>NC_141874.1:46940907-47243938 GCF_056163025.1 Triticum urartu | reverse complement strand
AAACTTGTCCCGATGCCCGAAATAGCACTTCCTATATATAATTCTTTACCTCCGGACCATTCTGGAACTCCTCGTGACGTCCGGGATCTCATCCGGGACTCCAAACAACATTCGGGTTACTGCATATACATATCCCTACAACCCTAGCGTCACCGAACCTTAAGTGTGTAGACCCTACGGGTTCGGGAGACATGTAGACATGACCGAGATCGCTCTCTGGTCAATAACCAACAGCGGGATCTGGATACCCATGTTGGCTCCCACATGCTCCTCGATGATCTCATCGGATGAACCACTATGTCGAGGATTCAAGCAACCCCGTATACAATTCCCTTCGTCAATCGGTATGTTACTTGCCCGAGATTCGATCGTCGGTATCCCAATACCTCGTTCAATCTCGTTACCGGCAAGTCACTTTACTCGTACCGTAATTCATGATCCCGTGACCAGACACTTGGTCACTCTGAGCTCATTATGATGATGCATTACCGAGTGGACCCAGTGATACCTCTCCGTCATACGGAGTGACAAATCCCAGTCTTGATCCGTGTCAACCCAACAGACACTTTCGGAGATACCCGTAGTATACCTTTATAGTCACCCAGTTACGTTGTGACGTTTGGTATACCCAAAGCACTCCTACGGTATCCGGGAGTTACACGATCTCATGGTCTAAGGAAAGGATACTTGACATTGGAAAACTCTAGCAAACGAACTATACGATCTTGTGCTATGTTTAGGATTGGGTCTTGTCCATCACATCATTCTCCTAATGATGTGATCTCGTTATCAATGACATCCAATGTCCATAGTCAGGAAACCATGACTATCTGTTGATCAACGAGCTAGTCAACTAGAGGCTTACTAGGGACATGTTGGTGTCTATTATTCACACATGTATTACGATTTCCGGATAACACAATTATAGCATGAATAAAGACAATTATCATGAACAAGGAAATATAATAATAATGCTTTTATTATTGCCTCTAGGGCATATTTCCAACAGTCTCCCACTTGCACTAGAGTCAATAATCTAGTTACATTGTGATGAATCGAACACCCATGGAATTCTGGTGTTGATCATGTTTTGCTGTAGGGAGAGGTTTAGTCAACGGATCTGCTACATTCAGGTTCGTATGTACTTTACAAATATCTATGTCTCCATCTTGAACATTTTCACGAATGGAGTTGAAGCGACGCTTGATGTGCCTTGTCTTCTTGTGAAACCTGGGCTCCTTGGCAAGTGCAATAGCTCCAGTGTTGTCACAGAAGAGCTTGATCGGCCCCGACGCATTGGGTATGACTCCTAGGTCGGTGATGAACTCCTTCACCCAAATTGCTTCATGCGCTGCCTCCGAGGCTGCCATGTATTCCGCTTCACATGTAGATCCCGCCACGACGCTCTGCTTGCAACTGCACCAGCTTACTGCCCCACCATTCAAAATATACACGTATCCGGTTTGTGACTTAGAGTCATCCAGATCTGTGTCGAAGCTAGCGTCGACGTAACCTTTTACGACGAGCTCTTCGTCACCTCCATAAACGAGAAACATTTCCTTAGTCCTTTTCAGGTACTTCAGGATATTCTTGACCGCTGTCTAGTGTTCCTTGCCGGGATTACTTTGGTACCTTCCTACCAAACTTACGGCAAGGTTTACATCAGGTCTAGTACACAGCATGGCATACATAATAGAACCTATGGATGAGGCATAGGGGATGACACTCATCTCTTCTATATCTTCTGCCATGGTCGGACATTGAGCTGAGCTCAATTTCACACCTTGCAACACAGGCAAGAACCCCTTCTTAGACTGATCCATATTGAACTTCTTCAATATCTTATCAAGGTATGTGCTTTGTGAAAGACCTATGAGGCGTCTTGATCTATCTCTGTAGATCTTGATGCCTAATATATAAGCAGCTTCTCCAAGGTCCTTCATTGAAAAACTTTTATTCAAGTAGGCCTTAATGCTGTCCAAGAGTTCTATATCATTTCCCATCAAAAGTATGTCATCTACATATAATATGAGAAACGCTACAAAGCTCCCACTCACTTTCTTGTAAACGCAGGCTTCTCCATAAGTCTGCGTAAACCCAAACGCTTTGATCATCTCAACAAAGCGAATGTTCCAACTCCGAGATGCTTGCACCAGCCCATAAATCGAGCTTTGGAGCTTGCACACCTTGTCAGCACTCTTAGGATCGACAAAACCTTCCGGCTGCATCATATACAATTCTTCCTTAAGGAAACCATTAAGGAATGCCGTTTTGACGTCCATTTGCCATATTTCATAATCATAGAATGCGGCAATCGCTAACATGATTCGGACGGACTTCAGCTTCGCTACCGGTGAGAAAGTCTCATCGTAGTCAACCCCTTGAACTTGTCGATAACCCTTAGCGACAAGCCGAGCTTTATAGATGGTCACATTACCAACCGCGTCTGTCTTCTTCTTAAAGATCCATTTATCTTCTATGGCTCGCCGCTCAACGGGCAAGTCAGTCAAAGTCCATACTTCATTTTCATACATGGATCCTATCTCGGATTTCATGGCTTCTAGCCATTTGTCGGAATCTGGGCCCGCCATTGTTTCTTCATAGTTCGAAGGTTCACCGTTGTCCAACAACATGATTTCCAAGATAGGGTTGCCGTACCACTCTGGTGCGGAACGTGTCCTTGTGGACCTACGAATTTCAATAGGAGCTTGATCAGAAGTATCTTGATCATCATCATTAACTTCCTCTCTTGTCGGTGCAGGCACCTCAGGAACATTTTCTTGAGTTGCGCCATTTTCCGGTTCAAGAGGTAATACTTCATCAAGTTCTACTTTCCTCCCACTTACTTCTTTCGAGAGAAACTCCTTCTCTAGAAAGGATCCATTCTTGGCAACAAAGATCTTTCCTTCGGATCTGAGGTAGAAGGTATACCCAATAGTTTCTTTAGGGTATCCTATGAAGATGCATTTTTCCGACTTGGGTTCGAGCTTTTCAGGTTGAAGTTTCCTGACATAAGCATCGCATCCCCAAAATTTTAGAAACGACAGCTTAGGTTTCTTCCCAAACCATAATTCAAACGGTGTCGTCTCAACGGATTTCGACGGAGCCCTATTTAAAGTGAATGCGGCAGTTTCTAAAGCATAGCCCCCAAAAGATAATGGTAAATCAGCAAGAGACATCATAGATCGCACCATATCTAATAGAGTGCGATTACGATGTTCGGACACACCATTACGCTGAGGTGTTCCAGGCGGCATGAGTTGTGAAACTATTCCACTTTTTCTTAAGTGTGTGCCAAACTCGTGACTCAAGTATTCTCCTCCACGATCTGATCGCAGGAACTTGATTTTCCTGTCACGTTGATTCTCAACCTCACTCTGAAATTCTTTGAACTTTTCAAAGGTCTCAGACTTGTGTTTCATTAAGTAGACATACCCATATCTACTCAAGTCATCAGTGAGGGTGAGAACATAACGATAGCCACCGCGAGCCTCAACACTCATTGGACCGCACACATCAGTATGTATGATTTCCAATAAGTTGGTTGCTCGCTCCATTGTTCCTGAGAACGGAGTCTTGGTCATTTTACCCATGAGGCATGGTTCGCACGTGTCAAATGATTCGTAATCAAGAGACTCTAAAAGTCCATCGGCATGGAGCTTCTTCATGCGTTTGACACCTATGTGACCAAGGCGACAGTGCCACAAGTATGTGGGACTACCATTATCAATCTTACATCTTTTGGTATTCACACTATGAATATGTGTAGCATTACGCTCGAGATTCATTAAGAATAAACCATTCACCATCGGAGCATGACCATAAAACATATCTCTCATATAAGTAGAACAACCATTATTCTCGGATTTAAATGAGTAGCCATCTCGTATTAAACGAGATCCTGATACAATGTTCATGCTCAAACTTGGCACTAAATAACAATTATTGAGGTTCAAAACTAATCCCGTAGGTAACTGTAGAGGTAGCGTGCCGACGGCGATCACATCGACCTTGGAACCATTCCCGACGCGCATCGTCACCTCGTCCTTCGCCAGTCTCCGCTTATTCCGCAGCTCCTGCTTTGAGTTACAAATGTGAGCAACTGCACCGGTATCAAATACCCAGGAGCTACTACGAGTACTGGTAAGGTACACATCAATTACATGTATATCACATATACCTTTCGTTTTGCCGGCCTTCTTGTCCGCTAAGTATTTGGGGCAGTTCCGCTTCCAGTGACCACTTTCCTTGCAATAAAAGCACTCAGTCTCGGGCTTGGGTCCATTCTTTGGCTTCTTCCCGGCAGCTTGCTTGTCGGGCGCGGCAACTCCCTTGCCGTATTTCTTAAAGGCTTTCTTACCCTTGCCCTTCTTGAACTTAGTGGTTTTATTCACCATCAACACTTGATGTTCCTTTTTGACTTCTACCTCTGCTGATTTCAGCATTGCAAATACTTCAGGAATGGTCTTTTACATCCCTTGCATATTGAAGTTCATCACAAAGCTCTTGTAGCTCGGTGGAAGCGACTGGAGGATTCTGTCAATGACCGCGTCATCCGGGAGATTAACTCCCAGCTGAGTCAAGCGGTTATGTAACCCAGACATAGTGAGTATGTGCTCACTGACAGAACTGTTTTCCTCCATCTTACAGCTGAAGAATTTGTCGGGGACTTCATATCTCTCGACCCGGGCATGAGCTTGGAAAACCATTTTCAGCTCTTTGAACATCTCATATGCTTCGTGTCTCTCAAAACGCTTTTGGAGCCCCGGCTCTAAGCTGTAAAGCATGCCGCACTGAACAAGGGAGTAGTCATCGGTACGTGCCTGCCAAGCGTTCATAACGTCTTGTTCTGCAGGGAGAATAGGTGCGTCACCTAGCGGTGCTTGTAGGACATAATCTTTCTTGGCAGCTATGAGGATGATCCTCAGGTTCCGGACCCAGTCCGTGTAGTTGCTGCCATCGTCTTTCAGCTTGGTTTTCTCTAGGAACGCGTTGAAGTTGAGGACTACATTGGCCATTTGATCTACAAGACATATTTGTAAAATTTCAGACTAAGTTCATGATAATTAAGTTCATCTAATCAAATTATTCAATGAACTCCCACTTAGATAAACATCCCTCCTGTAATCTAAGTATAACATGATCCGAGTTAACTAGGCCGTGTCCGATCATCACGTGAGACGGACTAGTCAACATCGGTGAACATCTTCATGTTGATCGTATCTTCTATACGACTCATGCTCGACCTTTCGGTCTTCTGTGTTCCGAGGCCATGTCTGTACATGCTAGGCTCATCAAGTCAACCTAAGTGTTTTGCATGTGTAAATCTGTCTTACACCCGTTGTATGTGAACGTTAGAATCTATCACACCCGATCATCACGTGGTGCTTCGAAACAACGAACTGTCGCAACGGTCCACAGTTAGGGGGAACACTTTCTTGAAATTATTATGAGGGATCATCTTATTTACTACCGTCGTTCTAAGTAAACAAGATGCAAAAACATGATAAACATCACATGCAATCAAATAATAATAGTGACATGATATGGCCAATATCACATAGCTCCTTTGATCTCCATCTTGGGGCTCCATGATCATCTTGTCACCGGCATGACACCATGATCTCCATCATCATGATCTCCATCATCGTGTCTCCATGAAGTTGCTCGCCAACTATTACTTCTACTACTATGGCTAACGCGTTTAGCAATAAAGTAAAGTAATTTACATGGCGTTTCTCAATGACACGCAGGTCATACAAAAAATAAAGACAACTCCTATGGCTCCTGCCGGTTGTCATACTCATCGACATGCAAGTCATGATTCCTATTACAATAGCATGAACATCTCATACATCACATATATATCATTCATCCTTCATCACAACTTTGGCCATATCATATCACAAAGCACTTGCTGCAAAAACAAGTTAGACGTCCTCTAATTGTTGTTGCATGTTTTACGTGGCTGAAGTAGGGTTCTAGCAAGAACGTTTTCTTACCTACGTGAAAGCCACAACGTGATTTGTCAACTTCTATTTACCCTTCATAAGGACCCTTTTCATCGAATCCGCTCCAACTAAAGTGGGAGAGACAGACACCCGCCAGCCACCTTATGCAACTAGTGCATGTTAGTCGGTGGAACCGGTCTCACGTAAGCGTACGTGTAAGGTTGGTCCGGGCCGCTTCATCCCACAATACCGTTGAAGCAAGATAAGACAAGTAGCGGCAAGAAAGTTGACAACATCAACGCCCACAACAAATTGTGTTCTACTCGTGCAAGAGAACTACGCATAGACCTAGCTCATGATGCCACTGTTGGGGAACGTTGCAGAAAACAAAAATTTTCCTACGGTTTCACCAAGATCCATCTATGAGTTCATCTAGCAAGGAGTGATTGGATTGCATCTACATACCTTTGTAGATCACGTGCGGAAGCGTTCAAAGAACGGGGATGAGGAAGGCGTACTCAACGTGATCCAAATCACCGGAGATCCTAGCGCCGAACGGACGGCACCTCCGCGTTCAACACACGTACGGTCAGCATAACGTCTCCTTCTTCTTGATCCAGCAAGGGGGAAGGAGAGGTTGAGGAAGATGGCTCCAGTAGCAGCACGACGGCGTGGTGGTGATGGAGCTGCAGTACTCCGGCAGGGCTTCGCCAAGCACTATGGAGGAGGAGGAGGTGTTGGAGAGGGAGAGGGAGGCACCAAAGGCAAGGGTGAGAGGTCCTCCCTTCTCACCACTATATATAGGGGGCCTAGGGGGGGCGCCGTCCCTAGGAGATCCAATCTCCTAGGGGGGTGCGGCCAAGGGGAGGAATCCCTCCTCCCCAAGGCACCTAGGAGGTGCCTTCCCCTCCTAGGACTCTTCCTTTAGGGTTTCCCCCACCCTAGGCGCATGGGCCCTAGGGGGAAGTGGCGCCCCAGCCCACTTTGGGATGGATCCCTTCCCACTTCAGCTCATGGGGCCCTCCGGGATAGGTGGCCCCACCCGGTGGACCCCCGGGACCCTTCCGGTGGTCCCGGTACAATACCGGTGACCCCGAAATTTGTCCCGATGCCCGAAATAGCACTTCCTATATATAATTCTTTACCTCCGGACCATTACGGAACTCCTCGTAACGTCCGGGATCTCATCCGGGACTCCGAACAACATTCGGGTTACTGCATATACATATCCCTACAACCCTAGCGTCACCGAACCTTAAGTGTGTAGACCCTACGGGTTCGGGAGACATGTAGACATGACCGAGATCGCTCTCTGGTCAATAACCAACAGCGGGATCTGCATACCCATGTTGGCTCCCACATGCTCCTCGATGATCTCATCGGATGAACCACTATGTCGAGGATTCAAGCAACCCCGTATACAATTCCCTTCGTCAATCGGTATGTTACTTGCCCGAGATTCGATCGTCGGTATCCCAATACCTCGTTCAATCTCGTTACCGGCAAGTCACTTTACTCGTACCGTAATGCATGATCCCGTGACCAGACACTTGGTCACTCTGAGCTCATTATGATGATGCATTACCGAGTGGACCCAGTGATACCTCTCCGTCATACGGAGTGACAAATCCCAGTCTTGATCCGTGTCAACCCAACAGACACTTTCGGAGATACCCGTAGTATACCTTTATAGTCACCCAGTTGCGTTGTGACGTTTGGTATACCCAAAGCACTCCTACGGTATCCGGGAGTTACACGATCTCATGGTCTAAGGAAAGGATACTTGACATTGGAAAACTCTAGCAAACGAACTATACGATCTTGTGCTATGTTTAGGATTGGGTCTTGTCCATCACATCATTCTCCTAATGATGTGATCTCGTTATCAATGACATCCAATGTCCATAGTCAGGAAACCATGACTATCTGTTGATCAACAAGCTAGTCAACTAGAGGCTTACTAGGGACATGTTGGTGTCTATTATTCACACATTTATTACGATTTCCGGATAACACAATTATAGCATGAATAAAGACAATTATCATGAACAAGGAAATATAATAATAATGCTTTTATTATTGCCTCTAGGGCATATTTCCAACAGAAGATCTTTTGTCATTGTAGGACCTTGACTTGGAGCTTCTATCTTTGCTTCTACTCTTGTAGAACTTGTTGAAGTTTTTCACCATTAAGCTCAATTCTTCATTGAAGTTTTGTTTCTCACTTGATGATGTAGGGGCTTCACATGAGGCTTTGTAGGCACCACTTGATTTGTTGTGAAGTTCCTCTTTATCCTTAAGTGACATCTCATGAGCAACAATTCTTCCAATTACCTCCGTTGGCTTGAGATCTTTGTAATTGGGCATCATTTGGATCAATGTGCACACGGTATCATATTTTCCATCCAAGGCTCTTAGAATCTTCTTGATGATGAATCTATCGGTCATCTCTTCACTTCCTAAGCCGGCAATCTCATTTGTGATGAGAGCAAGCCTAGAGTACATTTCAGCGACACCTTCACCATCCTTCATTTTGAACTTGTCAAGTTGACTTTGAAGCACATCCAATTTGGATTCCTTGACGGAGTCGGTACCTTCGTGCATATCAATCAAAGTGTCCCAAATTTCCTTTGCATTCTCAAGACGGCTGATTTTGTTGAATTCTTCGGGGCACAATCCGTTGAAGAGAATATCACAAGCTTGAGCATTGTATTGCAACATCTTCAATTCATCCGCGGTAGCTTCACGGTTTGGTTCTCTCCCATCAAAGAAGTCACTTTGCAAACCAACACACACAATAGCCCAAACGGCGGGGTTATGTCCAAGAATATGCATTTTCATTTTATGCTTCCAACTAGCAAAATTAGTACCATCAAAGTAAGGACCTCTACGGTGATAATTTCCCTCGCTAGACGCCATACTCTCCTAGGTTGTGAAACCAAGGCTATGACCACCAAAAGCTATGGAAATCAAAGCAAATGGAGACCAAAGCTCTGATACCACTTGTAGGATCGAAAGTATGTCTAGAGGGGGGGTGATTAGACTACTTGACCAAATAAAAACTTAACCTTTTCCCAATTTTAGTTCTTGGCAGATTTTAGCTATTTTAGGACAAGTCAAGCAATCATCACACAATTCAAGAAAGCATGCAAATAGTATATTGGCAGCGGAAAGTAAAGCATGCAACTTGCAAGAATGTAAAGGGAAGGGTTTGGAGAATTCAAACGCAATTGGAGACACGGATGTTTTTCCTGTGGTTCGAATAGGTGGTGCTATCCTACATCCACGTTGATGGAGACTTCAACCCATGAAGGGTAACGGTTGCGCGAGTCCACGGAGGGCTCCACCCACGAAGGGTCCACGAAGAAGCAACCTTGTCTATCCCACCATGGCCATCGCCCACGAAGGACTTGCCTCACTAGCGGTAGATCTTCACGAAGTAGGCGATCTCCTTGCCCTTACAAACTCCTTGGTTCAACTCCACAATCTTGTCGGAGGCTCCCAAGTGACACCTAGCCAATCTAGGAGACACCACTCTCCAAGAAGTAACAAATGGTGTGTTGATGATGAACTCCTTGCTCTTGTGCTTCAAATGATAGTCTCCCCAACACTCAACTCTCTCACAGGATTTGAATTTGGTGAAAGAAGATTTGAGTGGAAAGCAACTTGTGGAAGGCTAGAGATCAAGATTCATATGGTAGGAATGGAATATCTTGGCCTCAACACATGAGTAGGTGGTTCTCTCTCAGAACATATGAGTTGGAAGTGTAGATGTGTTCTGATGGCTCTCTCCACGAGTGAAGAGGAGGTGGAGGGGTATATATAGCCTCCACACAAAATCCAACCGTTACACACAATTTACCAATCTCGGTGGGACTGAATCAACAAACTCGGTCGGACCAAAATAGTAAACCTAGTGACCGTTAGAGATTTTCGGTGGGACCGACATGCAACTCGGTAGGACCGATATGGTTAGGGTTAGGGCATAACGTAATCTCGGTGAGACCGATTACACAAACTCGGTGAGACCGATTTTGGTAATAAGCTAACCAGAGAGTTGGTCAGGTAAACTCGGTGGGACCGATTTGCTCTTTCGGTGAGACCGAAATGTTACAAAAAGGAAACAGAGAGTTTACATTGCAATCTCGGTGGGACCGATCCGCTCTTTCGGTTAGACCGAAAAGTTACGAAAAGGAAACAGAGAGTTTGCAATCCCATCTCGGTGAGACCGAGATCCCTATCGGTAGAACCGATTTGCTAGGGTTTGGCAATGGCTATGACAAGTGAAACTCGGTGGCGCCGGGTTGAAAGAATCGGTAGGGCCGAGTTTGGCTTTGGGTTTAGGTCAAATGTGGATATGGGAAAGTAGTTGAGGGTTTTGGAGCATATCACTAAGCACATGAAGCAAGAGGCTCATTAAGCAACACCTCATCCCTCCTTGATAGTATTGGCTTTTCCTAAAGACTCAATGTGATCTTGGATCACTAAAATATAAAATGAAGAGTCTTGAGCTTTTGAGCTTGAGCCAATCCTTTGTCCTTAGCATTTTGAGGGATACACTTTCACCATCCATGCCATGCCAATCATTGAGCTTTCCTGAAATAATCATCTTGGAATAGCATTAGCTCAATGAGCTATATGTTGTTATGAATTACCAAAACCACCTAGGGATAGTTGCACTTTCAGGGGGTGTCCGGACAGCCGGACTATATCCTTTGGCCGGACTGTTGGACTATGAAGATACAAGATTGAAGACTCCGTCCCATGTCCGAAAGGGACTTTCCTTGGCATGGAAGGCAAGCTTGGCGATACAGATATGTAGATCTCCTACCATTGTAACCGACTCTATGTAACCCTAACCCCATCCGGTGTCTATATAAACCGGAGGGTTTTAGTCCGTAGGACAACATAGACAACATACAATCATACCATAGGCTAGCTTCTAGGGTTTAGCCTCTCCGTTCTCGTGGTAGATCTACTCTTGTACTACCCATATCATCAATATTAATCAAGCAGGACGTAGGGTTTTACCTCCATCGAGAGGGCCCGAACCTGGGTAAAACTTCGTGTCCCTTGCCTCCTGTTACCATCCTGCCTAGACGCACAGTTCGGGACCCCCTACCCGAGATCCGCCGGTTTTGACACCGACATTGGTGCTTTCATTGAGAGTTTCTCTGTGTCGTCGTCATCAGGAAGGATGCCTCGCCCCGTCTTTAAAGACGGCACCATTGCTAAGGGAGCTTTGGCTGTCGGCCAAACCCTCCGGCTAGGTGGTTTTCCTATGACCGCTCGTTCGGCTTCTGCGCCGACGATGACCTCTCGGGCCATCGAAAACAATCTTCATGTCAGCTCGGAACTCGCCAAGCAGTTAGATCCAATGGAGCTCTCCTGCATAAACGAGCTCTTGGATCGCTTCGCCGCCCTGGGAGTCGCTACGGATTACGACCAGATTGAGCCTAAACCCGATCTGAGAGAGATTAACTCTCCCCAAGTCACCCATCACGTTGCCGTGGTAGAGGGATAGTGCGGCGACCCTTCATCTATCTTAAGGACTCGTTACGTCCGGATTCCTGATCCCTCCAAGCCGGATACCCGCAGAGGGGAGGATATCACTCAAGACCTGAACTTAGAGTCAGGCGACGGACTGGATTCGTTGGACAACATCCAGAAATCCAAATTTTCGAATTCGGAAATTCCTTGGCCTCTAAGCCTCAGATGGGGTGAGGCTTCGGATTTAATTCCACCCACCCACCCAAACATTAGTGATCTATCCCAAATTAGGCAAGAGCCCAAAGAAATAGTACATCATTACTGGGCCAGATTCCTCCTGGTTATGAACAGGATAAATGACTGCCGCGAGGAAGACGCGATTTCATTCTTCTGCAATAATTGCACGGACAAGGGAATCCTCAACGCCATAAGTCGCCGCGATATTACACGCTTCGCTGACTTGGCATCCATAGTACGAAAGTACTGTGCGATGGAAAGCGCCCGGAAAACCGAAATAAAATTTTGGGACAATCCGGCCCTGAATACAAAACCAGTCCGAAATAAAAGGGTGCATCGCCGCCAAACACCCGGGTCAAAAACCAAAAAGCAAAAACCCTCTATAGGGCATGGAACCGTATTGGAAGGATGGCTTAATGGACCTTGTAAAATTCGCAGTACAGAGGACGCCACACCAACTCACAGCCTTAGAGCATGTTGGATACTCCAGCAGGTGGCCAAAATTGGCGAAAATCTCCTAATTCCGCAGGCCACAGAAGGCCACCCCAGAGACACCAATACGGCATTAACAGTCTTCGAGACCTTCGCATCAAATAATATGCGAAAAAGGACACTCCGCAGCCTTGTTGAAGTCTACCAAGTAGCAACAATAAACCCATGGAGTGACACGGCTATTACCTTTAACGCCAGTGATGAACCTAAATTCCGAACAGCCCGAGCACCAACCGCATTGGTCCTCAGTCCAATAGTGGACGGCTTTCATCTTACCAAGGTACTCATGGACGGCGGCAGCGGATTGAACCTCATTTATGAGGAAACTCTTCAAAAAATGGAAATAGACTGGAACCGCATCGAGCGAAGCAGCACAACCTTTAGAGGAATAATCCCCAGTCGGGAAGCGCGCTGTACAGGAAAAATCACACTAGATGTGGTGTTCGGCACGCCTGATAATTACAGGTCCGAAGAGGTCACGTTCCATGTGGCCCCGTTCAACAGCGGTTATCACGCTCTGCTAGGGCGAGAAGCGTTTACAATCTTCCAAGCAATACCCCATTACGGGTACATGAAGCTCAAGATGCTCGGGCCCAACGGGATCATCACTCTCACTAGTGATCCGGACATAGCACTCCGCGCCGAAAACAAGACAGCCGCACTGGCCCTCGAGGCACTATCCGAAGCCCTAGCGGCTGAGGAACTGACTGCGCTGCGCTCTACGGTGAACAGGGACGACGTGGTACTCGACAAAAGATCCAAGTACACCTCCTTTAAACCAGCGGACGAAATAGTCAAATTCCAAGTCCATCCAACGGACCCCAATAAAATAGCTTCCATCGGGGCACATTTAAACCCTGATGTAGATGCCGCACTGCAAGAGTTCCTACGAGAGAACTGGGACATCTTCGCCTGGCACCCTTCAGACATGCCAGGAATCCCACGTAGGCTGGCCGAGCACAGCTTAAATATCCAAACAGGATTCAAACCTGTCAAACAGGCTCTTCGGCGTTTTTCCGAACCTAAGAGACAGGCCATGGGAGAGGAGCTAGCAAAGCTATTGGAGGCCGGATTCATCAGAGATATAAAACATCCGGATTGGCTAGCAAACCTGGTGATGGTACCGAAGAAGGACAAATCCTGGCGCCTGTGTGTTGATTTTAAAGACCTTAACAAGGCCTGCCCAAAGGATCCCTTCCCCCTCCCCCGCATCGATCAAATTATCGATGCTACCGCAGGACACGATTCGTTGTGTTTCCTCGACGCATATTCCGGCTACCATCAAATCAAGATGGCAGAACCAGACCAAGCCGCAACGGCATTTATCATACCATACGGCCCATTCTGCTTCAACACGATGCCCTTCGGGCTCAAAAACGCTGGCGCAACATATCAGCGCATGATTCAGACATGTCTGGCAAGCCAGGTCGGCAAAACAGTGGAGGCATATGTAGATGATGTGGTCGTCAAAACAAGACATGTTGAATCTCTAGTAGACGACTTGAGGCTCACATTTGATAACCTCCGAACATACGACATCAAGCTCAACCCGGAAAAATGCGTTTTCGGCGCTCCAGCCGGAAAGCTCTTGGGCTTCATTGTATCCGGTAGAGGAATCGAAGAAAATCCAGCCAAGATCCGAGCTCTGTCACAACCGGACATCCCAAAGGACCTCAAACAAATACAAAAGTTAACCGGATGCGTGGCGGCTCTAAGCCGCTTTATCTCCCGATTGGGAGAAAAGGCCCTACCCCTTTACCGCCTCCTTCGGCGCACCGAACACTTCAAATGGACGGATGCAGCCACGGCCGGCCTCGACGAAATAAAAACCATACTGGCAACAAACCCAGTCCTGGCCGTGCCAAACATTGGCGAACCAATGCTATTATACATTGCGGCAACACATCAGGTTGTAAGCGCAGTGCTTGTCGTCGAACGAGAAGCGGACGGACACAAATTCCCCCTTCAAAAGCCGTTCTATTACGTGTCCACTGTCCTCACTCCCTGCAAATCACGGTACCCGCATTACCAAAAGATTGCGTACGCGGTATTCATGGCATCCCGGAAGCTACGACACTACTTTCAAGAGTATTCAATAATAGTAGCCTCAGAAGTACCACTTAACGATATTATAAACAACCGTGATGCAACGGGCCGGATTGCAAAATGGTCCATTGAGCTCCTCCCGTTTGACATAACTTATAAGCCACGACGAGCCATCAAGTCGCATGTCTTGGCCGACTTCGTCGCAGAATGGACGGAGGCCGAACTCCCTAAAGAGTACGGCACATATTCAAATTGGATCATGCATTTCGACGGCTCCAAGATGTTGGCCGGACTAGGGGCTGGCGTCGTTTTGACGTCCCCCACAGGAGACACAGTTCAATACATACTCCAGATTATGTACACGGACTCCAACAATGCAGCCGAATATGAGGCCCTTTTACATGGTCTCCGGATGGCAGTATCCATGGGCATTCAACGCCTAGAGGTGCACGGGGATTCGAACCTCGCAATATCCCAAATAAATGGAGACTTCGATGCCAAGGATCCAAAAATGGCAGCTTACCGCAACGCCGTCCTAAAAATGTCAGCTCGGTTCGAGGGGCTCGAATTTCACCATATAGCCCGGGAAAATAATCAGGCGGCAGATGTCCTGGCACGCATCGGCGCAAAACACGATGTAGTCCCCCCCCAACATCTTCTTGGAAAGGTTGTTCAAGCCATGCATAGTATGGGAAGGGGAGCCGAACAATAACAGCCCGGACCCAACCGCACTGCCCGACACCGAACATTCTGACACAATCGGAGGCTCTGCCAATGAAATAACACCTTCAGCCCATGTAATAATGGCCGTCATCGCCCCGTGGACAGAACCATTCCTCGCCTACCTTATTAGGCAGGAACTCCCCAAGGACCAAAACGAGGCACGCTGCATCGTGCAGCGATCCAAAGCCTACAAAGTCCACGAGGGAGAACTTTATAAGAAAAGCACTACCAGAGTCCTTCAAAGGTGCATCTCCGAAGAGGAAGGGCAGAACCTCTTGGCTGAAATTCATGCCAGACTCGATGGTCACCACGCTGCAGCTCGGTCCCTTGTGAGCAAGGCTTTCCGCACAGGCTTTTACCGGCCGACGGCCCGGGCATACGCCCAGGACTTAGTCCAACGTTGCACCGGTTGCCAGCTCTTTGCAAACCAAAGCCATATGCCACCCACCGCCCTCCAAACTATCCCCATCACTTGGCCCTTCGCGGTCTGGGTGCTTGACATGGTTGGACCCCTTAAAGGTGGAACCCACAAGCAAAAATACTTACTGGTCATGGTGGATAAGTTCACCAAATGGATAGAAGCCAAGCCTGTTAAGACGGCCGAATCCGGACCCGTGATAGACTTCATATCCGGGGTTGTGCACCGTTACGGCGTCCCCCACAGCATCATCACTGATAACGGCACAAACTTTACGGCCGACGAGGTAAAACTCTAGTGCAAAAACATGGGCATCAAGCTCGATTATGCTTCCGTCTACCACCCACAAACTAACGGCTAGGTCGAACGTGCAAATGGTCCTATCATGAGTGGCATTAAACCCAGATTAGTGCGGTCCCTCACGGAATCCAACACGCACTGGGTAGAGGAGCTCGACTCCGTACTCTGGGGGCTGCGGACCACGCCGAATCGCACCACCGGATACACACCATTCTTTATGGTGTACGACGCAGAGGCAGTTTTGCCTTGCGACATAATTCATGACTCACCTCGAGTGCGCATGTACGACGAAAGAGAAGCCAAGCTCGATCGGCAGGACAGTTTGGACGCATTGGAGGAGGAGCGTGACGTGGCAAAAGCCCGTTCCGCATTCTATCAACAGCAGGCTCGACGGTACCAAAGCAGAGAAGTACGGCCCAAAAATTACAATGTTGGCGAATTAGTTCTACGCCTGCCGGACAAGAAAAAGGACAAACTCAAGCCCAAGTGGGAAGGTCCCTTCATAATTGACCAAGTTCTGACTGGTGGAGCGTACCGCCTGCGAAATGCATCGGATAACCGACTCGAGCCGAACCCATGGAACGCAGCCCGTCTCCGAAAATTCTATGCCTAGCGCTGGACTCTATGTTCGTCTCCTTCCTCTGTCAATTTTTTATATACTTTCTGTCTTACATTCCTCTTCTTCTCTCTCCATCTCTTATAGCCTTTAAAAGCTCATAAAGTGACACGCTATCCGCGCTCAATAAACCTGGGGGCTTCTTTAAACAGAAGCTTGTTTATACGGGCTTCACGCCCAACACATGTGTCACACTTCCGCATGTACCTTTTATTCGCCATTATATGCATCGATATGACTTAAGTTTTGGCCAAGCTGGGTTGCTTGGCTCCTGTGCTTACCCCTACGTTCCCGATTGTTCGGCTAGGTGGTAAAGGGAGCACCTCTGCGATTGTTACTGCCGGGTCAGCCAGACGTGTACCTCAGACTGGGTGAAGCCGAAAGCTAGCGTTCTTAAGGGAATATTCGGTCGGTGAACTAAAGATGATCTTTTTTATTTATCTATATGCCCCCAGTCGTTTTTCCTGCGTTTCTTTTCGCAGCATGGACATGCACTTTAGGGCATGCCTTCCAGGGAAAGGAACCCCTAACGGAACTATTCTCCCTGGAAGATGTTTCTTACTAACCATGTAATATAACATAACTAGTCGGGCACTTGTTTGTTCATGCACTCATGACCCCTACGCCTGGTCTCCATGCATTCCTCGGTTCCTATATAACCGCATGAGAATTCGGACACACTCCGGACCGTCAGGTCCCGAGGTTGAAGCAACAGGGTCGGCCATGACAAATGATCTACAATCCGGCTAGAAGGCATCATAAATGTCAATTAAATTACATAGTCATTTTGACTGACTGTATTCCTCTTCAATACCATCTAACAGGCTGTCTAATTTACAGTCCTGCTGGGAATACTTTGCGGCCAACTCTACTTGGCCGTATACTAAGCTTACAGGGATCTCCTTCCCATCGGGTCCTATAGGACCGACCTCGGCCATATGGTTGGGGTCAGCCTTTGAGTACCGCGTCTTCACCATGGCCTAGGCCTCCCTAGCGCCTTGACAGCAGGCTGATATCTTACACAAGCGGAAGCGCCGCCGTGCTCCCTTTAGCTTCTCCGCAAGCTCTCTAAGACCTTCGGGCATGGAGACGGATGGCCACAGGGCCTGGGCGACGCCTTGCATCGCCTGCCGAACTCGATCGAGCAGTTGCGAGAGCTCGGGAAGAAGGTCACCCGTAGAACCGGGCATCTCCTCTGCAGGACGACCTGTTAGCACACCTACAGACATTGCTCTTTTAGTCGACTTCCCCGCCGAACTTCCTTTCAAAGGTTCGTTTAAGCACTTACTAAATATGTTGCGCTGAAGTCACTGATTCTCCTTCACAGAGTCTGACAGCTGGGCACGAATATCTTTCAGCTCGACGCCCAGCTTGGTGTTGGCATCTTGGAGATCGTTCTTCTCCCCCATCACCTTTATCAGCACCCTCTCACCAGCCTTTAGCTGGCGTAGGAGGTGTTGCCTTTCCGGATTCAATCCGGCGCCATCTGCAGTTTCATTTGTCAGATTTGCACCAAAGTCGTGCTTCACAAAATACTTATCTTTCGAAGTATATATTACCAGAGGGGGTCTCCTTGGGCTCCCCTGCCGCGGCTAGTGCGGCCTCAAGTTGGGATTTGCACTCTTCCAGCTCCTTGGACAGTAGGGAATTCTTTTCCGTAAGAACCTGCATTATAAATGATCCTTAAATAAGTTATTCTAACTGTTTCAAGTCTCGGGGGCTACTGGTATATACATATAATTACCAGAATTTTCTTACCCGTATGTCTTTTACATACTGCTCCGTGGCTCTGGCTAGACCATTTTGAGCGGCACAGAGATACGCATCTCCCGAGTTGAAGGCATCTAACGCCCCTTGGGAGAAACAAGCGTCGCGAAGAATTGTCCGGCGACGCCTGTGGTTCATGGCACTCTCCACCTCAGAGTTCGTGGCAGACAACCCATCCGCATCCACCTTCGGAGGAGCATCTGGCGCACGCCTTGCGTTCGCCTCCGCCTCCTGACCAGGCTTTGGAGCCTGGCTGGTGGAGGCGCGATTGGCAGCCTCTCCGGATGTAGTCCGGCGAGGTCTCTTTGTCCTAAAAAGAAGCGCGAGTGTCAATATGCCTCGAAGGTATAACACCTGGGATAAGGGGGCGCGCCATACCATTGCGCTGACGCCTCGGTCCGGACTGCACTTCTTTTCTGCCCGCGGGGCCCTACAGCCCCTCGTTGGCTTGTCGCCGCAGGTTCGGCCTTCCGCCTTAAATACCTCCCCTGCAAAGTTCGGTTGCAATCAGGAAACTAAACACGAGTGGGCGGATACCTATTCGGGGTACTAGGACTTCGATCTCAGGTACCTGGGGGGTCAGGATTAGCCCTGGGTAATCGGCCGTAATGGCCACCAAGGCGTTGCCCTCGCTCAATTGATGGAACACTCCATCAATCAGCTCCACAGATATGTCCGGATCCTCGTGGGAGGCTGGGTCGAGGGACCGTCCTAGGTCCTCGGGTTGTGGAGGAGGGCTGCTTATTTCCTTAACAGCCCGGCGCAGTTCCTGCGTTGAAGTCGTCAGACTGAATATTTAACAATGGGAATACAAAACAGATGGACAAGTAAATACGACCTCTTACCCAGCTTGGGGGATTGTGCATGGAGAATCCGCCCTGAGGGTTGACACAGAGAAATTCCTCCTCTTCTCCCTTATACAAAGTGGACAAGATCTTTAGTAGAGCGGCAGCTGAATCTGGCCCCTTACGGCCGTAGCGGGTGGCGTCGTCCTCCCCGTTGAAGTCCCACATGGGGTGGCTTCTATACTGAAGCGGCTGCACCCCCCGCATAATGCATTCATCCATAACCCCGATCATGGTTAGTCCGGAATGGGCTAACAATCTTATTCGGCCCATCAGGTAAATGATGTCCCTGTCACCTCCCCTCTGAGGGCTTCATGGGCGCCAGCTTAGGCGCTTCTTTAAGGGAGCACTGTTGAATTCAGGAAGGCCGATCCGGACAGGATCCGGCAGCGGGACGTCTTCTATATAAAACCACTCCGAGGGCCAGTCTTCAGACGCCTTCTTTGGGGTTCCGGACAGATATCCGGTCCCAATGATGCGCCATACTTCAGCTCCGCCCACTTGATACATTGACCCCTTCTTGGAACGGGGCACGAGGCAAAATAGCTCCTTCCACAGTCCGAAATGAGCTTCGACACCCAAGAACAGCTCGCAGAGGGCTACAAAGCCCGCGATATGCAGTACTGAGGCAGACGTGAGATTATGTAGCTGGAGGCCGTAGAACTCTAGCAACCCCCAGAGAAATGGATGGATTGGAAATCCGAGCCCCCTTATTAAGTAAGGGACGAGGCACACCCGCTCTCCTTTGGAGGGATTATGGGCATTCTCTGCTTGCTCTCCGCCGTTGTAGACGGCAAGACCAGCTCGAACCGGGACCATATAGGCCGGGAGGAGAAATCCCTTGGTCTGGAGTGTCTCACTAGCTCGCTATGCGGGATGGAACATCTCTCCCAATATCCAGGCTTAGGGCTGGAAGGGCGAGAGGAGGAGTTGCGACGGTTGGCCATGGTGGAATGGACCTTTGTCGGATGCGCTCTGATGAACACTCGCGGAGGGGAGAAGGTGTGGATTGGATCTAAATCCTCGTCCCCTTAAATAGGGCAGCTCATTTACGCGGCTAGGGGTGTGAATGTAAAAACACTCAGACTTTTCATATTCGTTTGACACGGGGGAAGCGGCCATTATTGGGCGTAGAAGCCGAGGAGCGCAACATCTACAAGAAACCGGACTTTATTCAAACAGGTACACGGAATTTGGAGGAGAACCCGCCTTGCAATGCCGAAGACAATCTACGCGCCAGACTCATCGTCATTGAAGCCTGGTTCGGGGGCTACTGAGGGAGTCCTGGATTAGGGGGTGTCTGGACAGCCGGACTATATCCTTTGGCCGGACTATTGGACTATGAAGATACAAGATTGAAGACTGTCCCGTGTCCGGAAGGGACTTTCCTTGGCTTGGAAGGCAAGCTTGGCGATACGGATATGTAGATCTCCTACCATTGTAACCGACTCTATGTAACCCTAACCCCATCCGGTGTCTATATAAATCGGAGGGTTTTAGTCCGTAGGACAACATAGACAACATACAAGCATACCATAGGCTAGCTTCTAGGGTTTAGCCTCTCCGATCTCGTGGTAGATCTACTCTTGTACTACCCATATCATCAATATTAATCAAGCGGGACGTAGGGTTTTACCTCCATCGAGAGGGCCCGAACCTGGGTAAAACTTCGTGTCCCTTGCCTCCTGTTACCATCCGGCCTAGACGCACAGTTCGGGACCCCCTACCCGAGATCCACCGGTTTTGACACCGACAGGAAGCGTTATAACAACGCGGTTGATGTAGTCGTACGTCTTCACGGCCCGACCGATCAAGCACCGAAACTACGGCACCTCCGAGTTTTTGCACACGTTCAGCTCGATGACGATCCCCGGACTCCGATCCAGCAAAGTATCGGGGATGAGTTCCGTTAGCACGACGGCGTGGTGATGATCTTGATGTTCTACCGTCGTAGGGCTTCGCCTAAGCACCGCTACAATATTACCGAGGATTATGGTGGAGGGGGGCACCGCACACGGCTAAGAGATCAATGATCAATTGTTGCGTCTTTGGGTGCCCCCTGCCCCGGTATATAAAGGAGTGGAGGAGGGGGCCAGCCAAGGAGGGTGGCGCGCCCAAGGGGGGGAGTCCAACTCCCACCGGGAGTAGGACTCCCCTTTTTCCTATTAGGAGTAGGAGAGGGAAGGAAGAGGAAGGAGGGAGGAAGGAAAGGGGGGGCCGGCCCCCTTCCCAATTCGGATTGGGCTTGGGGGGGCGTGCCCCCTCCCTTACTCCTTTCCCCTCCTTTCCACTAAGGCCCAATAAGGCCCATATACCTCCCGGGGGGTTCCGATAACCTCCCGGTGATCCGGTATTGTCCCAATCTCACCCGGAACCTTTCCGGTGTCCAAATATAGTCGTCCAATATATCGATCTTTATGTCTCGACCATTTCGAGACTCCTCGTCAAGTCCGTGATCACATCCGGGACTCCGAACAACCTTCGGTACATCAAAATATATAAACTCATAATGAAACTGTCATCGTAACGTTAAGCGTGCGGACCCTACGGGTTCGAGAACAATGTAGACATGACCGAGACACGTCTCCGATCAATAACCAATAGCGGAACCTGGATGCTCATATTGGCTCCTACATATTCTACGAAGATCTTTATCGGTCAGACCGCATAACAACATACGTTGTTCCCTTTGTCATCGGTATGTTACTTGCCCGAGATTCGATCGTCGGTATCTCAATACCTAGTTCAATCTCGTTACCGGCAAGTCTCTTTACTCGTTCCGTAATACATCATCTTCCAACTAACTTATTAGTTGCATTGCTTGCAAGGCTTAAGTGATGTGCATTACCGAGAGGGCCCAGAGATACCTCTCCGACAATCGGAGCGACAAATCCTAATCTCGAAATACGCCAACCCAACATGTACCTTTGGAGACACCTGTAGAGCACCTTTATAATCACCCGGTTATGTTGTGACGTTTGGTAGCACACAAAGTGTTCCTCCGGTAAACGGGAGTTGCATAATCTCATAGTCATAGGAACATGTATAAGTCATGAAGAAAGTAATAGCAACATACTAAACGATCGGGTGCTAAGCTAATGGAATGGGTCATGTCAATCACATTATTCTCCTAATGATGTGATCCCGTTAATCAAATGGCAACTCATGTCTATGGTTAGGAGACATAACCATCTTCGATTAACGAGCTAGTCAAGTAGAGGCATACTAGTGACACTTTGTTTGCCTATGTATTCACACAAGTATTACGTTTCCGGTTAATACAATTCTAGCATGAATAATAAACATTTATCATGATATAAGGAAATAAATAATAACTTTATTATTGCCTCTAGGGCATATTTCCTTCAGTCTCCCACTTGCACTAGAGTCAATAATCTAGATTACAAAGTAATGATTCTAACACCCATGGAGCCTTAGTGCTGATCATGTTTTGCTCGTGGAAGAGACTTAGTCAATGGGTCTGCTACATTCAGATCCGTATGTATCTTGCAAATCTCTATGTCTCCCACCTGGACTAGATCCCAGATGGAATTGAAGCGTCTCTTGATGTGCTTGGTTCTCTTGTGAAATCTGGATTCCTTTGCCAAGGCAATTGCACCAGTATTGTCACAAAAGATTTTCATTGGACCCGATGCACTAGGTATGACACCTAGATCGGATATGAACTCCTTCATCAAGACTCCTTCGTTTGCTGCTTCCGAAGCAGCTATGTACTCCGCTTCACATGTAGATCCCGCCATGACGCTTTGTTTAGAACTGCACCAACTGATAGCTCCATCGTTTAATGTAAATATGTATCCGGTTTGCGATTTAGAATCGTCCGGATCGGTGTCAAAGCTTGCATCAACGTAACCATTTACGATGAGCTCTTTGTCACCTCCATATACGAGAAACATATCCTTAGTCCTTTTCAGGTATTTCAGGATGTTCTTGACCGCTGTCCAGTGATCCACTCCAGGCTTACTTTGGTACCTCCCTGCTAGACTTATAGCAAGGCACACATCAGGTCTGGTACACAACATTACATACATGATAGAGCCTATGGCTGAAGCATAGGGAACATCTTTCATTTTCTCTCTATCTTTTGCAGTGGTCGGGCATTGAGTCTTACTCAACTTCACACCTTGTAACACAGGCAAGAATCCTTTCTTTGCTTGATCCATTTTGAACTTCTTCAAAACTTTGTCAAGGTATGTGCTTTGTGAAAGTCCAATTAAGCGTCTTGATCTATCTCTATAGATCTTAATGCCCAATATGTAAGCAGCTTCACCGAGGTCTCTCATTGAAAAACTCTTATTCAAGTATCCCTTTATGCTATCCAGAAATTCTATATCATTTCCGATTAGCAATATGTCATCCACATATAATATCAGAAAGGCTACAGAGCTCCCACTCACTTTCTTGTAAATACAGGCTTCTCCAAAAGTCTGTACAAAACCAAATGCTTTGATCACACTATCAAAGCATTTAATCCAACTCCGAGATGCTTGCACCAGTCCATAAATGGATCTCTGGAGCTTGCACACTTTGTTAGCTCCCTTTGGATCGACAAAATCTTCTGGCTGCATCATATACAACTCTTCTTCCAGAAATCCATTCAGGAATGCAGTTTTGACATCCATCTGCCAAATTTCATAATCATAAAATGCGGCAATTGCTAACATGATTCGGACAGACTTAAGCATCGCTACGGGTGAGAAGGTCTCATCATAGTCAATCCATTGAACTTGTCGAAAACCTTTTGCGACAAGTCGAGCTTTGTAGACAGTAACATTACCGTCAGCGTCAGTCTTCTTCTTGAAGATCCATTTATTCAATTGCTTGCCGATCATTGGGAAAGTCAACCAAAGTCCACACTTTGTTCTTATACATGGATCCCATCTCAGATTTCATGGCTTCAAGCCATTTTGCGGAATCTAGGCTCACCATTGCTTCTTCATAGTTCGTAGGTTCATCATGATCTAGTAGCATGACTTCCAGAACAGGATTACCGTACCACTCTGGTGCGGATCTTACTCTGGTTGATCTACGAGGTTCAGTAGTAACTTGTTCTGAAGTTTCATGATCATCATCATTAGCTTCCTCACTAATTGGTGTAGGTGTCACAGAAACCGGTTTCTGTGATGTACTACTTTCCAATAGGGGAGCAGGTACAATTACCTCATCAAGTTCTACTTTCCTCCCACTCACTTCTTTCGAGAGAAACTCCTTCTCTAGAAAGGATCCATTCTTAGCAACAAATGTCTTGCCTTCGGATCTGTGATAGAAGGTGTAGCCAACAGTCTCCTTCGGGTATCCTATGAAGACACATTTCTCCGATTTGGCTTCGAGCTTATCAGGTTGAAGCTTTTTCACATAAGCATCGCAGCCCCAAACTTTCAGAAATGACAAATTTGGTTTCTTGCCAAACCATAGTTCATAAGGCGTCGTCTCAACGGATTTTGATGGTGCCCTATTTAACGTGAATGCGGGCGTCTCTAAAGCATAACCCCAAAACGATAGCGGTAAATCTGTAAGAGACATCATAGATCGCACCATATCAAGTAAAGTACGATTACGATGTTCGGACACACCATTACGCTGTGGTGTTCCGGGTGGCGTGAGTTGCGAAACTATTCCGCATTGTTTCAAATGTAAACCAAACTCGTAACTCAAATATTATCCTCCACGATCAGATCGTAGAAACTTTATTTTCTTGTTATGATGATTTTCAACTTCACTCTGGAATTCTTTGAACTTTTCAAATGTTTCAGACTTATGTTTCATTAAGTAGATATACCCATATCTGCTCAAATCATCTGTGAAGGTGAGAAAATAACGATATCCGCCACGAGCTTCAACATTCATTGAACCACATACATCTGTATGTATGATTTCCAACAAATCTGTTGCTCTCTCCATAGTACCGGAGAACGGCGTTTTAGTCATCTTGCCCCTGAGGCATGGTTTGCAAGTACCAAGTGATTCATAATCAAGTGGTTCCAAAAGTCCATCAGTATGGAGTTTCTTCATGCGCTTTACACCGATATGACCTAAACGGCAGTGCCACAAATAAGTTGCACTATCATTATCAACTCTGCATCTTTTGGCTTCAACATTATGAATATGTGTATCACTACTATCGAGATTCATCAAAAATAGACCACTCTTCAAGGGTGCATGACCATAAAAGATATTACTCATATAAATAGAACAACCATTATTCTCTGATTTAAATGAATAACCGTCTCGCATCAAACAAGATCCAGATATAATGTTCATGCTTAACGCAGGCACCAAATAACAATTATTTAGGTCTAATACTAATCCCGATGGTAGATGTAGAGGTAGCGTGCCGACCGCGATCACATCGACTTTGGAACCATTTCCCACGCGCATCGTCACCTCGTCCTTCACCAGTGTTCGCTTAATCCGTAGTCCCTGTTTCGAGTTGCAAATATTAGCAACAGAACCAGTATCAAATACCCAGGTGCTACTGCAAGCTCTAGTAAGGTACACATCAATAACATGTATATCACACATACCTTTGTTCACCTTGCCATCCTTCTTATCCGCCAAATACTTGGGGCAGTTCCGCTTCCAGTGACTAGTCTGCTTGCAGTAGAAGCACTCAGTTTCAGGCTTAGGTCCAGACTTGGGTTTCTTCTCCTGAGCAGCAACTTGCTTGCTGTTCTTCTTGAAGTTCCCCTTCTTCTTCCCCTTGCCCTTTTTCTTGAAACTAGTGGTCTTGTTGACCATCAACACTTGATTCTCCTTCTTGATTTCTACCTCCGCAGCTTTTAGCATTACGAAGAGCTCGGGAATTGTCTTATCCATCCCTTGCATATTATAGTTCATCACGAAGCTCTTGTAGCTAGGTGGAAGTGATTGGAGAATTCTGTCAATGACGCAATCATCTGGAAGATTAACTCCCAGTTGAATCAAGTGATTATTATACCCAGCCATTTTGAGTATATGCTCACTGACAGAACTGTTCTCCTCCATCTTGCAGCTATAGAACTTATTGGAGACTTCATATCTCTCAATCCGGGCATTTGGTTGAAATATTAGCTTCAACTCCTGGAACATCTCATATGCTCCATGACGTTCAAAACGTCGTTGAAGACCTGGTTCTAAGCCGTAAAGCATGGCACATTGAACTATCGAGTAGTCATCAGCTTTGCTCTGCCAGACGTTCTTAACGTCGTCAGTTGCATCAGTAGCAGGCATGGCACCCAGCGGTGCTTCAAGGACGTAATTCTTCTATGCAGCAATGAGGATAATCCTCAAGTTACGGACCCAGTCCGTATAATTGCTACCATCATCTTTCAACTTTGCTTTCTCAAGGAACGCATTAAAATTCAACGGAATAACAGCACAGGCCATCTATCTACAATCAAACATAAACAAGCAAGATACTATCAGGTACTAAGTTCATGATAAATTTAAGTTCAATTAATCATATTACGTAAGAACTCCCACTTAGAAAGACATCCCTCTAATCTTCTAAGTGATCACGTGATCCAAATCAACTAAACCATAACCGATCATCACGTGAAATGGAGTAGTTTTCAATGGTGAACATCACTATGTTGATCATATCTACTATATGATTCACGCTCGACCTTTCGGTCTCAGTGTTCCGAGGCCATATCTGCATATGCTAGGCTCGTCAAGTTTAACCTGAGTATTCTGTGTGTGCAAAACTGGCTTGCACCCGTTGTAGATGGACGTAGAGCTTATCACACCCGATCATCACGTGGTGTCTGGGCACGACGAACTTTGGCAACGGTGCATACTCAGGGAGAACACTTTTATCTTGAAATTTAGTGAGAGGTCATCTTATAATGCTACCATCAATCAAAGCAAGATAAGATGCATAAAATATAAACATCACATGCAATCAATATAAGTGATATGGTATGGCCATCATCATCTTGTGCTTGTGATCTCCATCTCCGAAGCATCGTCATGATCACCATCGTCACCGGCGCGACACCTTGATCTCCATCGTAGCATCGTTGTCGTCTTGCCAATCTTATGCTTCTATGACTATCGCTACCGTTTAGTGATAACGTAAAGCATTACAGGGCGATTGCATTGCATACAATAAAGCGACAACCATATGGCTCCTGCCAGTTGCCGATAACTTGGTTACAAAACATGATCATCTCATACAATAAAATTTAGCATCATGCCTTGACCATATCACATCACAACATGCCCTGCAAAAACAAGTTAGACGTCCTCTACTTTGTTTGTTGCAAGTTTTACGTGGCTGCTACGGGCTTAGCAAGAACCAATCTTACCTACGCATCAAAAACCACAACGATAGTTTGTCAAGTTGGTGTTGTTTTAACCTTCGCAAGGACCGGGCGTAGCCACACTCGGTTCAACTAAAGTTGGAGAAACTGACACCCGCCAGCCACCTGTGTGCAAAGCACGTCGGTAGAACCAGTCTCGCGTAAGCGTACGCGTAATGTCGGTCCGGGCCGCTTCATCCAACAATACCGCCGAACCAAAGTATGACATGCTGGTAAGCAGTATGACTTATATCGCCCACAACTCACTTGTGTTCTACTCGTGCATATAGCATCAACACATAAAACCTAGGCTCGGATGCCACTGTTGGGGAACGTAGTAATTTCAAAAAAATTCCTACACACACGCAAGTTCATGGTGATGCACAGCAACGAGAGGGGAGAGTGTTGTCTATGTACCCTCGTAGACCGGAAGCGGAAGCGTTATAACAACGCGGTTGATGTAGTCGTATGTCTTCACAGCCCGACCGATCAAGCACCGAAACTACGGCACCTCCGAGTTTTTGCACACGTTCAGCTCGATGACGATCCCGGACTCCGATCCAGCAAAGTGTCGGGGATGAGTTCCGTCAGCACGATAGTGTGGTGACGATCTTGATGTTCTACCGTCGCAGGGCTTCGCCTAAGAACCGCTACAATATTATCGAGGATTATGGTGGAGGGGGCACCGCACACGGCTAAGAGATCAATGATCAATTGTTGTGTCTTTGGGGTGCCCCCCTGCCCCCGTATATAAAGGAGTGGAGGAGGGGGCCGGCCAAGGAGGGTGGCGCGCCCAAGGGGGGAGTCCAACTCCCACCGAGAGTAGGACTCCCGTTTTTCCTATTAGGAGTAGGAGAGGGAAGGAAGAGGAAGGAGGGAGGAAGGAAAGGGGGGCCGGCCCCCTTCCCAATTCGGATTGGGCTTGGGGGGGGCCTCCCTTGCTCCTTTCCCCTCCTTTCCACTAAGGCCCAATAAGGCCCATATACCTCTCGGGGGGTTCCGATAACCTCCCGGTGATCCCTTATTGTCCCAATCTCACCCGGAACCTTTCCGGTGTCCAAATATAGTCATCCAATATATCGATCTTTATGTCTCGACCATTTAGAGACTCGTCGTCAAGTCCGTGGTCACATCTGGGACTCCGAACAACCTTCGTTACATCAAAATATATAAACTCATAATGAAACTGTCATCATAACGTTAAGCGTGCGGACCCTACAGGTTCGAGAACAATGTAGACATGACCGAGACACGTCTCCGGTCAATAACCAATAGCGGAACCTGGATGCTCATATTGGCTCCTACATATTCTACGAAGATCTTTATCGGTCAGACCGCATAACAACATACGGTGTTCCCTTTGTCATCGGTATGTTACTTGCCCGAGATTCGATCGTCGGTATCTCAATACCTAGTTCAATCTCGTTACCGACAAGTCTCTTTATTCGTTCCGTAATACATCATCTTGCAACTAACTTATTAGTTGCATTGCTTGCAAGGCTTAAGTGATGTGCATTACCGAGAGGGCCCAGAGATACCTCTCCGACAATCGGAGCGACAAATCCTAATCTCGAAATACGCCAACCCAACATGTACCTTTGGAGACACCTGTAGAGCACCTTTGTAATCACCCAGTTACGTTGTGACGTTTGGTAGCACACAAAGTGTTCCTCCGGTAAACGGGAGTTGCATAATCTCATAGTCATAGGAACATGTATAAGTCATGAAGAAAGCAATAGCAACATACTAAACGATCGGGTGCTAAGCTAATGGAATGGGTCATGTCAATCACATCATTCTCCTAATGATGTGGTCCCGTTAATCAAATGACAACTCATGTCTATGGTTAGGAAACATAACCATCTTCGATTAACGAGCTAGTCAAGTAGAGGCATACTAGTGACACTTTGTTTGTCTATGTATTCACACAAGTATTACGTTTCCGGTTAATACAATTCTAGCATGAATAATAAACATTTATCATGATATAAGGAAATAAATAATAACTTTATTATTGCCTCTAGGGCATATTTCCTTCACATAGAACTCTCATGTAGACCATGTGTTAGTACACAAAGTGTAATGGACAATGCTTACCATACCATGGGATCATTTGATACCTCACGGTACATCTTGTACACTTTGTGTGTTGATCAACTTGATTAACTCTTTGACTTAGTCTTGATCAACCTTGTATCATGTCTTCTCTATGAATAATCTCTGGACAATTCCTTGAATAGCACCTTGGTCAACACATAAACTCCTTGAAACCAACAAATGGACTTCAAGAAATACCCATGGACAAATCCTATGAATATAACTCAAGGCAACCATTAGTTCATAGAGAATGTCATTAATTATTAAAACCACACATGGGGGCACCATGCTCTTTCATTGGTGTCTTCACAAATGTTGACCAACATGGATAAATGCCATCATCTAGATAGTAGCCTTGGCCATATTGATGGACATTCACCATGAAGTTGAAAGGTGGAGGAGTACCACTAGCCTGCCTTCCATTTAGATGAAATCTCTGCAAGAGAATTCATGGCATTGTGAGATCCAGGCAACCCAAAGTAGCACCTAATCCAGAAAACTTCAGAGGCAACCGCTCCCAAAATAATTGTTGGTTCATGGAAATGCCCGGTGAATTGGTCGTCCAAGCCGCAACGCAATTCTTTCGCCACCGGTGCATTCAATCAACACTTTGCAGCATCCCATGCCACCCCCTTGATGCATTCATCGCTAGAAGCCATGCCGTGTCCTCGACATTGGGTGCCCATGAATACTTTTCTCCCTAAACCCTCTCTATAGTTTCAGTGAATACTTTGTGCACTTTATAATTGTATCTTTGGCCATTCGAGATAGTCATCCAATGCATCTGCAAAAATGCCATATACAATCATATGAAGTGTTGCTATCACCTTCCGACAAGGGGGGATCTAGGAGTCAGGCCGCATTTCTTGACTGCTGGAAGAAATGTTCATTGGCTTTCATGTCGTCAGGAATCCAATGGAACTGTTGTATGGCTGTGCGAAAATTTTGCCGGAACAAACCAGTGAAGGTACAACATAGCAAAAAGTAGTTGCGCATGAGCTTGTAGTTGCCTTCAATACTAATCTAGTGAAATGCCGCGCGACCAACCTGCGACCCGCACGCTTCTTCTTGTTGTCGTTGTTTCTATCTAGTCTGCAACCATCAAGGGAATCTTTTCTTCCTTGACATCCATGACTTCATTCTCAGTCTCGAAGCTCAAATTCGATGATGAATGATCAAACAACAGCTCTACCAAAAGATCCATATAAACATAACGTGAATCTAATGTCATCTACACAAATCTATTAGCCGAGAGAAAAAGGGCTGGGAAAATTTACCTCCAAGCAAGCCGTCAAACATTTAGAGGCCACACAGCAGAAGGGGTGGCATGGTTGAATAGCAGGAAGCAGACGCGGGACTGCGGCGAAGCGTGGGAGGTCCGAGAACGGCTCGGCGAAGGCAACTGGGGCCAAATTGCGTTGGTCCTGGCGACGGAAGTGGCACCAAATGGTGACAGCGTAGGGATGTGGGTCACGACGTAAGCGAGTGAGTGTCTTGAAATATTTGTGGCACCAAGATTTGGGTGGATGGAGGGCAACCACCGTACATACAACAACACTGCACTTAGTAACTTGAACATGAATGCCCGGGACAATATCTACACACTTAAAAACTCTGTAGTAACAGGTTTTCACTCCACGTTATAGATAAAACACCAACCACCGTACATACAACAACACTGCACACCATCTCACCACACAACTCACAAGACAAGATACAAAAAAGATACAAGGTGCCGAGCAACAACAACACAACTCCAGGCAACACATAGCAAACTACAATTCGAAAGGAACATTGCTTGGGGTCATTGGAGCCATCGTTGGTGATCGAGCAACCAACGGGAAGAGATGTTACCGAAGAACGATGAACTACGGACTCCAAGGAGGCGCCTTCACGAACGGCACAACATAGGAGCTAGTATGAATATCAGCATAGCATCCCCCAACAGTGAGAATCTCACTTCTTTTGAAAGTTTATTTTTAGTCCTGGCATCATCTCAAACATATATGAAAACAACTTCAAGCTAGCAACCGTGTCCAAATCACAATCAAGACAAATCACGGTGTGAAAAATTGAGAGTTTTTTTTTTGCGGCAGTGATAAAATACCTAGTATCACCTATCATGGCTGTTGATTTTTGTTCAAAAATTGTTACTGTATTATTATCTTTTTTGTCGTGTTTTTATTCATACTAGCTAGCATGAAAACGAGAGAAAAAGCGACCGATCGATGGACGATGTAACCTCGCTTGTTGCCTTGCGTTTGCCGTGTGGGGTGACGTACCCGATTCGGTGCTTTGCATGATCTGATCGAACTTGCTAGACGAACGTGCGCACATATAGGCGAGTCACTGACGCTAGCTGCGCACAAAGCGGCGAGAGCTCAGCTCACTCACTCACTCAGCTCCAATGGACTACTCCACCTCCCTCCTCCGCCTCACCTTCCTCGCCCTCGGCGCCGCCTTGGTCCTCATCGTCGCCCGCTCCGCTTTCCGCCTGCCGCTCGCCATCGACGCCCCGGCCGCCTCCTTCCTGCACGGCGCCGGCGGCTGCACCCGGTTCTCGCCGTGGGCCTGCCGCTCACCACGAACCGAGAAGAGCCCGCCACGTCGCCCCTCGCACGAGTCCGACGTGCCGCGCCACCCGCTCGACCCGCTCACGGTGACGGAGATCAGCCGCGCGCGCGACCTCCTCCGCGCGCACCCGCCGTTCGCGTCGGCGCCGTCGGCCCTGGCCGTGCACGCGCTCGCGCTCGACGAGCCCGACAAGCCCGCCGTCCGGCGCTGGCGGAAGGGCGTGCACGCGCTCCCGCCGCGCCGTGCCGTCGCGGTCGTCCGCTTCCAGGGGGAGTCCCACGTGCTCGCCGTCGACCTCGCGGCCGGCAAGGTCGCCCCTCTGCCCGTGCCGGCCTCGGGCTACCCGACGATGACCATGGACGAGCAGAACTCCCTCTGCGCGGCGCCGTTCGGCGACCCGGCGTTCAACGCCACCATCCGGCGCCGCGGCGTGCGCCTGGACGACGTCGCGTGCCTGCCCATCTCCCCCGGCTGGTACGGCCCCGCCGAGGACGGCGGCCGCCGGCTCATCAAGAGCCAGTGCTACTCCACCGAGGGCACCGCCAACTTCTACATGCGCCCCATCGAAGGCCTCACCGTGCTCGTCGACATGGACACCGGGAAGGTGGTCCACATCTCCGACCGCGGCGCCGGCATCCCCATCCCGGCCGCCAAGAACACCGACTACCGCGGCGCCGCCAACGACGACGACGACGGCACCGATAGATTCGGGTACCAGACGGTGCGGGCGCCGTCGATGGAGCCAGCGCCGGAGGGCCCAGGATTCCAGATTGAGGACGGGCACACGGTGCGGTGGGCCGGGTGGGAGTTCCACCTCAAGGCGGACGCGCGCGCCGGGCTGGTCGTGTCCGGCGCGACGGTGCAGGACCCGGACACCGGGGCGCGGAGGGAGGTGATGTACAAGGGCATGGCGTCGGAGCTGTTCGTGCCCTACATGGACCCGACGGAGGCGTGGTACTTCAAGACGTACATGGACGCCGGCGAGTACGGGTTCGGCCTGCAGGCCATGCCGCTGGTGCCGCTCAACGACTGCCCGCGGCACGCGCGGTACATGGACGGCGTCTTCGTCGCCGCCGACGGCCGGCCGTACGTGCGGGAGAACATGATCTGCGTCTTCGAGCGGTACGCCGGCGACATCGCGTGGCGGCACTCCGAGAGCCCCATCACCGGCATGGACGTAAGCTCCACTCCCCTCCCGCACACCCACACCTACCCTCCTCCCTGCTACGTAGTAAGTGTACGTCGCTTGTTTTGTTTCGCCGCGCTACTGTACTTCGCGCCAAAGCTACGAGTCATGTGCGAGACAATATTTATTTTTTGAACCACACAAGTCATATGCTAAACCTGCACAATACTAAAATATAAAAGCTGATGTGGCTCAAGTTTTGGCAACTAGTTATGGAGAATCTTTGATTTCGTATACACACACTCACTCAACAACAACCTTGTCAATTCTCGCCCAAAAAAAAATAGGACCTCGACAATTTCGCACGCATCTCAAAGTCGCAAACAGGGGGCCGTGTACTTTTTTGTACGTATTATATTTTAAAGGAAATAAATGGTGGATTCGTGTGAAACCACATGTCACCTCGAGAAATATGTGTATATACTCGGTTCATAAACTGCGGAATCAGTGTCACAAAACAACAAGTTTGAAAATCAACTTCACATGATTATGATATACACCTACTTATAATAGTTCTAGGTATTTCAAAAAAAAAAGATTATGTTTCAAAAAATGTCTTATATTTTGGTACGGAGGACTGTTTAAGTAGAGATACTGACTATTTATATACATACTCCCTCCATTCCACAATGTAGTGCTTCCTCTATCCACGTGCTTGAACTTTGACCGTAAATTTAACTACCGAGACCGATTGCGGCGGGAGCAAAAATTATATCAGTGAATTCGTATTCGAAAGAAGTTTTAAATTATATAAATTTTTCTCCCGCCGCAATTGGTCTCATTGGTTAAATTTATAATCAAAGTTGAACCTCGAAAAGCGCGGGCGCACTATATTTTGGAATGGAGTATATAAGAACTAAAGGAAGATGGGTATATGGAAATACATACTTAAATATGTAGAAAATATTCTGGATGTGACCTTGTTTTCCTCTCAAGGAATCTTCAACACTAGTCTAGCTACCTGGGAAGGAGAATCTTGGACAAAAAATATCAGCCCAAAAAAATCGTTCCACGTACAGTAGTACAGTGGTAGGCAGAAGGGTCCTATCTCGCTGATACTGACCGAGTGACGGCCGGCTTGCCCGCGCTCGCCTCGTCTTTACTGGGAATGGAAATCGCTGTCACCCGTCGAGTGAACCTCACTCAGTTTGTTGCAAGTTGCGTTTGCCGGTTGCATGCTTTGATCGAGATTGTGGGTGCGTGCAGATAAGGGAGTCCCGGCCGAAGGTGACGCTGGTGGCGCGCATGGCGGCGTCGGTGGCCAACTACGACTACATCGTCGACTGGGAGTTCCAGACCGACGGCCTCATCCGCATCAAGGTAAGTACGTACGCCATCCATCTTCCACCCCAAAACGTACAACAATTTCACCTTTGTCACGCTCACAAAATAAAAGCAGAGCACAGTGTGGCTCGTACGTGTCTGCTCTCTCATTGGTGCAAGGTAAAAATATCAGGCTTCTTGCTTTTTATCAGTGGAGCTTCAGGTCATAAGAGCACCACATGCATTGCGCTCGTACGTCATATCCTTGGGGGCATTGAGTGCCCAGTTTGCCGGAATAAAACGGGGTGTCATTTTCGCTCCTTCCGTCACTGCCAAGAAAACTTGTCCAACGTGCACTGTCTTTGCATAGTTCCTTGCATCCGTCTCCATCTTGGGTAGCTTTCCCCCTTTTATTTCAGCAGAAACAGTGGAAGGGTATCCAGGAATGATGATTTAATTACTTGTAACTGAAGTAGTTACATAAAACGTGTTATATTAATTTACAGAGGGAGTACATAATAGAGATCAAAATACGAAAATGAATGATTTGATTGTTCCATTTCCCCCCAAGTTCACATGATCTTCCCTCAATGGTTTCAGGTCGGGCTCAGCGGGATCCTGATGGTGAAGGGCACGCCCTACTCCCACATGAACCAGGTCCGGCAAAATGAGGAGATGCACGGCACCCTCCTCTCCGAGAATGTCATCGGCGTCATCCACGACCACTATGTCACCTTCCGCCTCGACATGGACGTTGACGGCGCCGACAACTCCTTCGTCCGCGTCGAGATGGCCCGCCAGGACACCGCGCCCGGGGAGTCACCCCGGAGGAGCTACCTCAAGGCCACACGCCACATCGCGAGCACGGAGAAGGACGCTCGGGTCCGGCTGAAGCTCTACGAGCCGGCCGAGTTCCACGTCATCAACCCGACAAAGAAGACACGTGTCGGGAACCCGGTGGGCTACAAGGTCGTCCCTGCAGGCACTGCAGGTAGCCTGCTGGACCCCGAGGACCCTCCGCAGAAGAGGGGTGCATTCACAAACAACCAGGTGAAACGTCTACTTGCACAAATTTAAGGCTTTTTGCGATATCACTATGAGGAGATGCGCATACTACCTTCTTGATGCCGCGTTATGGATTATAGTAAAAGCACCCCTTATCAAGGGAGAAAAACAGGACGCACACATACTTGGTGAAAATCAGTTTGTCTTCATCATTTGGTTTTGTGCAACAGATTTGGGTCACGCCCTACAACAAGAGTGAAGAGTGGGCCGGTGGGCTGTTCGTGTACCAGAGCAAAGGCGAGGACACGCTGGCTACTTGGTCGGAGAGGTACGTTTGTGTATGTACAAAAACCAGTGGATTTGATGATCCGAAAAATGTTGGCCGTCTGATCTGCGTATGTGGGCTCACAGGGACCGTCCGATCGAGAACAAGGACCTGGTGCTGTGGTACACGCTGGGGTTCCACCACATCCCTTGTCAGGAGGACTTCCCCATCATGCCCACTGTGTCGTCCAGCTTCGACCTCAAGCCGGTCAACTTCTTCGAGAGCAACCCCATCCTCAAGCAGCGGCCCACCATGGAAAAGGACCTTCCCGTCTGTGCCGCTACCGCCTGAGACCATGCACTAGGATACATATGTGCTCAAGACAAACCCCGGGCACACTGGGCTGTTGCCCGGGGCATGAGGCCATGTGGGGATCCCGGCCATGTGTAGGCTTCCGGCAGCACCGTGCAGTGCCCCAAGCCTTACATAATCCTGCCTCCTCCTCTGGCCACCCAATAGCCTAGTATGTATAGCTCTATGTTTTTGTTGTATCGTGCTTCCCCCTTCATGAATATGAGGTGTATTTAGGCTGTCTAAGAATCTTGGACCGACGGTAATAAATTGAGTGCCGTACATGAAGGAAAATTAAACCATTGGGTCATGTTTAAAAGTAATGTTGTATTGTTATAGTTTGTAACTTTTAATAGTATGCATACAATAAATTTGTGGCCTGAGTTTAAACTCAGACAAGTAAAATACATCCGGTCAAACAGAGAATGGCCGTACTAATATCTCTACTACTTAAATAACTAGTGTTTCTTTTCTTATCAGACAAAACTCTCCGTCAACCGGTCCCCTTCCTCCCACCTGTGAGAAATAGGGTTAAGAGTGTGCATCTGCAGGGACGCGTCATGTGTTAATATAGGGCCGAAACAGGGACGGGCCCAGGATTTAAAGAGAGTGTGTTCAAAATTTCAATGGCTATTTTAAAGCCATAAATCCTTCTTTTTGGCGTGTTTAATTGAGTATAGCACCATATTATACTAACGATATATTATATAAAAGATATAACATAATATAATATAATCGTAAAATTGTTCATGCTTCGAAATTGTTCAACAGATAGAAAGACTAATTAGTCAACATATCAAAGTGACAACATTAAGATATAGGAGAACAAAAGATAGGAAGTAGAAAATGATTAGAGAAAAGTTACAAACTATAGGAGAACTAACTTTTATAAATAATTCTCATTGTAATAATCCCCAATTTATAAACATTAATTCCCACATTGTAATTCATGTGGAAAATCGCAAATCGTCATGTCTAAACAATTCATAATTCATTGCAAACAAATTTCTAATTTTAAAATACTAAAATAGAAATCCAACTAACCATGCTAACTTACTGTTATAAGTCAAATGCTGGACAACGGAAGAAGAAGACGACGTGCTAACACCTGCAGATCCAAATTTTAACAGTCGGATGATTAATATGTTAAGAAACACGAACACCTCAAATTATCAATCAGATTTTAAACGACTGAACTTGTGCTTTGGAATTGGAAGCCTACTGAGAGCCTTCGATGCGGTGATGCCTGATGCTGCCAACTGTCGAGATGGATTAAAGATGAAGCGAAGCTGCGAGGGTTGAGGGACGGATGCCATCAGATGCTTGCGTCGCCGCCGTCCGCCTACCTGTGCCGCCGTGCGCGCGTGCGTTCAGGGGACGGCGATGTGCCCTGCCGCCATGCCCTACCCACGACTCCACGAGTGCGAAGTTGCGAACAGAATTGGGAGGCGCCGGCTTGTCTCGTGCGATATGCCTTTTTAGCGAAGCGCGTGCAGGCCCTGCATCTGCGGCGATTTGGGCCACTTGGGCCAGGTCGGGGTGGTGAGGACCACAGAGAGAAGTGGGCTAGTCTTTGTTTTCGGGCTGAAATCCTTAGCTGGCCTTTATTTCCTGCATCGATTTCGTTTTCCCCTGCGTACAGATGAAATACACTATATATATAAATTTTTTTGCCAAATATCATGGGTATTCAACTGAATACCCTTGAATTGAACTGGGCCCGCCCCTGGGCCGAAACCAAGGAGATATACATGGTAGTTGGGCGTGGATTGATCTCCAAGATCGTATCACAACAACCCAACAGATTACAACGCACACAATCTAACCTATATGGTTTATACACATACCGTATTGTACAATGTTTACTACTCCCCTCAATCACAACTACCTAAGTTGAGATTGTGCCAAAAAGCTTATAACTATCGTAAAGTACGCGGTTTAGTAACCCCATCTGCAACTTGATCGCTACAATAGAAGAAACATGCTAATTCATGACATATTCAATGCGTCATAGGTAAGTCAAAAACCGTCGTGGATGCACGTCCATGACACACTACAAGGAAATACCTTATAGGTAGATACTTAGCAGTAGCGCCGGGTAAGGGCCCCAAGCCGCTGTTAAGTAGCAATAGCATGGGTAACAATCCCACGCTACAAATACAGATTAGCAGCAGCGCGGGTGGACAAACCCCACGCTGCTACTAAGTGGGCCCCATGGTACCTCCGGGTCGGGCCGTATGATAATGATATGACGAGACTAGCTATGTTGTAGCACTTCGACAATGATGCTGACGCTGAGACATTCTTGTCTCATATAGTAGTTTCAATGTATGTGCCTGTTGTTATTGTATACAATCTGTATAAATACAACATAAATACATAGAAAACATACAGAAAATCTTCAAAAATAAAATGAAGGAAAAAATGGAAAAGAAAGATAAAAATGAAACTAAAGAAAAATGAACAAAAACCATATAAAAACAGACAGAAAAACACACAAAAAAAACTAATTGCGAGAAGAAAAAAGAAAGAAAAACCGCAGCACCTATACAATGCTAATTGGGTTGGTCCGTTTTCATTGAGGGGTGATGTGCCTTGTACGGCCTGAAGCGCAAAGCGAGCCACGAAGCGGCCGACGAGGTACTAGTCCACTAGTGTTTCTCAAAAAAAAAGGTAGTCCACTAGTCCTACGTCCTCCCTACCTTCCTTCGCGTGAGGACTGACCTCGACCTAACTCATGCAACGGCCGACGAGCGAGCTCAATCTGGCTCTAATGCTCCTCGATCAGCCGTCCCTCGCCCTGCACCGGTGCTCTCCCTCCTTGCTCCTTGCTCCCCACTCGTCGTGATGCCCTACAACCACGCCTCATTCCCCAACGCGGGTCATGGCGACAGAGTTCCCCGGTGCCCTTCCAGCCCCGGCAACCGCTTCTCCTGCGCCATCGGCCCGTCGCCTAAGTCACCCTCTCCCGGACAAATTACTACTCCCTTCGTTTCTTTTTAGTCCGCGTATAAGATTTGGTCAAAATCAACTTTGTAGAATTTGACTAATTTTATATGAAAAAAATATAAACATTCACAATATGAAATCAATATTATCAGATGCACCGCGGAACGTATGTTCATATTATATAATTTTAGTATTGCAGATGTTCATATATTTTTATATAAATTTGGTCAAACTTTGTGCGGTTTGATTTTAACCAAATTTTATATACGGAGTAAAAGGAAACAGAGAGAGTACTGTAGAATGTTGTACTGGCCAGTTTGATTATATAAATGGTGATGAGAACGCAGACGCGTGCGGAAAAATAAAATAAAAAACAAAATCCGAAGAAAGCGCCCAAAACGTGACACGTGGCGAATGACTGAGAACGCGTCAAGTGGCATTGATCGTTGCGAGGCTTTCGAAGAAGCGCTCGTTAACTAGTTGATATGCACTTTAGAGTTCTTGAGAAGTATCTCTGAGGCTAATTGCATGAGGTAGTCGAGCAAACACACATGTGCGTCTTTGTTGGCCAGCCGAGTAGGGCTCTAGAACTCATGTATTTTTCTTCTTCCGTTTGATCCAGTTTTATTCATATCAAACATGGTTATCAGAAAATGGATTTCCCGGTTGAATATTTTTGTAAAATATGAATAATTCTTGCATCACTGATTTTTTGCATAAATTATTTTTTTCAAACATAATTAGTTTTATAATTTCGTGTGATTTTCCTAAAATTCTAAATATTTTTTTACTTGTGAACATTTTCTAAAAGTTCTGAACATTTTTTTAAAATTTGTGATTCTTTGAAAGTATAAATTTTTGAAATTGTGCGAAATACAAAAAATGAACTTTTTAAATATTGAGAGTTTTGAAAGAAACTAAAAACTGAAAGTACACAAGTAAATAAATAAATAAAATAAAATGTAAATAAAAATCCAAAATTAAACCCGGTAGATAAAACAACAGAAAATAATAAAAAATGACACAAGAACCTCCCTAAAACTAGAAAACAGTACCCAAGAACCTTCCCATAACTGGTAAACCTGGCCTGCTTCTGGATTGGGCCGACGCAAAGTCGCATGGCTTGTATGATTGGCCAACTACTTGACGTAAAGAGCGTCAAATATGATTTACCCTAGTTGAAGTCCATAGAAATATATATGCATCCGCTTTTTGAAATTTCACAACATAAATAAAATAAGAAATAATGCCATGGTAGATAAATATTAAAATTTAGCATAAGTTCATCTTCTACCAATAAATTTGTATTGCTAAAAATTATGAATAAAACAAGCAAGATCAAATAAACATATAGGCCTCCTTTGGTTGAAAGGAGAAGTGGAGGAAATTGTAGGAATGGAAAATTTTCCCGTGGTGCTATTATTCATGCCTTTGTTTCAAAGGAACAAGGGAAAGGAAAAAATGGAGGAAATTTTCCTTTGACCGTTGTTTTAAAGGAAAACAAAGGTATTCAGACATCTTTTCAAACTCCTATCCACCACGAATGAGACTAAGGGCCTCTTTGGATTGGAGGAAACTAGAAACATAGGAATAGGAAAAATACAAGACTGAGTTGTAACTTAGTGTGAATTGCTATAGGATTTCACACAAGATTTTTTTTGGAGTTGCCTTTGGATGGTGCATAAGAAAAACACATGAGTTTTGAAGGATTGTTGACAGAGAGTAGATAAAGATAGAGCGAAGTGCATCGACCTTCTCGAAGGAAAAATAAAGCAAGGTTTGAACTCATGTTGAAATTCCTATGGAATTAAGGGCATATGAATTGGTTCCATAGGAATGTGGTGAACTCACTCCAACAATCCAAAGGGCCTTTATAGGAAAAAAAAAGTCCTAGGGATTAGAACCCTCCAGAATTCTTATGAAATTTCTTCATTCCAAAGAGGGTCTAACCACGTAAGATCCTTAGTGGCATATTAACATTCCAACTATACATTTTCAAATAGTACAAGCCGACAAGTTACAAAAAAGATTATCATAAGTGCAACCTAAAAATAATAGACATGAGTAAAAAAATGCACCATGGACCAAATCATATATGAATTATTTTATTAATAAATAAAAATATTTAAGCATGCAAGTGGTGTATTTTGGATATGAGTGTCTGGGAAACAAATTATACATAAGTTGAGTGTATCAGTTTAAAAGGTGCAACCACGAACAAATGAACATGAACAATGAATACATGCACTATCGACCAATCATATTGAAAATTAGTGAATGTATATAATATAGCAAATTTCATAATTAGATGAGGTCAATTGCACAAAACAATTATGTGCGACTCAAACATAGAAAAAGTGCAAACCGTAAAAGAAGAATAAAAAGGAGCAACAAAGAAAAACATCATGGCATATTTGAAATATGTATACTGTAACAAAAACATAAAAATGTAGATGTAGAAAATATTTTCTTTTTAATAAAAAGTAAAAACAATATTTCTCCTATTTTTTAAAAAAATTACAGAGAATCTGGTATAAAAATGTAGACCTATAAATATTTTGTTAAAGTAATACAGAGAAAATTGTATTTTTTGTGAGAAATTTTCAAACTATTCATTTTTGATCATGGCATTATAAAGAACAACAGAAGTAATAAAAACTACAACCATGTTCGTGGACCACCTAGCAACGACTACAAGCACTGGAGCGAGCCGAAGGCGTGCCGCCGTCATCGGCTCTCCCACATCTGAGTCGGGCAAACTTTATTGTAGTAGACAACCGGAAAGTTGTCGTGCTAAGGTCCTATAGGACTAACACACCAGAGTATCAACCACCGTCGATGAAGAAAATCTTAGATCAGAAGGATTAAATCTGTAAACACCAGAACGAAGATGAATGAAGACTGGATCCAAACAAATCCACCGAATAATAGCACTGACCGAATCCCGCGAGATCCGATGGAGACACACATCGACACGCCCTCCGACGATGCTAGACGCACCATCGGGATGAGGATAGAACGTGGGAGACATGATTCGTACTAAGAACATCGTCGCCGTCACACAGCCCGAACCAAGACGTTGAGCCGAGAGACGTGATTCAGGACCATGGTTCAGCCGAACCTATGGTCTATGCCGTACGATTTAACATCTTACTGCATGTGGATCTGTGACATGCATGCAAGCTGCATTTTTTAATCAACCATGTATGGATCCTCATGAATAGACATGCATGCCAATTGCATTTTTTAATCATCCATGCATGGATCCTCATGAATAGTGTCTAGAAATCAATGGTGTCGAGCGTATGTTTGGCTGAACTATGGTTCCGTAAAACATTTTCGACGTTGAACCTAACAAGAATGAGAACAGGGTCCCTCCCGCCGGTGGGGGGCCAAAATCCTCTGCACCTCCATGGCCTTGAGGTCATTTAAGATGGGGCGGACCGGCGATGGCGCCAACCGAAGGAGAAGAGCTTTTCTTGTAGAGGAGGAAAGAGATGGCAGTGGACTAAGAGAAAATTGTATTGCCGAATGACTGATCGTTTAGCTTTCCGAATGCCAATAAAAAGATCGATAAGCTAGCTTAAAGCACCGCTAATCTCAACCGAGAATTAACAAAGCCGTATTTCCAAACCTAGAGCTGCAGTTAACCTCTAACTTGCGCAGCTACACGGCGCTGGTCAATGTCCCAGGGCCTGAGCCTCTTGCACACTCCACATAGAAAAGATACTGATTCACATGACACACGCTACATAATGCGGCAGGTCAGCAAGCTTGTGTGTTCCCGAAGGATATCAAGCTAGCCAGGACGCCCGATCCAAGACATCGCTTCGCCCGCACTTCTTGATCGCCGGACCTTCTGGGGATCACTTCTTCAGGTTAAATAAGCTCAACTACACTGTCCCCGGTGGCAAGCGCGTTGCCTAGAGCAGATTCTGCCTGGATCCCGCTTCGCTCAGACCGTTAGCAGATGTAGTGATTTTCTTTTTGCGGCGAAAGCAGATGTAGTAATTAACGAGGAACAAACTAGGCAGCTTTCCAAAGTAAAAATAGAATGGCAGGAATCTATACATCCATGGTTGGACAGCAAGCAATTTATTTTTTGAGTTGAACAGCAGGAAATTAAGCACATAAATATTATATATTCCGGATTTGCTAATCGTCAGTTGTCTGGAAGTAAATGTTTTATCCGTTGATTTTTGTTAGGAGAGGAGAAGATGCGGCACCGACCGGAGACAGGGACGCGCCGTCCCTGTTGGGGGCTCGCCGAGACCGGACCCGACGATGACACCTTGTCTTGCAAATGGGGGCAAGGCGGAGGTTGACGGTTCGGGTGCTGGTGCGGGGTGGACCACTGGCGTCGGAGAAGAATGGTAAGGGTACAAACTACAAAGGGATGTTCGGTGCGGGGTCAGCACGCCGGAAGAACCGGCTTGGGCAGGCTGTGGCGGCACTGGCGGAGGCCGGTGTCTAGGCCTTGGTTGGAGGGTGGCACGGTCGGAATGGATGAGAAGGAAGAAGGTGGGGTGAGGAGAAAGAAGGTGAGACGACCGTCTGGCCGTGACAATGGTTATAGCGAATGGAGTTATAGAAAAAATAAATTCTTTTCTTGCTGTGTACTGTAGAAAATAAATAAATTCAGCACCTGTTTTGTAGGTTCTCCCATATTATTCATCAATGCTTACACACACATAGCTTAGTTCATACTCCTGCCTACATGGACCTACATGTTCCACACGTCACCCCTTACAGGTTTACACACTGATACTGCAGATCGATCTGATCTCGCATATTTAAATCAAGTCATATTTCTTGCTTCCTACGTGGATTAGCTCACATGCATGCATGGCAATTGAGCACATCGTCCTCACGGGTGGCCGCTGCTACCGCCCGCGCCGCCGCCTTCACCGCCACCGGATCCTCCTGGCCCGGAGCCGGAGCCACTCGCGCCACCGCTCCCCGTGCCGTCGCTCGCGCTTCCGGAACCTTGGCCTCTCCCCACGGCATTGCCTGCACGTCCAACCCCGCTGCCTCCGCCCGAAGCACCGGCACCGCGGCCGTCTCCTCCACCACCACCATCACCGTGCGTCACCGTGACACTGACACCTCCTCTGCCGATGTGGAAACCGAAGCCTGCCGCGCCGCCAAGACCCACACTGGCGCCGCCGTTGTGCTCGCTCGCCGCGCCTCCTCCTCCGACGCCAAGTCCCACGTCGATCCCGTCCTTCCCGACGTCGATGCCGACCCCGGCGCCGACACCGCCACCAGCGCTGCCTCCCTCGCCATCGCGGGTGCTTCCCACGCCGCCGCCCATGCCGCCGCCGGCCCCGATGGTCGTGTCGGACCCGTTGCGCGACACGGCCCAGCCAAACCCGTGGCCGTCTCCGGAGCCATGGCCATGGCCACTGCCAGAACCGTCCCTTGTCCTTGAGAACGGCCAGTGGAATTTGATGCCGGTACCATGGATGGCGCTGGCACTGCCATGGATGCGAGGGAAATGCCTCGCGTTGACAGGTGAAGGGAGTAGTGTAGCAAAACACAGGAGCGTGAGGAAGATGAAGGCATAGGCGCCACTACTACTGGTAGAGATAGCCATTCTCGTTGCCTCGTTGGCGTTGTTGTGAAGGGTCTCAGCATGCTGGTAGGGTTTATATAGCGAGTTAGCCATGGTGGAACCTTGATCATTTAATTAGGTCCGGATCTAGAGGCGGAGATTGGCTAGTTGGCTTTGGATCGAACTGCTTGCGTGCGTTGCATGAAACCAGGTACTATAGGGCTAGCTTGCATGGAGAGCTATCGTACGTTGACCATTCATTTGGCTGTAGCTTGTGGTATATGAATGCTCAGTCTCATTTCCGAATGGCTATCCCACTGTCGAAGTTATTTTCAACTATTAAATAACACATGCCTTCACAATTTTTTTTTGCAGGTAAAATTGGAGTTTTTATTTCATAATGATAAGGTCAAGTGGCAAAAGAGCCTCGATACAAGAAGGGCAATGATGTAGCCATACAACCAGTAGTGCCACATTCAGTTTGGCTATAAACAGCCAGGCGGTCTGATACCCTGTTTTGCAGACGGCAAATTTTCTAGGTAATAAAATCCCCATCTTCCATCAAGTGTTTAATCTCAACAACAAGATGACCATACGCCCAGCGATCCAGGCTATCGCGTGTGACTGAAGTAAGCGCTGTCGAAGAATCAGTCTGCATGATGATCGGGCATTCTGAATGTGGCGTGATGGCGGCCCATGGCAGTGGTCTGGGTGGTGTCACGGCGGCAACAGGGCAGCTCCAGCGTTGGCCCGTCGGTGAGCGGACTGTGAGGTGGTTTCCCTCCATCCCCAAGCTGGATTTGTGCAGGAGACGTCGAGGGGCCGTACATTTCCCAGCTCTGTCCACCATTGAGGGATGCTCTGTCACCAGCGGTGGCCACAACGGCATCCTTGCCTCTCGTTCGGTGGCAGCGTGCCACCGGGGAGCTCGCCTTTGGGGCAAGGCGGGGAGATGCAGATCAGATCTGGCCGGACATGGACCTGGGGGTTGTTCAAGAGTTGGAAAGTGGGGACCTTACATACCGTCTCCTCTATCGTCTTGGTTGTGCACATGGGGCGGGGATGGGGTGGATGCCATGGATGCCGGGGCGACGGCCTTGGTGGTGGGAGCCACATCACTATGGGGCGGACCACGCGGCTCAGACGCTATCTGGTGACCATGGCTGTGTGGACGGCGTGGTGCCAAGGGGTGACGTCCGATGGAGATGGTGCGGTCGACTGTGCCTATTTCGGTGATGGTGAGTGTTGGCCGGCATGAAACCCCATTCTAGCCTGTCAGGTCGGTGACAGCAATGTTCTACCACCGTTCCCTTCTTAAAGGCGTTGTCGCGGGTATTCACCGTTGCCATGGTGCTCCGGGAGACCTTGACCTACGGATTGGGCAGTGACGACACTCTGGTGTCACTCCCTTCCTAAAGGCACCGCCTTGAAGCTACATATCAATATTTTACATTGTATTCATTTTCTATATATGTACTCTCTCCGTTCCAAATTACTCATCGCAGAAATGGATGTATCTAGAACTAAAATACATCTAGATATATCCATACCTACGACAAGTAATTCGGAACAGAAGGAGTACATATTAAGCAGAAAAAACAAGCAATATATAGTGTGTGAGTGCGTCTACATCAGTTATGAGAAAGACAAGTTTGCTTCAGGGGGTTCAAATTAAGTAGATGGAGATATTCTGATCGGCTGATCTTTCAGTTTACTGTTGCAAGGAAGTTTCCCTCAAGTTATATGCACATTCATTTTCTCAATATTACAAAACTAAGGTCGATGTAATTTTCACTAGAAAAAAAAGGAAAAAAGAGGGAGCACCTATCCATCAGGTGACTGAAAAATCAAACATTTCGGTCGATTCTATCGAAACCATAGGATGCGAATCCAAGTGCCGCCCCACCTAGTGCTATTTGTCTTCTTCCCTAGCCTTCTTGCTCCGCATCTGCTCTGACTCACCTCTGGCTAGCTCATGTCCGAGCCTCACGCGGCGCCCCCACTCCTTGCTACCATTCACCCTCGCATCCCCGACTCCAGCTCCGACTAATTCAAGCGGGCTCAAAATGAAAATCCCCCTCCTCCACCCGCACCGGTCAAGTCATCTGAGTCGCCTCCACCTGCAACCCCACGTCCAGTCGAGTCGTCATCGGCTACGGTTTGATCCCGTCCAAGTCCTCGCCGGCGCTCCGATCTCGGGCTCGGGCTTCGCTGCCCTCTCACACGGAATCGACTGACACAGTTTCTCATTTCAGTTGCCCGAGAGTTAGCAACGCTGCAAAAAAGGAAGCAGAGTGGAATAAGAACAGACAGAAAAACTTAGCACATAAGCTTTTTCTTCAAGCGTTTTCTCCCCTTCCCCTCGGCAACTAGGTTAAAATTTTCACTTTAGGATTCGCCGATGAGCCCGTAGATTCGCCTCTCCTTTACGTGCCGCTCCGGCAGCAGGTAGCGGGGGGGGGGGGGGGGGGGAGCGGTTGTTTTTTGGGCTCTGATCCTCCTCGAGTTCGTCCATATATGAATGTAATCGACGGAGCTCCGGCATAAATTCCCGTCGCCTCGTCTTCTTGGGGCGGCGAGGTTAGGGTTTCTCACTGTCGTGCATGCGCGATGACAAGATTTGATGGCAGTTGCTTTAGATTTATTCAAGGGATAAAAGACGAAGAATATAGCTCTAGGACGTTGGTCTTTAGGGTCACATGCATGAAGATTTTCCGTTTGTCCTCGACAAGGTCAACCCGGCTCTGGTGGGGAGCGGGGACAACGACGCTTTGGCAGCTTATTTTGACGACGGTAGTGGTCGTTTGGTGGTATAGAGACCTTGATGTAATTTCTCTTATGTTTTCGATGCTTTAAACTTTTGGTGGACTTTTAAAATAGGTTTGAATCTTCTTCATAAAGAAATAAACTAACACAAATAAAAGAATATTGGACACGTCTAGCCAGCGCTTGGCCGCTCGTGATGGTTAGCAAGCGGCCGGCTATTTTAGGATATTTCTTGTCCCTTCTTCTAATTAGGAAAAACCAATCCTCTAATCTCTTTTCCATGACGTATTAAATGCCAGTACAACCATATCATTCGTTGCATGCATTTCGCTCTTTTATGCATTAATTTGTGGTTTCAAAATTTAAAAAAGGCATAACTTTCAATCCGCACGTCGGAATTAGGATCCGTTTTCATCATTGGAACTCTTGCAATGTGCTCTTCGAAACTAGATCCCGTATGTGTATGTTTCGATGATTTTTTTTGTGTGCAACTTAATCCCTATTTAATGCAAATGTCTAGGGGTCAATGTGCAACTACATAACTATCGATGTGCAACTTTTTCCCTACTAGTGAATGTTCACTTTTCACTCATGCGAACACATGTAAAGCCATTTAATTCGGGTTTTCATTTTTCTAAAAAGTTATAACTTTTGAGTCAAACATCGGAACAATGATCCGCTTTCACCGTTAGACCCCGCATGGCGTGTTCTTCGACTAGATCCCATATGAGTATGTTTCGATAGATTTTATTGTGTGCAATTTAATCCCCGTTAGGTGCAACTGCCTAGTAGTCAATGTGCAACTATCTCAGAGTCGATGTGCAACTTTCTCCCTAGCCATGGACGTGAAGTTTCACCGATGGCACGTCCACCCCAACCTATCCCCTAACAGTGAGATGTGCAACTTCGTCAGTTGCCCAGGCCAACTACTTAGTAGCTGATGTGCAACTTCCCCTGCCCGTGGATGTGTGGATTTTACTATTTTGCTACCTCGGCCAACTGCCTAACAGTGGATGTGCAACTTCAGATACTTCCTCGGCCAACTGTCTAACAGTGATGTGCAATTTTCCCCCATACCCCGTGAAAGTCTAGTTTTCCCAGCTAGTACCCTATCCGAACCACCCCTTCTAGTGAGATGGGCCACTTTAGCGCCTCGTGTCTATGCATCTTTTTAGTACCGCCCGGATGTCCAGTTTACACCATCCAACTCCTTGCCAGTGAGATGTGTGACTTCATCTGTTGCCCCGGCCAACTGCCTAGCAGACTATGTGCAACTCCATATGTTACCCCTGCCAACTCAAACTACACAAGGAGTTGCACATCGATAACTACACAGTTGGCTGGAACAATAGACTAAGTTGCACATCTTGCTGATAAGGTGGGTGGGGCAGGGTGTGCATGAAACATTACACACCCACAAGTAGTGAAGGGGTGCACATTGTCTACAAGGTAGTTGGCAGGGCCAGTAAACTACTTGCATGTCAAAAAAGGTTGGTTGCCATGGTTGCTAGGTTACAATCTCATAGGAAGTTGGATCATGTATCTCAAAAAATTGGTTTAAAAAAAATGCACAAACAGTATTAAAGTTGCACAATGTACTAAGAGAGTTGCACCATATAGCATTACAGTTGGCATAAAAAATTGTCAAAATATACCCATGCGAGATCTAGTTTCAAAGATATCGTCGTAAGGATTCCAACGGTGAAAACCGATCTGAATTCCGACATACGATTCAAAAAATATGACTTTTTAAAAAATTGAAAACCCGAAATAAATACAAGCATATCTGTTTTTTCTAAAGCAATGTGACCAGTGTGAATGCATTTAATGCCACAGTGTATATGTGCTAGCAGACAAAAGTTTTTACACATGCATGCGTATGATGAGGCCGGCCGCTCCTTTCGGTGATCAAGCACGCGCACGCGATTAGGTAATTAGGAAGAATATTTCACAGCAATAAAAAACCGGCGAGTCAAATCGCGCCTATACTTCCGGTGGAAAATATCAACGGAGGCCACGCGCGAACTATATATCACGTACACAGTCTTGTGTGCTGGGCCATGAGCAGAGGATCGAGCAGTTTTCGGTCACGCCCGCATGGCTCGGTTTACGACTCAGCTCCTCGCCTTGTTTCTCCTCTTCCTCTCACATCTCGCGACCCCCTCATCGGCCACAACAACTCGGCTGGGAGCCGATCTCCTGGGCGCGGCGCGTGCGCCTCCGTTCGAGTCGTGGCTGCGCGGCCTGCGTCGGCGCATCCACCAGCGCCCGGAGCTGGCCTTCCAAGAGCACCGCACAAGCGAGCTCGTGCGCGCCGAGCTCGACGCGCTCGGCATCCCATATGTCTGGCCCGTCGCCCAGACCGGCGTCGTGGCGACCATCGCCGGAGGCGGCGGCTCCGGGCCAGTCGTCGCGCTCCGGGCCGATATGGACGCGCTCCCCCTCCAGGTCCGTAGTCATACCCTGCATTTCTATATCGTCAGTCGTCAGTCGTCACTAACCATTGTTAGGAACTTAGGATTGCTTCATTCGTTCGTGAGATATGAACCTGTTTGATCCCAACATAATTCAGACTGCTTCTTCTTTTTCTTGGAAAAGAGATGTGCAGAGAACGAATTAGAGTAATTAGGACAGGATGTGAATGCTAATTCTTTTTCAGAAATATAAGTGTCAATGCTAATGCATGGTTGTTATGAAATGAGATTTAGCTAATACGCAATTATGTAAACCAAATGACATATCCTCCAACCAGTGTAGCAGTACCATTAGCTGGTGCTGCAATTTCTTTTGTCCTTGTGATACCGATAGGTTACCTTGTGATACCGACAGGTGACTCGCTCAGGATTCAGGAACCCAATTTTCTGTTATGCGTCTACATCTCTTTCTTCGAATTCGCACTGATGTGGGTTTAATTCCGTCGTTTTATCTAAGAAGTATCCAAATGTGCTGCAATCAAGTGACCATCATGAAGATCGCCGCAGCAGCCAACCAAAACTATTGCCATCACCGATTAATTATTGTTTGTTTGTTTGTTGTGCTGCATTATGAAACTTAACCACATAGGAAACACAGAATGTGGCTTTAGTGACACAAAGTGGATAGATCAGCAGCTACATGAGGCAAAACAGAAATTATTAGGTTATGAAAATATTAACCATCTACTTGAGATGATTTTTTTGGATTGTACGGTTGTAGCTGCACAACATCAATCATTGGTCCAGACAAAATACGGCATGTTCTATGTGCAGCTTGCAAAAAACAGAATTCAAATCAACAAGGACCTATCTTGTATAGAGTAATCAAAACTCTTTCTGTCATGTGTGCTGCAATCAAGTGACCATCGCAGCAGCCAACAAAAGTCTTGCTGTCACCGATTAGTTATTGTTTGTTTGTTGTGCTGCATCATATCATGAAACCTAACTACATAGGAAATACAGAATGCCGCTTTAGGGACACAAAGCGGATAGACCAGCGCCTACAATGAGACGAAATGGAAAATATTTTTCCATTATAGGTAGTATTTGGCCCGTATTCTGGAAAATTAACCTATTTGTTATGAAATTTTGTTTTGGATTGTACGTTGTAAGCTGCAAGACAATCGACATCAAGCATTGGTCCAACCAAATACGACATGTTCTATGTGCAGCTTGCACAAAACAGAATTCAATCAACAAGAACCTAGATTGTATCCGAGAATATTCTTTGCTGTACGGTGGTGTATTGATTTGTTAGTAAATAGTGATGGCATTTGATTGACAATGGCACGTACGGTGGTCCTTGGGCAGGAATTGGTAGATTGGGAGTACAAGAGCCTCGAAAATGGCAAGATGCATGCTTGTGGACATGATGCCCATGTGACAATGCTTCTAGGAGCTGCCAAGCTACTTCAATCTCGGAAAGAAGATTTAAAGGTAAACTTACTGTGCTGATCATACTCTTAATTTTAACATGGTGAAATTGAGAGGATTATTACGTTACATGTAACATGATATTTTGTGTTGGAAATAACAAGCAATGCTCTTTTGTCAGTCCAGACAATTTTGGTATATAGTTCCATTTCAGTGCCTGTGGGCACCAGGGTTCAACATTATAACTCAGTCAGTTCAGCATATAAGTAGTACTCTCATTAACATGATGTATCGTAATGTGAATTCAAATTTATACGACTGAGAATGAGAAAACAGTTCAATTTGTGTCATTGTTGCTTGACCTTCAGGGTACTGTCAAGCTTGTGTTCCAGCCTGCTGAAGAGGGCTACGCCGGTGCTTACTACATTTTAGAGGAGGGTGTCCTCAACGATGTCTCTGCCATTTTTGGCCTGCATGTCTTCCCACATCTTCCTGTAGGCGTCGTCGCATCGCGGCCAGGTCCATTTCTTGCAGCTGCAGCTCGGTTCACCGCAACGATCACCGGAAAAGGCGGGCACGCCGGTAACCCTCACGATGCCGTTGACCCTGTCATTGCTGCTTCCTCCGCCATTCTCAGCCTTCAGCAACTTGTCGCCCGTGAAACCGATCCACTCGAGTCAGCTGTACGTGATTAATATGTCTAGCACATATATCCAAAGGTGGCCAGGCCACCATTAATCTGCATATGAAACCCCTGGGAAGTGAGTGATAACTTGGTCGATGATTTACTACTTCTTTCAGGTGGTGTCTGTTACACAACTGAGAGGAGGTGATGCTTACAATGTAATTCCCGAATCTGCGTCGTTCGGCGGCACCTTTCGGAGCATGACTGATGAAGGCCTGTCATATCTAATGAAAAGGGTGAAAGAGGTAGGACAAATTATAACACCCCATGCATTCTCTCCTATCTCAAGTTTCCAGTCAATGCTTTTCCTCCACCATTTGACATGAGGTACTGACAACCTGATGCCTCTCTGGAAGACCGTAGAAGCCCAGGCAACCGTGCACCGCTGCGCAGCCACTGTCGACTTCATGGAGGAGAAGCTAAAGCATTACCCAGCCACCGTCAACGATGAAGGGATGTATGCCCATTCCAAGGAAGTGGCCGAGGCCATGCTCGGGGAAGCTAATGTGAAGGTGGCTCCCCGGAGCATGGGTGGCGAGGACTTCGCTTTCTACGCGCAGAGAGCGGCAGGTGCATTCTTCTTCATCGGCGTAGGTAACGAGACCGCCATGGACAGGGTGCATCCGGTGCACTCCCCGCATTTCGTCCTCGATGAGGGTGTTCTTCCTATTGGAGCTGCGTTTCACACCGCGGTTGCCATTGAGTACCTGAACCGCTCCTGAAAACTACAGGAGCATGAGTGAAGGTCCGTTCTTGGATTATGGAGTGAAAATTCTCTGATGTCCGTATAGTGTTAGATATCCAGAATCGTCTTCATTTGCTTGATCGGAAGCTATATATGTGTGTATAGTATGTTATGTGAGATATACTATTCATATATAGCATGCATGATAATTAAGACAGTTCAGTAATTTAAGTGTAGCCGTTTGTGATTTTCTACATTTGGAATATTTTTTTCGAGACCAGACATGACACCCGCGTTTATATTCATCAAGTTAGAAAGAGATATGTGGCACAAAGAAGATTTGGCCAAGAAGCCACGCCCCAAAGAAAGCACTAACACAACCGGCTGACTATGTTCATGTGTCCTTGGCGCCGAAGTCTTAAAGGTGGAGACAATTACCATACAGTGATACAGAGTGGAACTCTTACAGCTCCGTCACCGTCCCGGTGTGGATGTCGGGGCCGACATGGCTGTCATATGAGATTGTGTCTGGGTTTGGTCCTATGGGTTGATAGTTTCTAATTCGGCGGATTGTCGTCTGGTGCTCCCCCGTACTTGGCGTTGTCAACGATGACACAATTCAGTTGCCATCCTTGTAAGGGGTGTGTCTCATGTCAACTATTTTAGAGCATTTCTAGCCGATCCTCTAAAAAATAGAGGAGTATTCGGTTGAGTAAAGTATAGTGGAGTAATTATACTTCTCTAAATTTTGGCCGTTTCGAGCCGATCTCGTAAATTTAGCGGAGTAAAAATCAAATTCGGTCATGTTCAACACAAATTTGATCGAAACAAACTAAACTTAACCGAAATTCGCCACATGGCCATAATAGTTCACATTGCCATCAAACGAAACATACTCTACTACTATAACTAGTGTAATTAAAACTAGTACTTAAAACTGGTCGCTATCCGAACTCGTGAGTGACAACCACGTCTTCATGTCGATGCCACCGACCATGGGGTTAGGGTTTGTGCCGTCGGTATTATTTTCTGGTCGAACACTGTGAAAGAAGGGCTCCAACCAAGATCCGCAGCCCCCACATTGGCCCACGATGCGGCCAGGGGGTGGTCACGCCACCTGGCCGTATCAGGCCCTCGGGCATCGTCTTGTGTTCTACGCCCAAAAATCATATTAAATCACCGGGGTATTTTGACCTTCCTAGATAATGATTTTATGTAAAACCAAAAACATGCAGAAAGCAGCAACTGGTACTGGGCACGAGATTAACAAGTTAGTCCAGAAAAAATAAAAAAAATATGCACCAAAACCATATATAGTTGATGCTCATATAGCATGAATACTTAAAAAATTGTAGATAAGTTAGACACGTATCAAGGACATTGAAGAAAAGCAAAAGGTTGGATGAAGTAGCAAGGTTTATCGTAGCTACAGTTCGTTTGTTGTGGGAGAAACATTACCAGAAGGAGACGAGGGTGATGCAAAAAGTTCCCCCCTGTGGACATTGGTGCACCCAAGCAGATCTTTTTCTGTTAATGTTTTTCTAAGCACTAGCTACTTAGAGCTTTTTATAAAGTGCTTAGTATTTTTCTTTTGTTTCAGTGACATAGATGTTTTTTTGCATGTGTTTTTCGCAGGTGTGACTGGAATTTTCACATTGATGAACATGCTGCTGTGGCATGGGACATGGCTCCCAAACTATGGACAAGCCGGCATAGAAAACATGGGGAAACTTTTGGCCGTCTCAATGATAATCTGTGACCTTTTTTTTAGGGAAACTTTGGGAGCTTTTATTCAATAAAGGCATTCATGAGGCAGTCTGCAATGAGACTGCTGACCAAGAAGGAGGGGGTAGAGTCCAGCCAATTTTTGGTTACCATGAATGAGCAAGGATGCTTAGCACACAAATGGGCTGGCAGATTAGTTGATCTAGATACATGTTGAACTATAAATGTACCAAAAACGAAGGATGGCTCTTCAATTTCATCTAGTATCGGGGCCACAACAGAGCGACCTGTGCGGCGAGAATTCTAGAGGTTTACCAACGCCAAGCAGTCCGTCTCCAATATCAAATGTGGTATGCCTCGTAGGTTGGCGAAAATAACGCCCTCACGGAGCGCGAGCGTCTCCATGATCAGGGGATTGGTCACCCCCTCATGTGGTTTCCACCAAACTCCGAGAAGGCAAGTGGCTGATCGAGCAACACCCCCTGCACCTCCTTTGCCCTCATCAAAACTGATTGCCCCATCACAGTTTATTTTGATCACTTCCTGCTCTGGAGGCCTCCAGCCGTGACCTGGTAGTATGGCTGCATGTTGTTGAGGAAGCTCAAGCAAGGCTAGGTCCTCCCGAACTCTCCTTACAGCATTAGCTGGGTCAAGTTGATCATGGTCGTGTACTCATCTGTTTCTGGAGTGCCATATCGACCACATCACCATAACAATCTTTGTCCGCTCATTGTCCGAGAACCGGCTGTCACAAATAATATCCCGTGACCATGTGTCAGGGTGTAGCCTCGGCAAGCGGAAATTGAACAAGGCCTGTGCTTCATGCCAGAATCGCGGTGCATGCGTACAATGGATTAGAACATGCATTAAATCCTCCTCCATCGCAAGACACACGTTACAGCGATCGATCTTCTTGATATGTCTTCGCTTTAAGTTTTCTTCCATTGGCAAGATATTGTTCAACACTCAGCACCAGAAAACCCGCACTTTGGGGATCACTTTGAGTTTCCATAGTGAAGTCCATAGCTGCCGTTCAGTCTGTGAGGTACTTATAACCGCCCCTTCATCTCGAGCTAAAAGCTCTTTTTGATTCACGAGAGCACGGTACGCAGTTTTGACAGTATAACTTTCTATAGGTTCAAAGGCCCAAGCTTGAAAATCTTCTCTACCACCATTGCGCAAAGGTATATTCAGGATTGCCGTAGCATCTGGTGCCAGAAAAATATCACGAACCAGCTCTTAGTCTTGACGCCACGTCCAGTTGTCAGTATCGATCAACTCACTTACCCGCTGGACTGTCGTATTTGCTGGTCTAAATATTGGTGTCATGGATACAGTTTTAGGAATTCACTTGTCCTGCCAAATTGAAATGGTAAACTGTGACCTGAACAAGGTTATCTGGCACGAACGTACCGTGACTATACGCCGTGTGTACTGTGAGGGTACTCGGCTTCGTGCAATGTACGCTGGGTGGGTACGCCGCCTGTTTTTGGGCCTTGTCACGGCGTACGTGGCTGTACGCCGAGTCTCACGGATTCACCGTGCGCCACACACCTGATGCACAGAGCTTACAGCCTTATGCGTCGGGTGGCCGATATAAGACTCTCGGCGTATATGTAAACACAATCCAGTTTTTTTCCCCTGTGGTGTATACCCCGTTTAGGGTTCGCTCCTCCTCCAAACCCCCGGCCCAAACCCTTCCACGACATGACATGGGCGCCGCCGATCGCATCTCCGGCCTCCCCGACGCTCTTCTCGTGCGCGCCATCTCCTTCCTGCCAGCGACGCCGCCCGTACCGCCGTCCTCTCGCGGCGATGGCGCCCGCTTTGGCCGTGCAGGCGTGCACGGACGCCGTCCACCTCGACTCTCGGCCCTACGCCGGCCTAGACGACGCCTCCCTGGTCAACCAGCGGCTACTCCAGGACGCCTACGCCGCCCTTCACGCGTCGGGCCGGGGTCAGGTCAGAAAGCTCTCTCTGTTCGTGGCCTCGCCCTACGAAGACGAAGAGTACACTGCCGGGAAGTCCTGGGCTCCGACTCGTGGGGCAGCAGGGACAACCTGGTGCACATCCTCCTCGACGACCGGCGCTGCATGGTGTGGAGGAGCTGCGCGTAGCGGTGGAGATGAAGCAGGACAGCTACATATACAGGTTCCATCCCGCCGTCCTGCCGGCCGGCCAAACGCTCCGAGTGCTGGACCTCGCGTGCTGCCATCTGGAACTGCCGGCGTACGGCGACGTCAACGTGTCGTTCCCCAGCCTCCCCGTGCTGCGTCTGCATAGCTGCGGCTCGACAACGATGGAGCTCGAGAGCTTTATCCGAGCCGCGCCCAACCTCGGCAGCCTGCATATCGAAGGCCATTACTTCAACTAGGACGCCGCCAATTCCAGCCGTCGTGGTTTCAGCCTCCACTGCCCAAGCCTTGTCACTCTCACCTTGGACATCTCTGTCGTATCAATCCACCTCGACACGCCATGCTTGCGCACCTTCAAATACAAGGGCATGTTTGCGGATTTCTCCGTGAAGTCGCAGGCGACCAAGCCGAGACGAGTTGAACTGGCGTTTACTATTTGGCCATGTCCTAGGTACGGCGAGCCGGAGAAGCCATGGTTTCCCTCTTTATGGAAATTCCTCCGCAACCTTCGGCACGCCAAGATCCTCAAACTGAATGTGCCAGATATCAAGGGCATCGCGATGGAGAAGGACGAGCAACACAAGCACTTGGTCACGTTGCACAGCCTCGAAGTCGAACGGCTAGAGCTCGAAGGGCCATCTGATCCAGACAAACACAGAGAGGATGCAACTGTTGCTATTGCAATCTTGCTCCAGTGCTGCCCGGTGATGAACAATTTGCAGATTCGGTTCAGTGCAGACCGTTTTCGCTACATAGGGAGGGGGGCGGAATCCCCGTCAGATTTTGATGTCTCTCTGGATTTATTCGCGAGGCGCCACTCAAAGGAGGTTCGGCTCATGCTCGAGGCTGATGATGATTCCGAGCCGCTACCTGGTCTCTCCGATTGCTGGTTCGGTTGCGTGCATAATCATCTGAAAAATGTGAGGTTGCAGTTTGAGTTGAAGGAGTGGAATAGCTTTGAGGTCTGCCTTGCTCGATTCTTTGCAGAAAATTGATATGGTGCTTGATGTCCTTCAAATTGAGGATGGGAACCAGACCTATTTAAGCCATGTCAACCACAAGGTAAAGAGATGGAGATCACCTAGTGCGTCGAAACTCACGAATAGCCATGCCGCCGATGGGCATGTCAAAGTGATAACAGGGTTATAGCTCTGTAAAAATAGGCTAGAGTTAAAAAATCTACCTTTTTTGTTGAATTCCATAGTTCTCCCTCGTGCACTTAGAACGATATTATGATGATCATTTATTGGCATGTGTCTTCAGGCAATTATCGTTTCTATTTCTTCCAAAATAATCTTCATTTTCTGTTAAAAAATATAATCTATTACTGATGTATTGAATTGAAGTCAAAAGTCAAAGACTGAAAGTTGTGCAAATATAGTTTACTAGAGATGGTGTTTTCTTAATTCATATTCTCCTAGTTGTATTCCAGAATCATTAACGACGAAAAAACACAACAGAGTTCTGAGAAAAGCTTGCCTGAATTCTTCCTCCATCTGCCTCTAGCAAGGATGCAGATAGGGGGGTGGGGGTGCACTCTGCGAGAATCCAAGCAGGGCGGGATTGACTTCGTTGAGGTGCGGTGAGGACGGGAAAGAATCCTTATAGCTCGCTTACATTACCTTATGTAGCTAGCAATTGCGACAGCTACTAGTAGTATTTCACCTCTTCAGGTATTCTAAAGTCCATGTCGACCTACTAGTACTGCAAGAAATGAAAGTGAATGAAAGAACAATCAAGTGTTTCCATTGATTGTGAATCATATATTATACAAGAATTTGGGATGACTTTGGAGTGGCATCGATTGCATGAAGGGCATGTTGGCGTGATAAGGCGTCCGTATGGACGTTCGCGTTTACCTCATCGGGTTGGAAACACCCATTTTTGAATATTTTACCTCATCTATCACTTGTCGCTGCGTCACCGCCTCTATCATGCTTCATCCAAATCAACTGATGTGAACCAGAATTTCAGGCAAACAAGGATTAGCAAAGCCGGTGTTATTTTCTATATACGTGTAAGCACGCACGCTGAGGCTGCACACATCAAGCACTTAAACACTCACAAAACAAGCATCGAGATACATAATAACATCACTCGTGCTTCATACGGTTGTCCAAAACAAAAAAGAACATTGCATATGTATTTCAGTTAATTTTATCAAAGTAAGGCAAAAGCTCGACAGTGTCTGCGTAGACATTCTGTTCATTAATTTCTGCCACGCCTGAATTAAACTCTACACAACGCAAGAAATTCCGCTAGGCGGCTAGGCCTGTATGAAAAACACGCTTAACCATGCATTCACGAAAAATGTCATCCTCGTAGCAACCAAACTGACCCTTAAGCCAGGGAGCAGTCAGGTCAGCGTCTGCTGCAGGATCCTGGGCACTGTTGTGATGACAATGGGATCCGTGGGATGGCTTCCCAGTTGCAGCTTGAGCCTCCCTGTTAGAGTTGTGTCGAATATTGTGTACAAGGTAGGTTACAGTTGGACTAGGAGTTGTATTGTGTTTATGTAGGAGGTGGAGTCATGTCCTAATAGGACACTTGTATCCTAGACCTCTCATATATAGCGGGGGTAGACACACGATGTAAGTTATGCCAACATAATAGCACAGGCGCGCAAGGGGGAGCCGGCGGCGTGTGCCAGCGCCCGGGTGGCCAGGGTGCGATATTGTGACGGTGTCACGGGAAAGAGCGCCCGTAGCCAAGCCCCGGGGATGTAGCCATATCGGTGAACCTCGTTAACAAATCTCGGTGTCGTGCTCGTGTGATTGCTTGATCCTCGGATAATCGACGAAGTGCCTCGGATTTATTCTATCAAGTGGTATCATGAGCTAGATTGTCAGAAGGTTGTCTGGATTATTGATCTAGAGGAGAACGCGTGGAAGCTGTCAACAAGATCTTCCAAGATGCAACGTGTGATTGGAGACATGGCAGCGTAGTTGTTGCGTTGATGGATCAAGGTTGCTCGAGTTGAAGATTCATGAAGGCCGGCGTCGTGTTTGGAAGAAGCGATTGGAAGACAGGCGGCGTCAAGCGAGCACGCTGGAGTTCTTGCCGATCGGATCTGTACATGATCGATCTGGTTTCGGAAGACGGGCGTGTAGCAGCGGATTCGAAGCGCCGCGGACCAACTCGAGCGTTGGTGGGTTGCAGCCATGCAGGGAGCCGTAGCCAACGTGGCTTGTGGGCATGCTAGGACGTGGCGGGCTGGCCCAGATGGCTGGTTGTGTGCGTTCTTGATGGGCTAGGCCCTTGTGCAGCCATGAGGTGGACTGGGGTTACCAAGGCGTGCAGAGGTGCTGCTGAATGATACGTGTGCTATGCTATGAGCGAAGGAATCAGGCACGTGAAGATTTGTTTGGACAAAAAAAAGGCACAATGTCTAGGCTTCATGTAAAGAGCGTGCGTGTGTGTTCATGGACAGATTGGAGATGTGTCTTTGCTGCTAAGGGTACACGGAAATGCACTAGCAAAACAGTGACGTGAAAAAAATAATTGTGCAAAGAATTTTTCGGGTCAGGTTTGCATGGAAGTTTTTTCTGTCAAGATTGCTGAGAGGGCTCGGAGATTATGTGAAGCGGAGGACAGTGCGTCATACAGGATCATGCATAAACATGGCGTCTAAGATATGCACAGATGTGCGGGCGGACACGGCGCAGGATGGAGCATGATTGTAGTCGGATATGTTCGGCTTGGTCGGACTGGACAGTCTGACGGATCGACGCAAGTCGGTTGGTACAGAAGACGGTGGTGGGATCGGCGACGACGACATAGGGGCGTGGTGCTGATGATGACCGACTTCTGGGCGTGGACACACGTAGCGCAAGCCTCGAGGGTTTGTGTGGCTTCGACAAGACTATGACGCGGGGTTGATTCAAGACGGTGTACACACGGAGCTTGAAGTCGACGGGGCACGAGGGTGGACTGATCATCTACCATGGAGTCATGTTGAAGGTGGAGCTGGATTGAGGGGCTACGGTGTAAGGATCCAGAGAATCGAAGCCTATTCAGCTGGGAAAAAGCGAGGGACGCGTAATTCGGATTGGAGCCCAATGGTCTGATGAAAGCGTGAAACTCGTCATCGGTCGGTGATGATCGGTGGTGCTCTGCAGGAGAGGTTGAGTGGTGCGGGTTTGCGACCCTTTGAGACTTGATCGGGACAGCGGAGGCTCGACGCGGTAATAACGGCGAGGCATGCGACGCGCACGGGACATGGAGACGGGCCAGGGCTCTGGTGGTCATACATGTGGTGAGACAACTGCGAATTTGACTCGGGATGACTATAAGCAACGGTGAAATTTCTTCAAGTTTCAGATATGCGGTCAAGAAAGGAGCGGTGATTTTGAGTTCAGGTAACTCTTATGTGTGACACCCAATATGTGAGTTGTTCACTTTCATGCAGGTCAGTGATCAATGTGTGATAATGTTGACGGATACTCTGGAAGTTAGGAGCACAGACTAGAGTAAAGAGGAACTTAATTTTGCTCGAGTGTTGACTGTGGTCAGGAAAAAGAGGGACTACAAGTTGTAGGTGGAGTCACATGGAGTCTTTGGGGTAGCAGCGGTACTCATGGGATAAGCTCAAGTCCAATGTACATGAAAGTTTGACACACTGGCGAATTCAAGGTGGTGGAGAATATTCGCCAAGGTGGAATTTGTTAGAGTTGTGTTGAATATTGTGTACAAGGTAGGTTACAGTTGGACTAGGAGTTGTATTGTGTTTACATAGGATGTGGAGTCGTGTCCTAATAGGATACTTGTATCCTAGGCCTTTCATATATAGCGGGGTAGACACACGATGTAACATATGCCAACATAATAGCACATGCGCGCAAGGGGAGCCGGCGGCGTGTGCCGACGCCCGGGTGGTCAGGATGCGATATTGTGACGGTGTCACGGGAAGGAGCGCCCGTAGCCAAGCCCTGAGAATGTAGCCATATTGGTGAACCTCGTTAACAAATCTCGGTATCATGTTCGTGTGATTGCTTGATCATCAGATGATCAATGAAGTGCCTCGGATTTATTCTAACACTCTCGATGTTGCAGAACATGGGGAAATCGGCGAAGAAATGATGGAAGCCACTGGCGAATAAGTTCATTCTGTCGAGCTAGCCGTACGTGATCTCTCCCCTGCCCTGCCTTTTTTCGAAAAGCATTCATTGGTGTCCCCCCCCCCCCCCCCCCCCCCCCACAACCGTCTGAATAGTACTCCCGATAAAATCAATAAAACACGTTTTTTTCACATCAACGTCTGTCTTTTATTAGCTGCCAAGAAGCGCTCCCCACGCGACCGTCTGAATCATATATTAGGACCAGTAATGCTAGATGTTCGGAGGGAAGGATTATGGGATTCACGGACTAGCGAACGTGGGAGACTGGGATTGGAGCCGGGGGAGGATGGGGCCTCATCCCGCATGAAATTCAGGGGGGAGATAGATTAGGAGTAATGCTACACACACGAAGTTTTATAGAGGATTTACAGAGTGGTTAGGATTTGATTGGCTGAGATTTAATTAAGTGACGCGGTCCCACTGGTTAAAATGGCGGGGGGATGGCAATTAGAGGAAGGAACGCACAGCAGTCCGCGGAAGTCCGTTGTTAGTTATCCGCGAATCTAGTATTATCGATAGATTAGTTATAGAAAGAAAAAATCTGTAAAAACCCCCATAATAATGCATGCATCTAGGATTATTGGTTTAGGACAGTAAAACTGTGCGTAATCACAGCTTTCTTATGCATTCATGGATTTTGACCATTAGATGGCGCCTCCCGGTCGTTTCTGGCCGTTGGATGTTTAGTTAATCCCACCTGGTCGCATAACTGCTATTCTAGGAGAAAAATCTGAGATTGTGATTGATTGGGTCCGAAGCGCATATAACTCTACTCTGCGATGCATTTTTTCTCGCAGGCTCAGTGTATCACCACCACCCAGACCCTAACGCCGCTCGTGCGGCGGCTATGGTGGCGATAAGATGCTCTGCAGCGGCGCTCCATCGGCCTTCCACTTTCCGGTAGATGGAAATGAACTTCTCTTCCCCTACCTCTCCTCTAGGCAAGCCTTAGGCTACTTTCAATGTATTGCTACTTACATGAGGTGCTAAGCACATTAAAAACTTTAGCAGCTAAACCTCCGATGCATAGGTGCTTAACTTGTTGGTGCTAAGCATTCTTCATTTAATGATTTTGCATTTAAAGTTCTTTATGCATTGGTGGGATTCTTTCATTTAGGTGGTATTTGGTTCTCTAGTCCTAGGACTTTTTCTAGTTCCTAGGACTTTTTGAAAAAGACTCCCAAGGAGGAGCTTCTAAGGACTTTTAGCAAAAAGTCTCAAAAAAGTCCCGCCCTGTTTGGTTTGCAAGGTACTTTTTTTAGTCCCAACACAAAAAAGTCCCTGAAACCAAACACCCCCTTAAGTGTTTTGCCTAGGTTCTCGTGCTTGGCATTGTTTCTTTCTTGGTCACCACATTCATCTCTCTCCTCTTAATTACCTTGCCACGTCAGACTTTTTGCCTACATGACAGTCTTAGCACCTGTACAAGCTGGAGCATTGGGAGGGCCTTAGGTGCGGCACCGCCGGCGCTGTCCTTACCACCGCTAGCCCCCCTATATGGCGATCGTTATGCGATCCTGCCTCGCACGTCTGAAGGCACTCGTGACGTCCCCTCAGTCAGGTGCTCGCCTCTCCTGCCACTGCTCTTCCGATACTCCAGAAAAATGATTCCATATTGAGGAACTGGTGCGTGTACTTCCGGCTGCGACAACGGGGAAGGGACCATCGAATCAGATTGGAGCGGCAAGGGTTTGGACAGGGGAAGGAGATGGTGGCATGACCCGTTGTAGTCGGTCAGATCCTGGCAGCGTGTTTGGTGGATGTCCTCCTCGCCTGGAGCAAAGCATCAATGTTGTCAACCTTTCTGTCTCTGCACTCCCCCTTCCCCATGTATAGCATATTCTCACCTTATTTTGGTTTCTAATAGATCCATGACATATGGTGATCCATGCCTTTTGTAATAATATATTCATCATGTAGAAGTATCGTTCATGAGGTCTTTCGTTTGGCTGGTAGATTGTGCCCCCCTGATTAGGTTTTTTCGGTCAGTATATTTTAGTATAATCCTTAGAAAACATTTTCATATGATTATATTTAAGTTAGTATTTCTTGCTTTAGAAAAGTCATTAGCACCTTCTGTTATTCAAGTTCATTAGTGCCGTTATTTTTAAAGATTAGCACCTTTCTGCCTTTAATCACTACTCTAACACCCTCTGCCGCTCTAGGATTATGGTCATTGTGATCTATCTACAAAGGACGTCGAATGGTGAACCACACTGTCAAGAAGGTTCAAAATTGAAAACATCAGGTATGTTTATGTAATTGCTACAATTAATTTCCAGGTTGCTCTCTGTGCTTCTTTCTACGATATCGTTGGAAGCATCTTTGTTATCACTGCTGCTAGCCATTTTCATATTCTAGAGCACATGCTTCATGTTTTCTGAGAAGGATAATCTATCATATATACAGAGTTACAGACCATTGGTGAAGGATTTCTGGTTTACATGCCTTACTATTCTTTCGTCATATTCTATACTTAAGTAGTTCATATTAATTTCTATGGATAATATGGTTGCAATAGCCATGAATCCTATGGGCATAACAGGGGAATCAACGGCCGCCATGTATTTTGGTTACTTGGCCTTTCTATAAATAACTAATACTCCCTTGGATCGGAAAAAAGTGTCTTAGCTTTGAACTAAGGTTTGTTATCTGTTAATGCCTTGTGTACTTCCATTCTGTAGGCGGACAAGAAAGCAATTGCTTCAACGGTGGAGTCTGTGGGGACAAGCAGTTGTGGCCGTCTGCAGTGTCAAGAAATGGATGCCATTGTATGAATTGAATTGTTTGTTGCCACTTGCCAGTAATCCTCCCCGACCATGACAGCAACAACAGGAACAGGAGGATGGCTACGACCCTCCTACAACTGCAGAGGTGCTTCTCTGCCTCACTTATTATATTAGACTACACAAATGTATGTGTCACTTACAATTGATTGAATGATTATCCAAGGTAGCTAGCTAAGTGATGAACTTAATTTAACACTGGAGTAGCCATTGACTACTACGTATTATACATAACGTCTTAGCTATATATTAATCTTATCTCCTTGGCACTAAGGAATAGATGAATCAATTGAGCTACTTTTTGAATCTTAATCGTATTACAATGGACTTGCTGAAAAACTCAGCGTAAATCTGGCGCTTATTAAAAGACTCTTTTTAAAAAGAGGGCACTCCAAGCTAAGTGTTTCTACCCCCGAGGGAGCCGGTCACGACGTGTGGGAACGTCGGCATGGTTATCGAGAAATTAACAGTAAGCGTTTCCATGAGAAGTAGCTATTGAGTGGATGTAAGAAGCGTACTCAGAAGGTGATGAAAAATAACATGGTAATTAAGATGGGTTATTTCTAGAGGGAGTGTCATGCTAGACAGCTGATTGCATTCACTTTATTTTTAAAATTTTAACTTCATTATATCAAATGATGTGGTCACATTTTCCTCAAATTATGTACCATGCAATTCCTTAACATTTAGCAATGCATTTGTACAAAGTGAACAATCAAAGTTTACTTTTGTGGTTGTTAGAAGTCAATACGGAGAAATGAAGTGCCAAATGTAGATTGCTTGGCTTTATATGACGGAAAATTGCTTGTTGAAACTTTTAAGACCACTTTGTAATGTTTTGAACAAGTTTTCACCCAAGTGAAGTATTTGGTCCATTGTTTGTCTCGGTGTACCCAGCTCTTCTAGTCTTCCTGGGGAACACCATGCAGTAGGAAGGAAAGAAAAATTAGTATAAGACATGATGCTAACATCATTCTATGGGTAAGTTCTGGTTCTCGTATTATTGTATTAAATCTAAACACGCCTCTCAAAAATTCCAAATACTCAAATTTAAATAGGTTAATATTAGTGCTATGTTTTGGTTTGTTAGTAACTGACCTATTTCTAAGCATCCCGCCTTTCTCAATTTCAGTGGAACTTAATAATATCATCACTCTTTATTTTTCTCCCTCATTATTTTATATCCGTATATCATATGAAAGTTCCTTTACATATCATAGTCTTTTTCAGAAAGGACTGTATATACTGGACACTTGAGTGGAGGTTCAGTTCAACAGATATTGCCCTACCACGAGTGAGTTTATGCTAATCTATCATCACAAAATTCTTTCTTTTGTTTTTCCAATCTGCGTGCTTTGTCAAAGAAATTCTTGATTAACTCCTATTGTGTTGTTGATGTTTTTTAAGATTTTGCTTCAGTTTAGCTTAATCATCAATTGGCTTCAGGTTAATCTCTATTCTAACCAGCTTTACATATTAGAGAAAAATATGCACTCTACATTAATATGCCTTCATGAAATCATTTAGCTCAACATAGCAAAGAACAATTGTAAGTTGGATAAAACGCTGGGAATAGAGAAGTGGTACAGGAATGCAAGTTATCCTGTAGGGCTGCATCGGCATGTACAAAATTTAGTGAAACATGTGTGAGATAACAATTAGGTCAGTTCATTTTGTCGCGCTAAAACAGTAGTAGTTACACCAAACATCTATGTAGTATCATGTTCACACTACTGTAGGATGTTGCTAACGCGACACTACGATCAGAGACCCTTCGAGAAACTGTGTGCGATGCAATAATCACAAACGGTGCTGTATGAAAACCGTCAGAAATGTATAAAACGTTTGCGATGATGGATGCATCAAACATGGTTCAGATTTTAGTTGCGTGTGCGATGAAGGGCATACAGTTCAGTTTAATTAACTGTTTGCGATGAGGAGGAACAAAAGAAACGGGCAGCCAGATGAAGGCGTGTGCGATACACATCATACGGTTCACTCGAATGAACTGTTTGTGATTAGGCAACACAAAAGAAACGGCCAGCCAGATTAAGGTGTGTGTGATTAAGGGCATACGCTTCATAAGGATTAACTGTTTGCGATTAGGCAACAGAACATAAACGGGTCAGCCAGATCAAAGTGTCTGCGATTGATGGCATACACTTCACATGGATGAACTATTTGCGATTAACCACAACAAACTGAAATAGTTAGATAGATCAACATGTATGCGCTAGACGGGCACACACATTTTAATTAAAAGAACTGTGCGCGAAGGTGCTGACATTGCCTATTGTGGTGCACCCAATGGTGCAAACGCCACGTACGCGGCCGAGAAGGCGTACGTGCCCACGTTATGCCTTCCGGAAATAGTGCCGCACTTATAACCGCCAGTAAATTTTGAGCATGCGTCCCGTCACATTCCAAATTGCAAACCTGTTGACACCGATTAAAACCTAAACAGTTTCCCACTTAGGAGCGTATTACTATGCGGTTATAAATACTACTACTCCAAGATGACTGCACATTCCTCCTCAACTCCTCATCCACAAAAAGTCAAAAACAAACAAGTCATTCATCATAGTTCCCTTGCGTCCGCCATGGCCAGCGTGAGTTCTGGGTCGAGAGATTGCCACCAGGGAGAGGCGAGCCTGGAAGCGGGAGCATGAGAGATGTCCCGCCTCGCCGCGAAAGCTGCCAACATGTCCTGCCGGGTCGTAGCAGCAGAGAGGCCCCGCCGCGCCGCAGAAGCAGCATGGAGGACCCGCCGCGCCGTCGATGCAGATGACTGGTCCGGCCACGCCGCGGAAGCAGAAGAGATGTCCCGCCGCGCCGCGAATGCAGCAGAGATGTCCTCCCACGCCGCGGCGGCCTGGGAAATTGCCTCGCGGGCAGGCACGGACTCTTACATGCGCATGCATGCCCTCGTTCTCCGGTAGATGGATCAGATCTCCAGGTGGGCGAGGTTGCAGGATGACCTGCAAGCCTCATTTGAACAGTCTACCGACGTCATCTGACAACGAAATGAGAGCAATGCGAAGCTCCGGGCCGAGCGCGACCCGTTGAGGGCAAAGATCGTTGGAAGTGCGGAGCAGCAGGAGCAGACCACTGCCTTGTTGAAGAGGACTGGCGTCATCGTCGAGAAACTTATGGACGAGAATGCCACGCTGCGTATCGAGCGCAGAAGGCTGGTGGAGGAATCCGTGGATGCTCTCAACCAGCATCTTGAGGACAAGAAAGAGCTCATCGCCGCCCGCCGCGGAGACTAGTTCCTGTTGTGGCTTCCTTCTTATTTTGCCCTTGTGTATATCGGGCGTTGCCGCATGTGGCTTTTTTTTAAATTATGTTTATAAATATGTAAGACAATTATTATCCAATATCATCGTCCTTATATTCATCATGCTTGCTATAAGACACAGTCGATGCTATATAGATTTGTCGGATCTTACATCAAGATCCGTGCAAAACTTCCTTTCTAGATTTTCATTTCTCTCTCTTAAATCTCAGTCCAGTAAGACATATAGCCACGCCGTAGAACAGGTGCTCGGGTGCCATTAATGGAGACGTCGGGAGTGAGGTGCGCAGCGGGTAGCATTCAAAAGGGCTCTCCTCCCGATGAGCACGCACAGGGGTCTGATCGCACGCCTCCCTATTGGGAAACATAGTAATTTCAAAAAATTCCTACACACAGATGATCATGGTGATGCATAGCAACGAGAGGGGAGAGTGTGTCCACGTACCCTCGTAGACCGAAAGCGGAAGCATTAGCACAACGCGGTTGATGTAGTCGTATGTATTCACGATCCGACCGATCCAAATACCGAAAGCACGGCACCTCCGAGTTCAGCACACGTTCAGCTCGATGACGTCCCACGAACTCCGATCCAGCAGAGCTTCATGGGAGAGTTCTGTTAGCACGACGGCGTGATGACGGTGATGATGATGCTACCGACGCAGGGCTTCGCCTAAGCATCGCTACGATATGATCGAGGTGGATTATGGTGGAGGGGGGGCACCGCACATGGCTGGGAGAGATCAACAGATCAACTTGTGTGTCTAGAGGAGCCCCCTGCCCCCGTATATAAAGGAGCAAGGGGGGACGCCGGCCGGCCCCTGTAGGCGCGCCGGGAGGAGGAGTCCTCCTCCTAGTAGGAGTAGGACTCCCCTCTTTCCTACTCCTACTAGGAGGGGGAAAGGAAGGGGGAGAGGGAGAAGGAAAAGGGGGCGCCGCCCCCCTCTCCTAGTCCAATTCGAACCAGAGGAGGAGGGGCGCGCGGCCTGACCTAGGCCATCCCTCTCTCTCCACTAAGGCCCATAAGGCCCACTATGTCTCCCGGGGGGGGGGGGGGTTCCGGTAACCCTCCGGCACTCCGGTTTTCTCCGAAACCACCTGGAACACTTCTGGTGTCCGAATATAGTCGTCCAATATATCAATCTTTACGTCTCGGCCATTTCGAGACGCCTCGTCATATCCGTGATCATATCCAGGACACTGAACTACCTTCGGTACATCAAAACACAAAAACTCATAATACCGATCGTCACCGAACTTTAAGCGTGCGGACCCTACGGGTTCGAGAACTATGTAGACATGACCGAGACACGTCTCCAGTCAATAACCAATAGCGGAACCTAGATGCTCATATTGGTTCCCACATATTCTATGAAGATCTTTATCGGTTAAACCACATAACAACATACGTTGTTCCCTTTCTCATCGGTATGTTACTTGCCCGAGATTCGATCGTCGGTATCTCAATACCTAGTTCAATCTCGTTACCGGCAAGTCTCTTTACTCGTTCCGTAATACATCATCTTGCAACTAACTCATTAGTTACAATGCTTGCAAGGCTTATAGTGATGTGCATTACTGAGTGGGCCCAGAGATACCTCTCCGACAATCGGAGTGACAAATCCTAATCTTGATCTATGCCAACTCAACAAGTACCATCGGAGACACCTGTAGAGCACCTTTATGATCACCCAGTTACGTTGTGACATTTGGTAGCACACAAAGTGTTCCTCCGGTAATCAGGAGTTGCATAACCTCATAGTCATAGGAACATGTATGAGTCATGAAGAAAGCAATAGCAGTAAACTAAACGATCAAGTGCTAAGCTAACAGAATGGGTCAAGTCAATCACATCATTCTCCTAATGATGTGATCCCGTTAATCAAATGACAACTCATGTCTATGGTTAGGAAACTTAACCATCTTTGATTAATGAGCTAGTCAAGTAGAGGCATACTAGTGACACTCCATTTGTCTATGTATTCACACATGTACTAAGTTTCCGGTTAATACAATTATAGCATGAATAATAAACATTTATCATGATATGAGGAAATAAACAATAACTTTATTATTGCCTCTAGGGCATATTTCCTTCAGTCTCCCACTTGCACTAGAGTCAATAATCTAGATTACACAGTAATGATTCTAACACCCATGGAGCCTTGGTGTTGATCATGTTTTGCTCGTGAGAGAGGCTTAGTCAACGGGTCTGCAACATTCAGATCCGTATTTATCTTGCAAATCTCAATGTCTCCCACCTATACTTGATCGTGAATGGAATTGAAGCGTCTCTTGATGTGCTTGGTTCTCTTGTGAAATCTGGATTCCTTTGCCAAGGCAATTGCACCAGTATTGTCACAAAAGATTTTCATTGGACCCGATGCACTAGGTATGACACCTAGATCGGACATGAACTCCTTCATCCAGACTCCTTTATTCGTCGCTTCCGAAGCAGCAATGTACTCCGCTTCACACGTAGATCCTGCCACGACGCTTTGTTTAGAACTGCTCCAACTGACAGCTCCACCATTCAATATAAACACGTATCCGGTTTGCGATTTAGAATCGTTCGGATCAATGTCAATCAACGTAACCATTTACGATAAGCTCTTTGTCACCTCCATAAACGAGAAACATATCCTTAGTCCTTTTTAGGCATTTCAGGATGTTCTTGACCGCTGTCCAGTGATCCACTCCTGGATTACTTTGGTACCTCCCTCCTAAACTAATAGCAAGGCACACATCAGGTCTGGTAGACAGCATTACATACATGATAGAGCCTATGGATGAAGCATAGGGAACATCTTTCATTTTCTCCCTATCTTCTAAAGTGGTTGGGCATTGAGTCTTACTCAACTTCACACCTTGTAACATAGGCAAGAAGCCTTTCTTTGCCTGATCTATTTTAAACTTCTTCAAAACTTTGTCAAGGTATGTGCTTTGTGAAAGTCAAATTAAGCGTCTTGATCTATCTCTATAGATCTTGATGCCCAATATGTAAGCAGCTTCACCGAGGTCTTTCATTGAAAAACTCTTATTCAAATATCCTTTGATGCTATCCAGAAATTCTATATCATTTCCAATTAATAATATGTCATCCACATATAATATTAGAAATACTACAGAGCTCCCACTCACTTTCTTGTAAATACAGGCTTCTCCAAAAGTCTGTATAAAACCATATGCTTTGATCACACTATCAAAACGTTTATTCCAACTCCGAGAGGCTTGCACCAGTCCATAAATGGATCGCTGGAGCTTGCACACTTTGTTAGCACCTTTTGGATCAATAAAACCTTCAGGTTGCATCATATACAACTCTTCTTCCAGAAATCCATTCAGGAATGCAGTTTTTACATCCATTTGCCAAATTTCATAATCATAAAATGCGACAATAGCTAACATGATTCGGACGGACTTAAGCATCGCTACGGGTGAGAAGGTCTCATCGTAGTAAACTCCTTGAACTTGTCGAAAACCTTTCGCAACAAGTCGAGCTTTGTAGACAATAACATTACCATCAACGTCAGTCTTCTTCTTAAAGATCCATTTATTCTTGATGGCTTGCCGATCATCGGGCAAGTCAACCAAAGTCCACACTTTGTTCTCATACATGGATTCCATCTCAGATTTCATGGCTTCTAGCCATTTTGCGGAATCTGGGCTCATCATCGCTTCCTCATAGTTCATAGATTCGTCATGGTCTAGTAACATGACCTCCAGAATAGGATTACCGTACCACTTTGGTGCGGGTCTTACTCTGGTTGACCTATGAGGTTCGGTAGTAATTTGATCTGAAGTTTCATGATCATCATCATTAGCTTCCTCACTAATTGGTGTAGGTGTCACAGGAACCGGTTTCTTTGATGAACTACTTTCGAATAGGGGAGCAGGTACAGTTACCTCATCAAGTTCTACTTTCCTCCCACTCACTTCTTTCGAGAGAAACTCTTTCTCTAGAAAGGATCCATTCTTAGCAACAAAAGTCTTGCCTTCGCATCTATGATAGAAGGTGTACCCAACTGTTTCTTTTGGGTATCCTACGAAGACACATTTCTCTGATTTGGGTTCGAGCTTATCGTGTTGAAGCTTTTTCACATAAGCATCGCAGCCCCAAACTTTAAGAAACGACAACTTTGGTTTCTTGCCAAACCACAATTCATAAGGAGTCATCTCAACGGACTTAGATGGTGCCCTATTTAACGTGAATGCAACCGTCTCTAAAGCATAACCCCAAAATGATAGCGGTAAAGCAGTAAGAGACATCATAGATCGCACCATATATTGTAAAGTACGATTACGACGTCCGGACACGCCATACACTGTGGTGTTCCAGGTGGCATTGTTTCAAATGAAGACTAAACTCGTAACTCAAATATTCTCCTCCATGATCAGATCGTTGAAATTTTATTTTCTTGTTACGATGATTTTCCACTTCACTCTGAAATTCTTTGAACTTTTCAAATGTTTCAGACTTATGTTTTATCAAGTAGATATACCCATATCTGCTCAAATCATCTGTAAAGGTGAGAAAATAACGATATCCACCACGAGCCTCAACATTGATCGGACCACATACATCAATATGTATGATTTCCAACGAATCTTTTGCTCGCTCCATTCTTCTGGAGAATGGTGTTTTAGTCATCTTGCCCATGAGGCATGGTTCACAATTACCAAGTGATTCATAATCAAGTGATTCCAAAAGTCCATCAGAATGGAGTTTCTTCATGTGCTTTACACCAATATGACCCAAACGGCCGTGCCATAAATAAGTTGCACTATCATTATCAACTCTGCATCTTTTAGCTTCAATACTATGAATATGTGTATCTTCACTATCGAGATTTAAAAATAATAGACCACTCTTTAATGGTGCATGACCATAAAAGATATTATTCATATAAATAGAACAACCATTATTCTTTGATTTAAATGAATAACCGTCTCGCATCAAACAAGATCCAAATATAATATTCATGCTCAACACTGGCACCAAATAATAATTATTTAGGTCTAATACTAATCCCCAAGGTAGATGTAGAGGTAGCGTGCCGACTGCGATCACATCGACTTTGGGACCATTTCCCACGCGCATCGTCACCTCATCCTTAGCCAATCTTCGCTTAATCCGTAGTCCCTGTTTCGAGTTGCAAATATTAGCAACAGAACCAATATCAAATACACAGGTGCTACTACGAGCATTAGTAAGGTACACATCAATAACATGTATATCACATATACCTTTGTTCACCTTGCCATCCTTCTTATCCGCCAAATACTTGGGGCAGTTCCGCTTCCAGTGACCAGTCCCTTTGCAGTAGAAGCATTCAGTCTCAGGCTTAGGTCCAGACTTGGGTTTCTTCACTTGAGCAGCAACTGGCTTGCTGTTCTTCTTGATGTTCCCCTTCTTCCCTTTACCCTTTTTCTTGAAACTGGTGGTCTTGTTGACCATCAACACTTGATGCTCCTTCTTGATTTCTACCTCCGCAGCTTTTAGCATTGCGAAGAGCTCGGGAATCGTCTTATCCATCCCTTGCATATTATAGTTCATCACAAAGCTCTTGTAGCTTGGTGGCAGTGATTGAAGAACTCTGTCAATGACACTATCATTAGGAAGATTGACTCCCAGTTGAGTCAAGTGGTGGTGGTACCCAGACATTCTGAGTATATGTTCACTGACAGAACTATTCTCCTCCATCTTGCAGCTATAGAACTTATTGGAGACTTCATATCTCTCAATCCGGACATTTGCTTGAAATATTAACTTCAACTCCTGGAACATCTCATATGCTCCATGACGTTGAAAACATCGTTGAAGTCCCGGTTCTAAGACGTAAAGCATGGCACACTAAACTATCGAGTAGTCATCGGCTTTGCTCTGCCAGACGTTCATAACATCTCGCGTTGCTCCTACAGCGGGTTTGGCACCTAGCGGTGCTTCCAGGACATAATTCTTCTGTCCAGCAATGAGGATAATCCTCAGTTACGGACCCAGTCCGTGTAATTGCTACCATCATCTTTCAACTTTGCTTTATCAAGGAACGTATTAAAATTCAATGGAACAACAGCACAGGCCATCTATCTACAACAACATAGACATGCAAAATACTATCAGGTACTAAGTTCATGATAAATTAAAGTTCAATTAATCATATTACTTAAGAACTCCCACTTAGACAGACATCCCTCTAATCATCTAAGTGATCACATGATCCATATCAACTAAACCATGTCCGATCATCACGTGAGATGGAGTAGTTTTTAATGGTGAACATCACTATGTTGATCATATCTACTATATGATTCACGCTCGACCTTTCGGTCTCAGTGTTTCGAGGCCATATCTGCATATGCTAGGCTCGTCAAATTTAACCCGAGTATTCTGCGTGTGCAAAACTGGCTTGCACCCGTTGTATGTGAACGTAGAGCTTATCACACCCGATCATCATGTGGTGTCTCGGCACGACGAACTTTCGCAACGGTGCATACTCAGGGAGAACACTTATACCTTGAAATTTAGTGAGAGATCATCTTATAATGCTACCATCGATCTAAGCAAAATAAGATGCATAAAAGATAAACATCACATGCAATCAATATAAGTGATATGATATGGCCATCATCATCTTGTGCCTTTGATCTCCATCTCCAAAGCACCGTCATGATCACCATTATCACCGGCTTGGCACCTTGATCTCCATCGAAGCATCGTTGTCGTCACGCCAACTATTGCCTCCACGACTATCGCTACCGCTTAGTGATAAAGTAAAGAAATTACATGGCGATTGCATTTCATACAATAAAGCGATAACCATATGGCTCCTGCCAGTTGCCGATAACTGTGTTACAAAACATGATCATCTCATACAATAAAATATAGCGTCATGTCTTGACCGTATCACATCACAACATGCCCTGTAAAAACAAGTTAGACGTCCTCTACTTCGTTGTTGCAAGTTTTACGTGGCTGCTATGGGCTGAGCAAGAACCGTTCTTACCTACGCATCAAAACCACAATGATAGTTTGTCAAGTTGGTGTTGTTTTAACCTTCTCAAGGACCGGGCGTAGCCACACTCGATTCAACTAAAGTTGGAGAAACTGACACCCGCCAGCCACCTGTGTGCAAAGCACGTCGATAGAACCAGTCTCGCGTAAGCGTACGCGTAATGTCGGTCCGGGCTGCTTCATCCAACAATACTGCCGAACCAAAGTGTGACATGCTGGTAAGCAGTATGACTTGTATCGTCCACAACTCACTTGTGTTCTACTCACGCATATAACATCTACGCATAAACCTGGCTCGGATGCCACTATTGGGGAACGTAGTAATTTAAAAAAAATTCCTACGCACACACAGAATCATGGTGATGCATAGCAACGAGAGGGGAGAGTGTGTCCACGTACCCTCGTAGACCGAAAGAGGAAGCATTAGCAAAACGCGGTTGGTCGTACATCTTCACAATCTGACCGATCCAAGTACCGAACGCACGTCACCTCCGAGTTCAGCACACGTTCAGCTCGATGATGTCCCACGAACTCCGATCCAGCAGAGCTTCACAGGAGAGTTCCGTCAGCACGACAGCGTGATGACGGTGATGATGATGCTACCGACGCAGGGCTTCGCCTAAGCACCGCTACGATATGATCGAGGTGGATTATGGTGGAGGGGGGCACCGCACACGGCTGGGAGAGATCAACAGATCAACTTGTGTGTCTAGAGGTGCCCCCTGCCCCCGTATATAAAGGAGCAAGGGGGGAGGCCGGCCGGCCCTTGTAGGCGCGCTAGGAGGAGGAGTCCTCCTCCTAGTAGGAGTATGACTCCCCTCTTTCCTACTCCTACTAGGAGGGGGAAAGGAAGGGGGAGAGGGAGAAGGAAAAGGGGGAGCCGCCCCCCTCTCCTAGTCCAATTCGGACCAAAGGGGGAGAGGCGCGTGGCCTACCCTAGGCCAGCCCTCTCTCTCTCTCCACCAAGGCCCATAAGGCCCAATATTTCTCCCCCCCCCCGGGGGGGGGTCCGGTAACCCTCCGACACTCCGGTTTTCTCCGAAACCACCCGGAACACTTCCGGTGTCCGAATATATTCATCCAATATATCGATCTTTATGTCTCGACCATTTCGAGACTCCTCGTCATGTCCCTGATCATCTCCGAGACTCTGAACTACCTTCTGTACATCAAAACACAAAAACTCATAATACCGATCGTCACCGAACTTTAAGCGTGCGGACCCTACGGGTTTGGGAACTATGTAGACATGACCGAGACACGTCTCCGGTCAATAACCAATAGTGGATCCTGGATGCTCATATTGGCTCCCACATATTCTACGAAGATCTTTATCTGTCAAACCACATAACAATATACGTTGTTCCCTTTGTCATCGGTATGTTACTTGCCCGAGATTCGATCGTCGGTATCTCAATACCTAGTTCAATCTCGTTACCGGCAAGTCTCTTTACTCATTCCATAATACATCATCTTGCAACTAACTCATTAGTTACAATGCTTGCAAGGCTTATAGTGATGTGCATTACCGAGTGGGCCCAGAGATACCTCTCCGACAATCGGAGTGACAAATCCTAATCTTGATCTATGCCAACTCAACAAGTACCATCAGAGACACCTGTAGAGCACCTTTATGATCACCCAGTTACGTTGTGATGTTTGGTAGCACACAAAGTGTTCCTCCGTTAATTGGGAGTTGCATAACCTCATAGTCATAGGAAAATGTATGAGTCATGAAGAAATCAATAGCAATAAACTAAACGATCAAGTGCTAAGCTAATAGAATGGGTCAAGTCAATCACATCATTCTCCTAATGATGTGATCCCGTTAATCAAATGACAACTCATGTCTATGGTTAGGAAACTTAACCATCTTTGATTAATGAGCTAGTCAAGTAGAGGCATACTAGTGACACATGTACTAAGTTTCCGGTTAATACAACTATAGCATGAATAATAAACATTTATCATGATATGAGGAAGTAAATAATAACTTTATTATTGCCTTTAGGGCATATTTCCTTCATTCCCATACTCAAATAGCTACCCAGCATGGTACCTCCTAGCTAATAAAACAGGGGACACGTGGCCGCACGTAATTGGTAAGTCGAACGCCCACGGTTTCAATAATACTTGCGTTTCCGATTTGTAACGTGACAACACTTGTTCTAAAATGACTTTGTTGATTGTTAATGTTTGCGCCTTCGCAAATTGGACAGAAAAATTACCACAGCATGTTGGTGCCATGTCATGAGACCGTGCCAAGTTTCATGATTTTCAGACGTGTTTTGGAATTATAGGAATTAAAAAACCAAGTTTCTCAATCTTTCCGGCCAAGCCATGACGCCCAGATATTTGAATTTCACTCCCATCTCTTGCATGGGACCTTGAAATTCACCCAAGGACACACATGTGATTTTTCAAACAACTTTGGTGCACTTGAGCATGTGCTTGTAGTTCAAATTTGAATTATGCACATAAAATGCCCAGAAACTCAATTAATGTATAAAAAGGCCAAACGAACCCGGAATAATTCTAAAATTTAGCACGGTACTTCTATTTGGTCTAATCTAACTGTGTAAAAAAATTAAAGCGGGAGAAGGCAGTGTACGTATGTCGTTTTGCACACGGAGGTGACACATTCCCTCTCGGAACCACGAGCCTTGTTGAGGGAAGCTCTGGTTTGTAAGAAGCTTACACCAAAGTTTGTCCCAATTCAGGCAAAAAAATTATCGCAACATTTTGGTGCCAAGTTTCATGATTTTCAGGCGTGTTTTGGAATTACAGGAATTAAAAAACCAAGTTTCTCAATCTTTCCGGCCAAGCCAGGATGCCCAGATGTTTGAATTTCACTCCCATCTCTTACATGGGACCTAGAAATTCACCCAAGGACACACATGTAATTTTTCAAACAACTTTAGTGCACTGGAGAATATGCTGGTAGTTCAAATTTGAATTATGCACATTAAATGCCCCAAAACTCAATTAATATATAAAAAAGGTCAAACGAATCCGGAATAATTCCAAAATTTAGCACGGTACTTCTATTTGGTCTAATCTGGCTGTGTAAAAAAATTAAAGCGGGAGAAGGCAGTGTACGTATGTCGTTTCGCACACGGAGGTGACACGTTCCCTGTCGAAACCATGAGCCTTCTTGAGGGAAGCTCCGGTTTGCAGGAAGCCTACACCAAAGCTTGTCCCAATTTGGCCAAAAAAATAACCGCAGCATGTTGGTGCCATGTCATGAGACCAAGCCAAGTTTCATGATTTTCAGGCGTGTTTGGAAATTATAGGAATTAAAAAACCAAGTTCCCAATCTTTCCGGCCGAGCCACGACGCCTAGATGTTTGAATTTCAATCCCACCTCTTGCATGAGACCTAGAAATTCACCCAAGGACACACATGTGATTTTTCAAACAACTTTGGTGCACTAGAGCACATGCTTGTAGTTCAAATTTGAATTATACACATTAAATGCGTAGAAACTCAATTAATGTATAAGAAAGGCCAAACGAACACGTAATAATCCAAAATTTAGCATGATACTTCTATTTGGTCTAATCTGCCTGTGTAAAAAAATTAAGGTGGGAGAAGGTAGTGTACGTGTGTCATTTCACACACAGAGGTGACACGTTCCCTCTCGGAACCAGGAGGCTTCTTGAGGGAAGCTCCGGTTTGCAAGAAGCTTACACCAAAGCTTGTCCCAATTCGGCCAAACTTTTTACTGCAGCATGTTGGTGCCATGTCATGACACCATGCCAAGTTTCATGATTTTCAGCTTTGTTTTGTATTTACAGGAATTAAAAAACCAAGTTTCTCAATCATTCCGGCCGAGCCACGACACCCAGATGTTTGAATTTTATTCTCATTTCTTGCATGGGACCTATAAATTCATCCAAAGACACACATGTGATTTTTCAGCAAACTTTGGTGCATTGGAGCATGTGCTTGTAGTTCAAATTTGAATTATGCACATTAAATGCCCAGAAACTCAATTAATGCATAAAAATGCCAAACGAACCCAAAGTAATTCCAAATTTAAACACGACACTCATGTACTAGTTGCATGTTCACTGTACGTAAATGTTCTAGCAATTCAAACACCATCCTTTCCCTCCGTAACACCATTTTGTCTTTGAAAACATAATGAAAAAATCGGGTATACCACAAACAGTTTACTAGAAAGAATCGTGTGGGATGCGACATAAAATATCTTGGCGCACCGTCTTGTTTGGCTTACGCAGGAAGCTTCCTCATCTACAGTCCACCGCCCCACTTGAAACACACTTGCACGCCAGTTTCTCGCGGCACCGAGCGGATTTTTTTGCCACTGCGGACATATCTATCTCCCCCTCCCTCCTACCAAAAGCCACATTTCCACTGTTCCTCCTTGCTTTCCATATTCAAACCTTCACTGCTGCTTACTGGCAGCTCAGCCTCCTCGCCGACGACCCTTATTCTTGCAGCGCCGCCTCCTCGCCGGCTACCCTTCCTCTTGCAGCGTCGCCTCCTCGCCGACGACCCTTCTTCTTGCAGCGTCGCCTCCTCGCCGGCGACCCTTCTTCTTGCTGCGCGGCCTCCTCGCCGCTTACCCTTCTTCTTGCTGCGCGGCCTCGTCGATATGGTCAGGTAATCCACACCCCACCCACACCATCCTCCTCCTTTCCCGTCCCACATGCCCCGACTGATGGAGCGACACCTTCCACCGAAATCACTGCGCCCCTCCTCCAATTAAGCGCCACCCATAGCCATTTTACACGCAGTATAACGTGGAGCTAAGTAGCATGCAGCCGCACGCGCGAACGAGGTCGCTATGTGTAACAGCCTGGATTTTTGCCCTTTTCTTTTTCCTTTGATTTTCTTGGATTTTTGATTTGATTTGCTTTTCCGTGGCTATGTGGTTCTGAAACTTGGGAAGATCATGTATTCCTAGGTTTTATAGTGGCTTTTCACCCTCATCATCATCCCAAGATCATGTCATTTCCATCCTTAACCTAATCCAATATTCTTTTTATTGGGAACATTCCATTTCTGATAAAGGAATAACCCTTTAGACCATAAGTTGTGAAGCAACCTATATTTTTGTCACTCCTAAAATTCTCAAATAATTCTCATAAATTGTTTGGGTCATCTCTTCCTCAAATATGGCAAAATATGTCATTAGCCATGTTTCCCATCATGCTCAATTAATTCCTTTTCTGTTCTGTCCTGAATGGTAGTTTGTGAAGCAAGTGCCATTTATATTTGCCCAGTTCAACCTAAACTTCTTGGAAATCTTTTAATGTCCAACTAATTGCCTCATGCCAAAATTCAACTTAATTTTTCTAGTAAATATTCCTGAGAAAATTTTCAAATTTCCTGTCTGAGGGTAGTGATTGTGAAGGAAGTACAATCTAGGCATATCCAAATGAGTTGAAATTTTTCAAGGTCCTTCATATGATCAAATCATGACTCTACACCAAATTTGAGCTCATGTAACTTATCTATGTGAGCCCAGCCCCAAATCTTATTTTCTGGTCAGATTTTTAATTTGTGAAGCAACTATATTTTATATTACTTCAATTGAGCTGAAACTTTACCAGGGCATGCTTATACCTATATCAACTCCCTCCACCAAGTTTTAGCTCAGTTAGTTAATCCAATTGCCCTGTGCAATTTTCCAAGTTTCTGTACAGAATGAAGCTTTGTGAAGCAAGTGCCACTTTGGTATTTCCAAATGGCATGAAACTTTTACAGCAGCTTCGTATCATGATATAACCCCTCTGTGCCAAATTTTAGCTCATGAAAATCAAGTATGTGAGTGTATCATCCAAATCCCTAATTCTGGCCTGTTTTGCACTTTCTACAGCAACCCTCAGCTAAACTCCTCTTCTTGAGCTGAAACTTTGCCATCTGAATGACCTTAGTGTGTGATCATCGCCAGACAAACTATTTACCATGTTACCAAGCTGGTTTAACCACAGCAAGTTACAAGCACCTTCCTGTTGATTTACTTTGGATCTAAGTGCAAATCTCTTCTTTGCCCCTGGACCGATTTATTTCCTCATTTTGCCTAAGGATACGACGGTCCATCTACTGGACATGGTCAGCCCGGCCAGAACGCGCCGTTTGCACCAGTGCCCGTGGTGATGACGCTGGCGTCACACATAGTGCAAGCTCTGGCTCGGTCCGGCCACTGTTCTCGTCTCCTCCCTCCTCGTCTCGACGTCCAACCATGTCCTAGAGCTCACCCGTGCTCGACTGCATCGCCCTGCATCGGTTCCTCGTCGTGGTTCGCCATAAATGAGCCGCTAGCTCCATGCCCGTGCGATGCCCAGCCACCGACCTCCATTAGAGCACCGCTCAAGCTCGCTTGTGAGATCCAGAGCCTTCCCCGGGCCTATATATAGGACCCTCGACCCCTCCGCAGCTCATTCACTCCTCCCGCGCCTCTCTAGTCCACCCGAGACCTCGGCCCCCTTCTCTTTTCGCTGGAGTTCGCTTCGGCCATCGCCGGTCTTCTCGTTTCCGGCGAGCCTAGTCCTCCTCTCCACCCCCTGACCCCTCCAGCGTGTTCCCCTCCTCCCAGAGAGCCTCTCCACCCCACCAGTTCTTCGCCGGAGTCCCTCTGGCCGCGCCTCCCCACGCACAGCCGCCGCCTCCGCCGTTTGGCGACCCGCCCTGCCGTGGTGGGCGCACGGCAGATGCCAAGGGATGGCTAAAGAGAGGAGGAGGCTTGAGGGCGCTGGTGGACTCCAGAGGCGAGGTTGGCATGAGCGGGCGCGGGACGCCGGACATACCCAGGTTCGGGGCTCTCCGGAGAGATAATACCCCTAGTCCTGTCGAGTATAGTTGGATGATCGATAGTACAATGTCACTCCTGGAGCTGTATGGGGGAGGAGGGAAGCTGGCCAAGGCCTAGTCTGTTCCCTCTCCTTGGGTGTTGCTAGGTGTGTGTGTCTTCTTCTTTCTCTCTTGCTGTGTCTCCTGTTGTCTGTCTGTCATGATCGTGGGCTCCCGGGGGGTTTTATAGTCCAACCCCCCGGGGGTACAAGGGTAATGTTACAAGTCGGTGGTTCTGTATTGTCGATGTCCGGGAACCCGGGCTGGGTCCCGCTGAGGGCCTGTGGTTCGCTAGGTTCCCCTAGGTGCAGGCCCCGCATGCCTAGGGGGACTGTGCGCCGTCTTGTCGATCGTCAGGGTGTGGCCGAGTCGAGTCGTGTACAGTGCTCTCCGTCAGGTCGCTGCTTGCTGTTGTCAGCGGTGAAGGCGGGGGCACTGTAGCCACGCCGGCCTTGGTCAGTGGGTAGGTGAAGGGCACTGTAGCTACGTACCCGCTGACCAGAGGCATGGGCGAGGCGCTGTTGTCTCGGTCATCATTGATTGAAGTCTCGTCTCATCATACAACCTTGATGGGACGGGAGTTGACTCGTGGCTGGATTGCGTAGCACGCCACGGGTGGTGCTGGCTTGTTGAGGAGGCTTTGCTCATGCCGGGTTCGGCTATCTTGCGCTAGTTGTTGAGGCCGAGTTGACGCGTCTTGCCGGGTCGGCTAATCTGGCCGGCTTGCTGGGCTTGGCTGGGTCGAGCGACCCGGCCAAGCGCGTGCCGGTATTAAGGGGCAGTGCCCACCCTGTTATTTTTGAAGAGGATCTGGGTTCCGTTGCCTGCCTGGGGTCCATCCCCCCGACAGTAGTCCCCGAAGCTGTGAAGGTCCGCCGTCTCGGATGAGCGGGCCTTTGCAGTTTCCTCCTTAAGCAAGGTGGATTCTGCGAGCGCCGGGTCCGGCAACACCCACTGTGTGCTAGTTTCTTCGGAATCCGGAACATGGCATCCCGGCCGTGGCGGGGACCGAGAAGTGCGCCGAATCTTGGGGCAATCCCTCGGGCTTCACGGGGGCGCCACGTGGCGCCCGGAAGTCGGAGGGGCGTGACAGGCCACGCGCACGACGGGACTGGGCGGCGGACCGGGGCCCACCGTTGCGCGCCCTTGGCCCAAGCACGCGGATTTATTGCGGCGTTCGGGGGCCGGTTGCTCTTCCGTGGGCAGTTACTGCGCGTGTACATGCACACTTATTGCGGGGTAGTGGAACGGGTACGTGCAGACGATCCCACTTCCCACTTCCCCATGTTCAAACCGAGGGTTATAAATTGGGGGGCAGGGGGCGGCGGACATTATTCTCGCTCGTGCCCTCCTGTCACTTTGCTCTCGCTCCACTCTTCGCAACCGACGCACCGCGGCGCCCGCTGCTCCGAGCAGAATCTCTTCGCCATCCATCTTCCTTCTTCCTCCTCTTCCTTTGAACATGTCGCTGCCATCGGGCTCCTGGATGGGCTCAAGCGTCACCTTCGAGGACATTGCCTAACTCCGAGCGGTGAGGCGCGTACCGCGGGAGACGGACGTCAGCGTCCGCCTGCCATGGGGCAAGCAGAGGCCTCGGCCCGAGGGGCAGGAGCGCGTGGTCTTCCTCACGCATTTTGAGGGCGGGTTCGGGCTGCCGGCGAGCACCTTCTTCCATGCATGCTTGGAGTTCTTTGGGCTCCAGCCGCATCACCTTGGCACCGGCGCCATCGTCCAGCTCTTCGGCTTCGTCACCCTCTGCGAGGGGTACCTGGGGGTCGAGCCCACGATCGACCTCTAGGCACGCTTCTTCTCCTTGAAGCAGCAGGGCCTGTCGGCCGGGGAGTTTGCCGACCGCGACACCGCCGTCATCTCGAAGCAGTCGGGGGCGGATTTCCCTAAGATCCCACTGGAGGATTCTGCCAAGAAGTGGCAGAACTCCTTCTTCTATGTCCGCAACCTTGGGGCGGATCGCATCAATCTTCCGGCCTTCGCCATCGCGCCGCCGCGGGCGAAGACGAACCGGGGCTACTCGCTCAGGCGCCCGTCGCAAGAGATCATCAATCTCTGCGAGCGGGTGACGGTGATGAGGACGCAGGAGGGGCTCACCGGCACCGACCTCCTCGCCGCGTTCATCAAGTGTCGGGTCCTTCCGCTTCAGGGGCGCTCCTGCCTCATCGGCGAGATGGTCGGCCTTCAAGACCCCAACCGCATGGGGTTGACGCAGCTGTCTGCGGCGCAGGTTGCGCGCGGCGTGAATGACATCTCCAAGGCCTACCTTGGGGAGGACTGGGTGTTCGGCAAGGCACCGTACATCTGGTCGAACCCGGCGCCGCAGGTGAGTGTCTGGTCTTCTTACTTTGCCGCCATACACCTTCTCGTCCGTCCTGACGCGACGCGGGTGGTACTTCTGAACACGATTCGGCATCCTTATGCCTGGGCCTCGTCGCAGGTGGTGCCAGAGGAGCCCGCGGCTCATGGCGGGGAGGAGGAGGCCGAGTCCGGCGCCGGCGCTGGGCATCGCGCGTGTAAGTCTCATGTTTTTTCTTCTTCGTGTCTTGAATTGCTGGCTGCGGCATGGAATGGATGATGCTGACGCGAGTTGTTGGTGTAGCGGCGTTGGGTGGGGGAGGCGGTGACGCAGGCGGAACCGGGTCCTAGCATGGGGCGGCGCCGAGCCGCCCGCATGGGAAAGATAGCGTCGCGCTGCGACCTCAGGCCCCGAACCGCACGGCGGGGCCAACCAAGTGGAAGCACGGTGGTGGGCACGGGGGGCCAACCCGGTCCCGGTCTTGGTGGGGTAAGCTTCATTTCTTGCTCGCGCTCCGATTTTTTCCCTGAGCTAGCCTTGTTTCTTTTCTGCTTACTCCATCTTCTTCTTCAGGTCGCCAATCGCACTGGCGAGGGTGGCGGCGGAAGCCTCGGCCCCGGAAGGGGCCGAGTTCCGCAGGAGCCGGGCCAACCTCGCCGACCAGGCCGAGGTGGAGGAACATGCCGACCCGGACCTTGGCCTGGATCCAAACGACGCCGATGCCGTGGCCTGGCGGGACAGGAACCGGGCCGAGGCGGAGCTGAAGGCGGCGTCGGTCTGAGCTTGGACCAACGCGGCGGCGGCATGGGCGTGGGGCGACACGGATCCGGCCTGGCGTGAGATGCCGGAGGGCACAGTGGTGGCGGCGACGGTCTTCGAGCCGTCGTTGGCGAGGGAGCGCGGCCGTGGAGGCCGAGCTACGGTGGTAATCCCCGACCGGGGGGTCGTCGAGGTGGCGGATGACTCCCCGCCGTGGGCCGATGTGGTCGGGCGAGCGGGGGCTGATGGTGGTGGAGGCGGTGCCGTCTTGGAAGAGATGCTGCAGGCGGCGGCGGTGGAGGCGCCGCCGATTTTGGAGGAGGCACCGCGGGCGGCGGTGCCGGAGGCCACCCCGGTAGCTGGGCCGGAGACAGCGACGCAGGGCGTCCATGCGTCTAGGTCGTCGTCGACGCTGGGAGGGGTATCGGAGAAGGTGCTGGCCGTGTCGCCAGCGGCCAGCGGGGAGTACGCCTTGGTGCCTCGGCAGGGAGGGCGCCGAGCTGCCGTGCCGCAGCCGGCACGGAGCGGGAGCGCCGTTGTCTTCGGACCGCAGACCCAGGAGGAGGCGGCGATGGATGCCGTCAGCCGCCGCCTGCGAGGCCGGACGAAATGGTTTGAGGCCGAGGTGGAGTGGACGCGCGACCTGGAGCACGCCATTCTGGTAAGCTTTCTTGTAATTTCTTCTTTGTGGGGGCGTGCCAGCGCACCCACTAGGTGTAGCCCCCGAGGTTCGGGCCAAATACGTAGTAGTTGGGTCGAATCTTTGGAGTGTTGGCCTTGTTCTGACTTCTGCTTTTTTCAGCATCTCGACGCTTTCCAGGTCGCCGCCTTCAATGGTCTCCTGGGCAAGCACCGGGAGCTCAAGGAGCAGCTCGCCGCCAAGGAGGAGGAGCTCCGTGTTGCCGCATGTACTTCCTGTGCTCTTTTCTAGTGGGGGCGTGCTAGCGCACCCACTGGATGTGGCCCCCGAGATTCGGGTCAACTATGTAGTAGTTGGGCCAAATCTTATGTCTTGCTTTTATCTCTTCTTCTGCTGAGTCCTTCTTCTTCGCAGCTGAGGTGCTGTCCTGGCGGACTCGTCTGCTCCGGGCTGGTCATCACTACGACCGGCTCGTTGCCAACATCGGCCGTCTTGGCCTCGAGGTGGCGCAGGCGGTCGCGGCTCGGCGGTCCCTTGACGAGGCCAACCAGCTGCATGAGCAGCTGGTGGGTCACAAGAGCAGCCTCGAGGCCGAGGTGGAGCGCCATAAGGCGTAGGCCGCCAAGGTGGTAGAGGCGCAGCAGGCGCTGGTGGAGGCGGACCTGCAGCGCGGCCAGCTGGCCGACGACAAGGGACGGCTCCAGGCCGAGGTGGATCGCCTGCGGGAGCAGGCCACCACGGCTGAGGGGTCCGTCCGGACGAGGCCCGTTGCCGCGAGGCGACCGAGAAGGCGGCCGAAGACAAGGACGCCGAGCTGAAGGCGGCCCTTGCCAAGGCAGCCGATCTGGAGAAGGTGCTCAAGGAGCGCGACTGCGCCATCGAACGGGAGCGGCGTGGTACGTTGCTTGAAGCACAGCACCTGGAAGAGTCCTTCTCCAGTAAGTACTTTTTCTTTGTCATTCACCGGGTCGGGATCCGGCCTTTCTTCCTTGCTATTCTTCTTCTAACTTGCTTCTTTCTTTGCGGCAGGGGCCTTCCCGGAGATGCAGCGGCTGGCGGAGGAAGCCGTCCGCCATCAGCGCGACCCGACCGGCATCGTTGGGTCCGGGACGGATCCGCGGGTGGCCTGGACCTTCCCGAAGATCGTCGCTGCCGCTGAGGCCTGCCTGCAGGCCCTAGGAGCGCAACTAGGGCGGCTGTCCCAGGCCGGCACCGCGATGACGGCGGCCCTATGGCCGGGCACCATCGAACCGAGCAGCTTCTCATGCCTGGTGCGTTGGTTGGAGATGGGGCCAGACCGGCTTGACGAGTGGCGCGTCTCTGCCGCTCGTGCCGGTGCTGAGATGGCGCTCCGGTTCACGCTGTCCTGGCATCCGGACCTGCAGCTGGACGCGTTGATGGGCCAGCGGGCCGGTTCGGAGCAGCACTTGCAGGAGCAAGCCGGCCGGATCGCCTCCCGGGCCAGCTACATCGCCGAGTTCGCCTTCCATGACGAGTTCCATCCAGAGCGGACGAAAGACGGCAGGGCCGTGGATGGCAAAGACTACGGCTTGCTCCTCCACGATCCGGAGGGGAGCTCGGAGGAGACGGGCGTCCACCGCGACGCGGGTGCTGAGGAGGACACCGGCGCCTCCCGGACCCGGAGACCGCCAGGGGAGAGCCGTCGACGTTGCGACGCGGTGCTGGAGGTGCCTGAGACACTTTGTAGAATTTTGTTAAATAGCAGGTCCACCCACCCACTGGGGGTTTTTAGGGTGTAATGAACTCGGGCCATGGGCCTTTCCTTAAATATTTGTGTACATGTCGTGGGTGCCTTCGCTTTTTTCCTTCCGTTTTGGACCGATTTCATGCATTTTTTCCTTTCTCAACCCCCCCGCGAGTCAGACGGCCGAAGCTCTGGTCCGTGACAAGGAGTTTGGTTCTTTGAGAGGAGTGCGTAGGACTTGGGTTCCTCGAAACGTTGAGTGTGAGCGAAACACCCACTGGGCCGGCTGGCGGCAATCCGGCGAAGCCGGTTGGCGAGCAGCCGGTCGTGCGGCTGTTCATTTGATGAATGGTTAGCCGGGTTGATCGACTCGGCAGCCTTTGACTTAGTGTATGAAGCGTAAAGGAGCTTTGACCCATTGTGCTTGCCAGCCAACGGCCAAAGCTGGATCTGTGGCTTTAGGGCGAAGTGGGGGACCGCAACGTCCTAACTTTATCAGGAATCACCAAGTAAGGCGGCAGGGTGGCGACCGAGCCGGCCAGCCCCCGAGCCCCCAGGTCGAGCGAGTCGGACCGGTGGCTGGGTTCAATGGTATAATGATGCAAGAAAATAGGACACAATAAATTGGTCGACAAAAGGCAGCCCCCGAGTCTTGTTCGGGGACCCCGCATTTTCATGCGTTTACAAAAGGCGATGATACATACGCTCGTGCGGCTAACTGTAAAATGGGCAGAGGAGTTCCGCGTTCCATGGCCGGGTCGTTTCTTCACCGGCGGTGTCCTTGTTGCGCTTCCTTGACTTGCGTGCGTCGATGAGGTAGTAGGCGTTGCGGTCGCGCAAGGCCCTGCTCACGATGAATGGGACCTTCCATGGAGGAGACAGCTTGTGCTGGCCTGCCTGCTCTTGGACGAGTCGGAGGACGAGGTCGCCCTCGTGGAATGCGAGGGGTTTGATCTTCTTGCTGTGGTAGTGCCTCAGGCCTTGATGGTAGATGACCGAGTGACTGAGTGCCAGGAGGTGTGCTTCTTCGAGCAGGTCGACGCCATCTTCGCGAGCTTCTCTGGCTTCGGCTTCGGTGTACATCGTGACGCGCGGCGAGTCGAACTCGACATCGGTCGGGATGACGGCTTCGGCTCTATAGACGAGGAAGAACGGGGTGAACCCGGTCAACTGATTCGGAGTGGTGCGTAGACTCCAGAGAACGGCTGGCAACTCGTCAAGCCAGCTGCTGGGTGAGCGGATGAGTGGCTCGACGAGTCGCGGCTTGACACCGGACATGATGAGTCCATTGGCCCACTCGACCTGCCCGTTGGACTGCGGATGCGCAACGGAGGCCAGGTCGAGGCGGATGCCGGAGACGGAGCAGTATTGTTCGAGCGCGCCCTTGGCGAAGTTGGTGCCGTTGTCGGTGATGATGCTGTTTGGCATCCCGTAGCGCACCGCTATGTCCTTGATGAACCGGACGGCCGTTGGCCCATCCAGTTTCTTGATTGGTCTTGCCTCGATCCATGGTGAATTTGTCTACTGCCACCAACATATGTGTCATGCCACCTCGAGTGGTTTTGAAGGGTCCCACCATGTCGAGTCCCCAGACCGCGAAGGGCCAGGCGATCAGTATGGTGCGGAGTGCTGAGGCCGTCTGGTGGCTGCGTTTGCTGAAGCGCTGGCACCCCTCACACTTGAGGACGAGTGACTCGGCATCTTCGAGGGTCGTGGGCTAGTAGAAACCATGGCGGAAAGCCTTGGCCACCAGGGACCGTGATGCAGCGTGGTGCCCGCACTCGCCCTGATGTATGTCGTGGAGGATGTCGATGCCTCGTTCCTGCTCGACGCAGCACTGGAACACGCCGGTGGAGCTGCGCTTGACGAGCTCGTTGTTGATGATGCTGTAGGCGGACGCCCGACGTTGCACTTGCCGAGCCTCGGTCTCGTCCATGGGGACAACCCCATCCTCCAAAAATTCTGATATCGGCAGGGCCCAGGATGGAGCCGTAACCACGGCGAAGACGGCCACCAGGGTGGGTGCCGAGTCGGCAGCCCCCGAGCCGGGTTGAGCAGCCCCCGGGTCGGGTGTGGCGACGGCCGGGTCTAGGACGATGGTGGCCGGGTTGAGCGGAGCAGCCCCCGGGCCGGGTTCAGCAGTCCCTGGGACGGGTTGAGGTGCGGTTGGGTCGTTTGGGACGTGGATGGACTCGAAGTCCGGCGATGGCTTAACGGATGGCTTGTGCAGGTGCTTGAGGGAGATGCCGGATGGGATGGCTTGCCGTGACGAGGCGATCTTGGCGAGCGTGTCGGCTGCTTCGTTCTCCGCACGCGGGACGTGGAGGAACTCGCAACCCTTGAAAGATCCGGACAGCTTCTGGACAAGGAAGCGGTAGCTTGCCATGTTGGGGTCGCGAGCGTCCCACTCGCCGGAGCACTGTTGCACCACCAGGTCCGAGTCGCCGTAGCACAGGATGCGCCGGATGGCGAGTTCCTTGGCAAGCCGGAGGCCGTGCACAAGGGCTTCGTACTCGGCGACGTTGTTGGAGGCGGCGAAGTGGATCTGGAGCGCGTAGCGGAGCCGGTCGCCCTTTGGGGACGATAGTACGATGCCGCCCCCCCAGGCCGAGTCGCATCTTGGACCCACGAAGTGCATGCGCCAATGCGTCGAGTCAGGAGGCGGCGGCAAGTACTGGGTCTCGGTCCAGTCGACGAGGAAGTCGGCCAGGGCTTGAGACTTGATCGAGGTGTGGGGCTCATAGAGGATGGTGTGGCCGGCTAGCTGGATCGCCCACTTGGCAACCCGGCCAGAGGCATCCCGGCACCCGATGATTTCTCCGATAGGCGCCGTGGTGACCATGGTGACAACGTGCTCTTGGAAATACTGCTTCAGCTTCTTGGCGGTGAGGTACACGCCGTAGCACATCTGCTGGTAGTGCGGGTAGTTCTGCTTGGAGGTGGAGAGCACCTCGCTCAGGTAGTAGACTAGGCGCTGGACCGCTTGGATCTTGCCCTTCTCTGGTCGCTCGACCACCAACACTGTGCTGACGGCCTGTGAGGTCGCGGCTATGTAGAGCAGCAACGGCTCCTTGTCGGTCGGCGCGGCTAGGACTGGTGCGGTGGAGAGCATGCGCTTGAGGTCTTGGAAGGCCTCGTCTGCCTTGTCGTTCCATTCGAACGGGCTCGTCTTCTTCATCAGCTGGTACAGGGGTAGCGCCTTCTCGCCCAGCCGGCTTAGAAACTGTCTGACTGAGGCCAAGCATCCGGTAAACTTTTGGACATCGCGCAGCCGAGCCGGCTTGCGCATGCGCTCGATGGCCTTGATCTTCTCCGGGTTCGCCTCAATGCCGTGTTCCGAGACGAGGAAGCCGAGTAGCTTTTCGGCCGGGACACCGAAGACGCATTTTTCCGGGTTAAGCTTGACCTTGTATTCGCGGAGGTTGGCGAATGTTTCCTTCAAATCGTCGAGGAGCGTGAGGTGCTGCTTGGTCTTCACCATGATGTCGTCCACGTACAGGTGGATGTTGCGGCCATGTTGCGGCAGCAGGCATTTCTGCATGCAGCTTTGGAAGGTGGCGCCGTCGTTCTTCAAGCCGAACGACATGGTGATGTAGCAATACGCCCCAAAGGGCATGATGAAGGACGTCTTCAGGGCGTCGGCCGGCTCCAGCTTGATCTGGTGGTAGGCGGAGTAAGCGTCCACGAAGGACAGGAGCTCACACCCGGCGGTCGAGTGGATGACTTGGTCGAACCGCGGGAGGGCGAACGAATCCTTGGGACCTGCCTTGTTGAGGCTGGTGTAGTCGATACACATGCGCCAGGTCTTGTTCTTCTTCAGGACGAGGACTGGGTTGGCCATCCACTCGGGGTGAAACACTTACATTATGAAGCTGGCGGCTTCTTCACCAATGGTTCTTCTCTTTTCTTCGAAAAATCGTCGTAGAGGTTGACGGACGGGCTTGGCGTCCTTGCGGACGTGAAGTTTGTGCTCGGCGTACTTCCTCAGGATACCCGGCATGTCCTTGGGGGTCCATGCGAAGATATCCCGATCCTCACGGAGGAAGTGGACGAGCTCGCCTTCCTATTTGCTGTCGAGGCGAGTGCCTACGACGACGTACTTGCCGCAGCTGGGGTCTTCTGGGTTGAGCTTCACTTTCTTGATCTCCTTGGAGGGCTTGAAGGCGGCCTCGTCGGCTGGGTCCGAGGTCGGGATCGACGCGGCGGAGGCCTCGCCTGCCAGGGCGACGATCCGATCGAGCTGGCGCCGCTCCTCGGCAATGACCAGCGACTCGGCCAACTTGGCGCCGTCTCGGGCGCACTCCAGGGACTTGCGGTAATCGCCGGTGACAGTGATGAGGCCCTTGGGACCCGGCATCTTCATCTTCAGGTATGCGTAGTGGGGAACCGCCATGAACTTGGCAAGCGCGGGCCGGCCCAGCAACGCGTGATACGCGCTGGACAGGTCCACCACTTTGAACCAGATCGGTTCGCGTCAGAAGTGGCTGCTGTCACCAAACAGGACGTCTAGCCGGACCCGGCCAATGGGGGAGCAGGAGAGGTCGGGCACGATGCCGTGGAAGATCGCCCGGGTCGGCTCCAGGTCCTCACCCTTGAGGCCGAGCTTGGTCATCGTGTCGTGGTAGAGGATGTTGATGCTGCTGCTGCCGTCGATGAGGACTCGGGAGAACTTGCATGTGCGTCGCGTGGCGATGGTGGGGTTGAGGACGAGGACGTAACCACCCGGGCTCGGCATGACTGCCGGGTGATCCTCCCGGGTCCAGGTGATCAGGCGATCCGACCAATGCATGAACTCCGGCTTGGCTGGGACGACGATGTTCACCTCCTGCCGAAGGAGGCGCTCGCTGCGCTTGTCGTCGCTGAGGCTGGTGAAGACGACGTAGGCCGCGTTCTGGTCCGGGTACGCGTCGTTGCGCATCGCGCCGCCAGCTAGAGGCGGCGGTGGCGGCTGTCCCGTGCCTGGAGCCGGAGCAGGAGGGGGCGGGACGTCGCCCCTCATGATGCGCTTGGTGATGGCGCACTGCCGGAGCATGTGCGTGGAGGGTTTCACGCCGCTGTGGTGCTTGCAGGGGGTGTCGAGGATCTGCTCGAAGCTCATGGTGGGTTGCCATGCCGTCTTGCCGGTTTGCCGGCGCTTCGCCGCCGGATCCGCCGCAGGCTCGGCGGCCGCGATGAGCCGGTTGTCGCGACGCGGCGCCGGCTGGTCGGCCTTGCGCTTCTTGTTCTGGTGATGCTGCTGCCGGCTGCTTTCGCCGGCCGGCTTCGGAGGGGAACCGGCTTGGCCTTGCCGACTTCGTCCAGCGCCACCTAGATCTTCATGGCGGAGTCGGCATTGGCGTACTTGTCCGCCGTCACCATGAGCGCGGCCATGGTGGCCGGCTCGGAGCGTAAGAGCTTGTGCTTGAGGAGGGTGCCATCTCGGCACCCGTTGACGAAGTACTGGATCGCCTGGACTTCATGGCCGCCCTCGCAGCTGTTCCGGAGCTCGGTCCAGCGTGCGAGGTACTCGCGACCGGTCTCCGTGGGCCCCTGCACGCATATGGCGAGCTGGCTAGGGCGGCTGGGTCGCTTGTAGGTCCCGTGAAGTTGCGGATGAAGGCTTCCTCGAAGTCCATCGACGTGTTGATGCTGCCCATCGGCAGGCTGTTCAACCATGTGCGGGCCGACCCTTGGAGCATGAGCGGTGCGTAGCGCACGGCGAGACGATGATTGGCACCGGTGATGCCAATGGCCGTGGTGTAGTCGGTGAGCCAGTCTTCTGGCTTCATCGTCCCATTGTACTTGGGGGTGTCACGGGGGAGCATGAATCCTTTGGGGAAGGGCTCCTCCCGGATGCGGGGGCCGAAGCACGCCGGACCGATAGCGCCGCTCTCCTCCATCTCCAGGGAGTGAGCGAGCCGATCGAGGCGGTGGCGAGCGTCAGCGTCGTCGATGGCGCGTGGGCCGAGTCGACTTGCAGCCAGGCCACGGGGGGCCGGGTCAGTTGGAGCCGGACGCCGGCCATGCGGGCCGGGTCCGCGCTGGATCTCTAGGACGGGCTCGTCGCCCAATCCGCCGGCGGCTGTAGTGGCCGGGTCGCGCCTAGTCCGGGTTCGGCCGGAGTGCGCCTCGCCGGGTGGCGAGGATGCGGGGTGCAGAAGTACGCCGGTCCCGCCAAGGCGGGCGGAGCCGGACCTCGCTGGCTTGGCGAGCTGGTTGAGGCGGTCCTGTTGGGTGTTGGCAGCGTGAAGGAGTTCGCGCATCCTCCCGATGCGGCTCTTTCAGCTCCTCACCCGCGAGCTGGTCCAGGCCGGCTGCGGCTGCCTCGGTAGTGCGCATGTTCTTCGTTGGGGTTTCGTAGACTGTTGGGACGGCGCCGAGGGCCCGGCTGATCGCTCCTCCCCGGGCGCACACATTGGTGACCCGGCTTGGGTCGACCGCGACGGGCGTGAATCCGTAGGCGGCATCGCGCTATAGCTGAGCGGCGTCCAGGCGATGCTGAGTGGCGGCGAGCGTCTCGGACAGGTCCAGCATCTGCTGCCGCCTTTCCTCGAGCTGGGTTTGGGCCTTGGCGACGTTGGTGGCATCGATGTCGGTGCCGATGGGGATGCGGAGGCTCTGCACTGCGGCGCGCAATGGATCTGACGCCTCAATCCATTTCGTTGCGGTACTGGCTTCGTCAGCCTTCCCCGTTTTGCTCGACGAGGAGGAGGCGCTGTCGCCGGTGACGAAGACCTCCACGTGGATGTCCATTGCCCCGGCGGAAACGCCGCCTCCGAGGGAGAGGGGAGAGTCAGAGTAGCTGAGCACCTCGCTGGGGTACTCGTCGGCCGCGAACGCATCGGATATGCGCAACACAGCGAAGGAGGCGACAAGCACGCCGACGACGTCGTCCGCCAGCGCGACAGACTCGTCGATGTAGGAGAAGGGCCCCGTCTGAAGCATGTTCCTGGCCTGCTCCTCGAGCTGCCCCACGGTGGGCGCCAACTGTCGTGGTGGGCGCACAGCAACTGCCAAGGGATGGCTAAAGAGAGGAGGAGGCTCGAGGGCGCTGGTGGACTCCAGAGGCGAGGTTGGCATGAGCGGGCGCGGGACGCCGGACATACCCAGGTTCGGGGCTCTCCGGAGAGATAATACCCCTAGTCCTGCCGAGTGTAGTTGGATGATCGATAGTACAATGTCGCTCCTGGAGCTGTATGGGGGAGGAGGGAAGCTGGCCAAGGCCTAGGCTGTTCCCTCTCCTTGGGTGTCGCTAGGCGTGTGTGTCTTCTGCTTTCTCTCTTGTCTGTCTCCTGTTGTCTGTCTGTCATGATCGCGGGCTCCCGGGGGGTTTTATAGTCCAACCCCCCGGGGGTACAAGGGTAATGTTACAAGTTGGTGGCTCCGTATTGTCGGTGTCCGGGAACCCAGGCTGGGTCCCGCTGAGGGCCTATGGTTCACCGGGTTCCCCTAGGTGCGGGCCCCGCACACCTAGGGGGACTGTGCACCGTCTTGTCAATCATCAGGGTGTGGCCGAGTTGAGTTGTGTACAGTGCTCTCCGTTAAGTCGCCGCTTGCTGTTGTCAGCGGTGAAGGCGGGGGCACTGTAGCCACGCCGGCCTTGGTCAGTGGGTAGGTGAGGGGGCACTATAGCTACGTACCCGCTGACCAGAGGCATGGGCGAGGCGCTGTTGTCTCGGTCATCATTGATTGAAGTCTCGTCCCATCATACGGCCTGGATGGAACGGGAGTTGACTCGTGGCTGGATTGTGTAGCACGCCACGGGTGGTGCTGGCTTGTTGAGGATGGTTTGCTCGTGCCGGGTTCGACTGTCCTGCGCTAGTTGTTGAGGCCGAGTCGACGCGTCTTGCCGGGTCGGCTAATCTGGCCGGCTTGTGGTGCTTGGCCGGGTCGAGCGACCTGGCCAAGCGCGTGCCGGTATTGAGGGGCAGTACCCACCCTGTTATTTTTGAAGAGGATCCTGGTTCCGTTGCCTGCCCGGGGTCCATCCCCCCCACATGCCCATCCGGCCGTCTCGAGCTCCCCCACTCCCTCCCGACCACCTAAACACCTCCTCCACCCTCCGAAGAGCCTCCCCACACCCTCCACCTTGCCTCCCCATCACCGGAGTGCTCATCCTCCAAGAAAACTGAAGGAAATATGCCCTAGAGGTAATAATAAAGTTATTATTTATTTCCTTGTATCATGATAAAAGTTTATTATTCATGCTAGGATTGTATTAACCGGAAACATAATACATGTGTGAATACATAGACAAACAGAGTGTCACCAGTATGCCTCTACTAGACTAGCTTGTTAATCAAAGATGGTTATGTTTCCTAACCATGGACAAAGAGTTGTCATTTGATTAACAGGATCACATCATTAGTTGAATGATCTGATTGACATGATCCATTCCATTAGCTTAGCACCCGATCGTTTAGTATGTTGCTATTGCTTTCTTCATGACTTACACATGTTCCTATGACTATGAGATTATGCAACTCCCGTTTGCCAGAGGAACACTTTGTGTGCTACCAAACGTCACAACGTAACTGGGTGATTATAAAGGAGCTCTACAGGTGTCTCCAAAGGTACATGTTGGGTTGGCGTATTTCGAGATTAGGATTTGTCACTCCGATTGTCGGAGAGGTATCTCTGGGCCCTCTCAGTAATGCACATCACTTAAGCCTTGCAAGCATTGCAACTAATGAGTTAGTTGCGGGATGATGTATTACAGAACGAGTAAAGAGACTTGCCGGTAACGAGATTGAACTAGGTATAGGATACCGACGATCGAATCTCGGGCAAGTAACATACCGATGACAAAGGAACAACGTATGTTGTTATGCGGTCTGACCGATAAAAGATCTTCGTAGAATATGTAGGAGCCAATATGAGCATCCAGGTTCCGCTATTGGTTATCGACCGGAGACGTGTCTCGGTCATGTCTACATTGTTCTCGAACCCGTAGGGTCCGCACGCTTAAGGTTACGATGACAGTTATATTATGAGTTTATGCATTCTGATGTACCGAAGGTTGTTCGGAGTCCCGGATGTGATCACGGACATGACGAGGAGTCTCGAAATGGTCGAGGCATAAAGATTGATATATTGGAAGCCTATGTTTGGATAACAGAAGTGTTCCGGGTGAAATCGGGATTTTACCGGAGTACCAGGAGGTTACCGGAACCCCCAGGGAGGTATTTGGGCCTTAGTGGGCCTTAGTGGAAGAAGAGAAGAGGCAGCCAGAGCTGGGCCGCACGCCCCTCACCCCTAGTCCGAATAGGACAAGGAGAGAGGGAGCCGGCGCCCCCTTCCTTCTCTCTCTCTCTTTTCCCACCCCACGAATCCTATTCCAACTAGGAAAGGGGGGGGGAGTCCTACTCCCAGAGGGAGTTGGACTCCTCCTGGCGCGCCACACCTTGGACGGCCGGCCCCCCTCCCTTGAACCTTTATATACGGAGGCAGGGGCACCCCTAGAGACACAAGTTGATCCACGTGATCATACTCTTAGCCGTGTGCGGTGCCCCCTTCCACCATAGTCCTCGATAATATTGTAGCGGTGCTTAGGCGATGCCCTGCGACGGTAGTACATCAAGATCGTCACCACGCCGTTGTGCTGATGGAACTCTTCCCCGACACTTTGCTGGATCGGAGTCCGGGGATCGTCATTGAGCTGAACGTGTGCTAGAACTTGGAGGTGCCGTAGTTTCGGTGCTTGATCGGTCGGGCCGTGGAGACGTATGACTACATCAACCAAACGCTTCCGTTGTCGATCTACAAGGGTACGTAGATCATACTCTCCCGTCTCGTTGCTATGCATCACCATGATCTTGCGTGAGCGTAGGAAATTTTTGAAATTACTACGAAACCCAACAGTGGTATCAGAGCCTAGGTTTTATATGTTGATGTTATATGCACGAGTAGAACACAAGTGAGTTGTGGGTGATATAAGTCATACTGCTTACCAGCATGTCATACTTTGGTTCGGCGGTATTGTTGGACGAAGCGGCCCGGACTGACATTACGCGTACGCTTACGCGAGACCGGTTCTCCCGACGTGCTCTGCACATAGGTGGCTTGCGGGTGACAGTTTCTCCAACTTTAGTTGAACCAAGTGTGGCTACGCCCGGTCCTTGCGAAGGTTAAAACAGCACCAACTTGACAAACTATCGTTGTGGTTTTGATGCGTAGGTAAGATTGGTTCTTGCTTAAGCCCGTAGCAGCCACGTAAAACATGCAAGAACAAAGTAGAGGACGTCTATCTTGTTTTTGCAGGGCATGTTGTGATGTGATATGGTCAAGACATGATGCTAAATTTTATTGTATGAGATGATCATGTTTTGTAACCGAGTTATCGGCAACTGGCAGGAGCCATATGGTTGTCGCTTTATTGTATGCAATGCAATCGCGCTTTAATGCTTTACTTTATCACTAAGCGGTAGCGATAGTCGTGGAAGCATAAGATTGGCGAGACGACAACGATGCTACGATGGAGATCAAGGTGTCGCGCCGGTGACGATGGTGATCATGACGGTGCTTCGAAGATGGAGATCACAAGCACAAGATGATGATGGCCATATCATATCACTTATATTGATTGCATGTGATGTTTATCTTTTATGCATCTTATCTTGCTTTGATTGACGGTAGCATTATAAGATGATCTCTCACTAAATTATCAAGAAGTGTTCTCCCTGAGTATGCACCGTTGCGAAAGTTCTTTGTGCTGAGACACCACGTGATGATCGGGTGTGATAGGCTCTACGTTCAAATACAACGGGTGCAAAACAGTTGCACACGCGGAATACTCAGGTTATACTTGACGAGCCAAGCATATACAGATATGGCCTCGGAACACGGAGACCGAAAGGTCGAGCGTGAATCATATAGTAGATATGATCAACATAGTGATGTTCACCAATGAAACTACTCCATCTCACGTGATGGTCGGACATGGTTTAGTTGATTTGGATCACGTAATCACTTAGAGGATTAGAGGGATGTCTATCTAAGTAGGAGTTCTTTAAGTAATATGATTAATTGAACCTAAATTTATCATGAACTTAGTACCTGATAGTATCTTGCTTGTTTATGTATGATTGTAGATAAATGGCCCATGCTGTTGTTCCGTTGAATTTTAATGCGTTCCTTGAGAAAACAAAGTTGAAAGATGATGGTAGCAATTACACGGACTGGGTCCGTAACTTGAGGATTATCCTCATTGCTGCACAGAAGAATTACGTCCTGGAAGCACCGCTGGGTGCCAGGCCTGCTGCTGGAGCAACACCAGATGTTGTGAACGTCTGGCAAAGCAAAGCTGATGACTACTCTGTAGTTCAGTGTGCCATGCTTTACGGCTTAGAACCGGGACTTCAACGACGTTTTGAACGTCATGGAGCATATGAGATGTTCCAGGAGTTGAAGTTAATATTTCAAGCAAATGCCCGGATTGAGAGATATGAAGTCTCCAATAAGTTCTATAGCTGCAAGATGGAGGAGAACAGTTCTATCAGTGAGCATATACTCAAAGTGTCTGGGTATAATAATCACTTGATTCAAATGGGAGTTAATCTTCCAGATGATTGCGTCATTGACAGAATTCTCCAATCACTGCCACCAAGCTACAAGAGCTTCGTGATGAACTATAATATGCAAGGGATGAATAAGACTATTCCCGAGCTCTTCGCAATGCTGAAAGCTGTGGAGGTAGAAATCAAAAAGGAGCATCAAGTGTTGATGGTCAACAAGACCACTAGTTTCAAGAAAAAGGGCAAAGGGAAGAAGAAGGGGAACTTCAAGAAGAACAGCAAGCAAGTTGCTGCTCAAGAGAAGAAACCCAAGTATGGACCTAAGCCTGAAACTGAGTGCTTCTACTGCAAGCAGACTGGTCACTGGAAGCGGAACTGCCCCAAGTATTTGGCGGATAAGAAGGATGGCAAGGTGAACAAAGGTATATGTGATATACATGTTATTGATGTGTACCTTACTAATGCTCGCAGTAGCACCTGGGTATTTGATACTGGTTCTGTTGCTAATATTTGCAACTCGAAACAGGGGCTACGGATTAAGCGAAGATTGGCTAAGGACGAGGTGACGATGCGCGTGGGAAACGGTTCCAAAGTCGATGTGATCGCGGTCGGCGCGCTACCTCTACATCTACCTTCGGGATTAATATTAGACCTAAATAATTTTTATTTGGTGCCAGCGTTAAGCATGAACATTATATCTGGATCTTGTTTGATGCGATACGGTTATTCATTTAAATCAGAGAATAATGGTTGTTCTATTTATATGATTAATATCTTTTATGGTCATGCACCCTTGAAGAGTGGTCTATTCTTATTGAATCTTGATAGTAGTAACACACATATTCATAATGTTGAAGCCAAAAGATGCAGAGTTGATAATGATAGTGCAACTTATTTGTGGCACTGCCGTTTAGGTCATATCGGTGTAAAGCGCATGAAGAAACTCCATATTGATGGACTTTTGGAACCACTTGATTATGAATCAATTGGTACTTGCGAACCGTGCCTCGTGGGCAAGATGACTAAAACGCCGTTCTCCGGTACTATGGAGAGAGCAACAGATTTGTTGGAAATCATACATACAGATGTATGTGGTCCGATGAATATTGAGGCTCGTGGCGGATATCGTTATTTTCTCACCTTCACAGATGATTTAAGCAGATATGGGTATATCTACTTAATGAAACATAAGTCTGAAACGTTTGAAAAGTTCAAAGAATTTCAGAGTGAAGTTGAAAATCATCGTAACAAGAAAATAAAGTTTCTATGATCTGATCGTGGAGGAGAATATTTGAGTTACGAGTTTGGTGTACATTTGAAACAATGCGGAATAGTTTCGCAACTCACGCCACCCGGAACACCACAGCGTAATGGTGTGTCCGAACGTCGTAATCGTACTTTACTAGATATGGTGCGATCTATGATGTCTCTTACTGATTTACCGCTATCATTTTGGGGTTATGCTTTGGAGACGGCCGCATTCACGTTAAATAGGGCACCATCAAAATCCATTGAGACGACGCCTTATGAACTATGGTTTGGCAAGAAACCAAAGTTGTCGTTTCTGAAAGTTTGGGGCTGCGATTCTTATGTGAAAAAGCTTCAACCTGATAACATCGAACCCAAATAGGAGAAATGTGTCTTCATAGGATATCCAAAGGAGACTATTGGATACACCTTCTATCACAGATCCGAAGGCAAGACTTTTGTTGCTAAGTTCGGAAACTTTCTAGAGAAGGAGTTTCTCTCGAAAGAAGTGAGTGGGAGGAAAGTAGAACTTGATGAGGTAACTGTACCTGCTCCCTTATTGGAAAGTAGTGCATCACAGAAAACTGTTTCTGTGACACCTACCCCAATTAGTGAGGAAGCTAATGATAATGATCATGAAACTTCAGAACAAGATACTACTGAACCTCATAGATCAACCAGAGTGAGATCCGCACCAGAGTGGTATGGTAATCCTGTTCTGGAAGTCATGCTACTAGATCATGATGAACCTACGAACTATGAAGAAGCGATGGTGAGCCCAGATTCCGCAAAATGGCTTGAAGCCATGAAATCTGAGATGGGATCCATGTATGAGAACAAAGTATGGACTTTGGTTGACTTGCGCAATGATCGGCAAGCAATTGAGAATAAATGGATCTTCAAGAAGAAGACTGACGCCGACGGTAATATTACTGTCTACAAAGCTCTACTTGTCGCAAAACGGTTTCGGCAAGTTCAAGGGATTGACTACGATGAGACCTTCTCACCTGTAGCGATGCTTAACTCTGTCCGAATCATGTTAGCAATTGCCGCATTTTATGATTATGATATTTGGCAGATGGATGTCAAAACTGCATTCCTGAATGGATTTCTGGAAGAAGAGTTGTATATGATGCAACCGGAAGGTTTTGTCAATCCAAAGGGAGCTAACAAAGTGTGCAAGCTCCAGCGATCCATTTATGGACTGGTGCAAGCCTCTCGGAGTTGGAATAAACGCTTTGATAGTGTGATCAAAGCATTTGGTTTTATACAGACTTTTGGAGAAGCCTGTATTTACAAGAAAGTGAGTGGGAGCTCTGTAGCATTTCTGATATTATATGTGGATGACATATTACTGATTGGAAATGATATATAATTTCTGGATAGCATAAAGGGATACTTGAATAAGAGTTTTTCAATAAAAGACCTCGGTAAAGCTGCTTACATATCAGGCATAAAGATCTATAGAGATAGATCGAGACGTTTAATTGGACTTTCACAATGCGCATACCTTGACAAGATTTTGAAGAAGTTCAAAATGGATCAAGCAAATAAAGGGTTCTTGCCTGTGTTACAAGGTGTGAAGTTGAGTCGGACTCAATGCCTAACCACTACAGAAGATAGAGAGAAGATGAAAGATGTTCCCTATGCTTCAGCCATAGGCTCTATCATGTATGCAATGTTGTGTACCAGACCTGATGTGTGCCTTGCTATAAGTCTAGCAGGGAGGTACCAAAGTAATCCAGGAGTGGATCACTGGACAGCGGTCAAGAACATCCTGAAGTACCTAAAAAGGACTAAGGATATGTTTCTTGTATATGGAGGTGACAAAGAGCTCATCGTAAACGGTTACGTTGATGCAAGCTTTGACACTGATCTGGATGATTCTAAATCGCAAACCGGATACGTGTTTACATTAAACGGTGGAGCTGTCAGTTGGTGCAGTTCTAAACAAAGCGTCGTGGCGGGATCTACGTATGAAGCGGAATGCATAGCTGCTTCGGAAGCAGCAAATGAAGGAGTCTGGATGAAGGAGTTCATATCCAATCTAGGTGTCATACCTAGTGCATCGGGTCCAATGAAAATCTTTTGTGACAATACTGGTGCAATTGCCTTGGCGAAGGAATCCAGATTTCACAAGAGAACCAAGCACATCAAGAGACGCTTCAATTCCATCCGGGATCTAGTCCAGGTGGGAGACATAGAGATTTGCAAGATACATACGGATCTGAATGTTGCAAACCCGTTGACTAAGCCTCTTCCACGAGCAAAATATGATCAGCACCAAGGCTCCATGGGTGTTAGAATCATTACTGTGTAATCTAGATTATTGACTCTAGTGCAAGTGGGAGACTGAAGGAAATATGCCCTAGAGGCAATAATAAAGTTATTATTTATTTCCTTATATCATGATAAAAGTTTATTATTCATGCTAGAATTGTATTAACCGGAAACATAATACATGTGTGAATACATAGACAAACAGAGTGTCACTAGTATGCCTCTACTAGACTAGCTTGTTAATCAAAGATGGTTCTGTTTCCTAACCATGGACAAAGAGTTGTCATTTGATTAACATGATCACATCATTAGTTGAATGATCTGATTGACATGACCCATTCCATTAGTTAGCACCCGATCGTTTAGTATGTTGCTATTACTTTCTTGATGACTTATACATGTTCCTATGACTATGAGATTATGCAACTCCCGTTTGCCAGAGGAACACTTTGTGTGCTACCAAACATCACAACGTAACTGGGTGATTATAAAGGAGCTCTACAGGTGTCTCCAAAGGTACATGTTGGGTTGGCGTATTTCGAGATTAGGATTTGTCACTCCGATTGTCGGAGAGGTATCTCTGGGCCCTCTCGGTAATGCACATCACTTAAGCCTTGCAAGCATTGCAACTAATGAGTTAGTTGCGGGATGATGTATTACAGAACGAGTAAAGAGACTTGCCGGTAACGAGATTGAACTAGGTATAGGATACCGACGATCGAATCTCGGGCAAGTAACATACCGATGACAAAGGGAACAACGTATGTTGTTATGCGGTCTGACCGATAAAAGATCTTCGTAGAATATGTAGGAGCCAATATGAGCATCCAGGTTCCGCTATTGGTTATTGACTGGAGACGTGTCTCGGTGATGTCTACATTGTTCTCGAACCCGTAGGGTCCGCACGCTTAAGGTTACGATGACAGTTATATTATGAGTTTATGCATTTTGATGTACCGAAGGTTGTTCGGAGTCCCGGATGTGATCACGGACATGACAAGGAGTCTCGAAATGGTCGAGACATAAAGATTGATATATTGGAAGCCTATGTTTGGATAACGGAAGTGTTCCAGGTGAAATCAGGATTTTACCGGAGTACCGGGAGGTTACCGGAACCCCCCGGGAGGTATATGGGCCTTAGTGGGCCTTAGTGGAAGAAGAGAAGAGGCAGCCAGAGCTGGGCCGCGCGCCCTTCACCCCTAGTCTGAATAGGACAAGGAGAGAGGGAGCCGGCGCCCCCTTCCTTCTCTCTCTCTCTTTTCCCACCCCACGAATCCTATTCCAACTAGGAAAGGGGGGAGTCCTACTCCCAGAGGGAGTAGGACTCCTCCTGGCGCGCCACACCTTGGCCAGCCGGCCCCCCTCCCTTGAACCTTTATATACGGAGGCAGGGGCACCCCTAGAGACACAAGTTGATCCACGTGATCATACTCTTAGCCGTGTGCGGTGCCCCCTTCCACCATAGTCCTCGATAATATTGTAGCGGTGCTTAGGCGAAGCCCTGCGACGGTAGTACATCAAGATCGTCACCATGCCGTCGTGCTGACGGAACTCTTCCCCGACACTTTGCTGGATCGGAGTCCGGGGATCGTCATCGAGCTGAACGTGTGCTAGAACTCGGAGGTGCCGTAGTTTCGGTGCTTGATCGGTCGGGCCATGGAGACGTATGACTACATCAACCAAACGCTTCCGTTATCGATCTACAAGGGTATGTAGATCATACTCTCCCCTCTCGTTGCTATGCATCACCATGATCTTGCGTGAGCGTAGGAAATTTTTGAAATTACTACGAAACCCAACAAAAACGGCCGCCGGAGCCCGCCTCTGTCCACCTCCGCCCCTGCATCCTCCTCCCCTCCCCGGCACCTGCTAGCCCTCTAGAAGGGTGCGGCATGACTTCCCGCATCCGCCGGTGCCCTCGCCTTGGCCAACGGTGGCCGGAGCCGACAGGGCCACCGCCGGCCTCGCCCTGCCTCGCCTCCTCTGTTCCGTCGAGGAATAGAACGAGAGGAGGAAGAAGACGAACGGCTGGCCCCTTCCCCTGCCGCGTGGGGCCTGCATCTCCTCGGCCCCATGAGTCAGCCACAGCGGGAATTGACCCGGGCCTGCTGATGTGGCAAGTGGAAACACATTTCTCCGTGTACGTCTTCTTCCAATGAAAGCGTATTCTTCCTTTCTTTTATCTAAAATATGTTTTCCCCTCTGGAAATTGTATTCCTCTCTACTGCAGCATAAAGTATGCTTTCACTTTTCTGAAAACGTATTTATCCTTAGACGTTTTCTGTTTTTCTCCCAGGGGCCTGTTTGCTGAAGTTTATTCACAGATTGGTCCCTGATCTTCTACACCTCATAACTCCGCAACCGTAACTCCGATTGAGGTGAAACCAACGCTCACTTCTTCGTCTCGTCGAGCTCTATCTTTTGGTAACATTTTTACTAGGTGGTCTCACAGTGAAAATGACCATTTTGCCCTTGCCTCTAATCAGCCCCTCTGAGAGAGAACCGTCCGACGTTTCATTCCGCGGCTTCACCGCACTTCTTCCCGGAGTCTCCGTCACCCCCAGGCAAGCCACAATACCCACTTGCATGATAGTCATGCAGTAGCCATGGTTTTCAACTTGAATATTTATTAACTGTTTGCTTGTTTAAAATATGGTTATCATTGTTCGGTACTGAGTCATGGTTAGTGCTTACTTTTTTGCTATGTTGTTATGCACTTGGTTATCATGCCCTGCTAGTTGCTGATATTCCTTTCATATGCTTATGCTTGCTAGTAGTACATGTTGATGTTGGTAATGGTCTTCGGTGCATGACTGCCATCTGTCCCGAGTACCGTTGTTATGCATGTTCCATTGCATCCAGTTGGTTTAATGCTTGCGTGATGACATTGTTGATATGCTCTTGCATGATATTTATTGTTGATGCTAGTTTTCATGCTATGTTTCTAAGAAGTATGTACTTGTGATGTTCATGCTAGTCAGTATGCCATGCTCAGTTGGATATGATTCATTGTTGATATGGTGGATAGTATGTTGTACCCTCATGATTATGTTGATATCATGCTCATGCATTGTAATTGCATCATGTTATTTTATCATGACTCAACATATTGCATTCAAGTTTAACCGGATTAAGGTGGACTTGAACAACTATTGGCTGAGTCATGGTGCCACCATATCGAGCTGACCAGTGCAACCACGCTTACTGATAACCCACAAGTATAGGGGATCGCAACAGTTTTTGATAAGTAAGAGTGTCGAACCCAACAAGGAGCTAAAGGCAGAACAAATATTCCCTCAAGTTCTATCGACCACCAATACAACTCTCCGCACGCTTGATGTTCGCTTTACCTAGAACAAGTATGAAACTAGAAGTACTTTGTAGGTTTTGTTGGACAGGTTTGCAAGATAATAAAGAGCAAGTAAATAAAAGTTAGGGGCTGTTGTAAGTAAAGAAGCAATAAAGTAAATATAGCGAGTGTGGAAAAGTGGTGGTAGGAGTTGTGAAATTTCCCCTAAGCAATTGACTACTTTACTAGACCGATAGCAAGTATTATGTGGGAGAGGCCATTGCTAGCATGTCATCCCTGACTTGGAATTCTATGCACTTATTATTGGAACTATTAGCAAGCATCCGCAACTACTAACGTTCATTAAGGTAAAACCCAACCATAGCATTAAGATATATTGGTCCCCCTTCAATCTCGTATGCATCAATTTCTATGCTAGGTTGAAGCTTCTGTCACTCTTGCCCTCCAATACATAGTCCTATCAACATACAACTAACCCTAGGGTGTGATCCACGTGCGCAATCATATGATGGGCACCAAAGGACAGCAACATAACCACAAGCAAATTAAATCAATCATAGCAATTCATCAACCACCGATAGGACAACGAAAATCTACTCAGACATCATAGGATGGCAACACATCATTGGATAATAATAGGAAGCATAAAGAACCATGTTCAAGTAGAGGGTACAACGGGTTGCGGGAGAGTGGACCGCTTTAGATAGAGGGGGGAAGGTCATGGAGATGTTGGTGAAGATGGAAGAGGTGTTGGTGTAGATCGCGGTGATGATGATGATGGCCACGATAGCGTTCCGGCGCCACCGGAAGAGAAGGGGAGAGGGGGCCCCTTCGTCTTCTTCTTCCATGACCTCCTCCGTAGATGGGAGAAGGGTTTCCCCTCTGGTCCTTGGCCTCCATGGCATGGGAGGGGCGAGAGCCCCTCCGAGGTTTGATTCGTCTCTCTGTATCTCTCTGTTTCTGCGTTCTGTTTTGCTGCCCTTTAACCATTTCGGGTATATATGGAGATCCGTAACTCCGATTGGATTGAAACCTTCGCCGTGATTTTTTTTCCGAAAATTATCTTTCTTGCGGCCGAAGAAGCGCATATACCGCCTTACGGGTGGCCCACGAGGGTCAGGGGCGTGTGTAGCCGTGATGGTCTCTTTCTGGTGGAGTCCGGGAAGTGAACACGGTGTTGGAGTTATGCTTGAATGTAAGTAGTTTTAGGATCACTTCTTGATCACTTCTAGTTCACGACCGTGCGTTGCCTTCTCTTCTCGCTCTCATTTGCGTAAGTTTAGCCACCATATATGCTAGTGCTTGCTGCATCTCCACCTCACTTCCTTTTCCTACCCATAAGCTTAAATAGTCTTGATCGTGAGGGTGTGAGATTGCTGAGTCCCCGTGACTCACAGATTACTTCCAAAACCAGTTTGTAGGTGCCGAAGATACCGTGTAGGTGACGCAGCTGAGCTCAAGGAGGAGCTCGATGAAGATCGTGTTCATTGTGTTGTTTCGTTTCCAGTTGATCAGTAGCGGAGCCCAGTCGGGGCGATCGGGGATCTATTGCATTAGGGGTAGTCTTCTTTTATTTTGGTTCTGTAGTCGGACCTTGTTTGTATTCTGGATGATGTAATGTTATATTCATGTATTGTGTGAAGTGGCAATTGTAAGCCAACTCTGTACCTCTTTCTTATTCAGTACATGGGATGTGTAAAGATTACCCCTCTTTCGACATGCCTACAATGCGGTTATGCCTCTAAGTCGTGCTCCGACACGTGGGAGATATAGCCGCATCGTGGGTGTTACAGATCCGTTAGTATAATAAAGCAAATCACTACTCTAAGTACTGTTGCAAACCAATTCATATTTCCTTTTTGCATTGTGTCTACTGTAATATAACTTTTTGATGGCATAATCCACTAATATAAATTGATAGTTTCATCAAAACAAGCAAACTATGCATCAAAAACAGAATCTGTCCAAAACAGAACAGTCTGTAATAATATGAACATTCACCATACTTCTGTTACTTCAAAAATTCTACCAAAATTAGAAAAAATAAAAAATTTGCATATAAATACAGTGCAAAAAGAATCAGAACCAATTGACGTTCCAGCTAAAAATGTAAAATCGTGCACTACAGCCAAAGTTTCTGTCCTGCACCATACAAACCAACAAGCATTGTAACCATCCTAAAGGCAAATCTTGGCACATTATTTTTATTTATAAACTTTACAAAAGCACACAACAGAAATAAATGACTCTCTAAAACTTCCGGGTTGTCTCCCTGGCAGCGCTTTCTTTAAAGCCATTAAGCTAGGCATATAGTGCTCAAGTAATGAATCCACCCGGATCCCAAGGTATACCAAAGCCAATTTTAATTAACAATGATGTGTAATTTAGTAGTGAGCACAAAGTAACATATATCATACAACAACGAAGTCTAACTCTCTTCCTATGCATCGGCATGTCATAAAAGAACAATTCATGCACACATAGTAAAGGCCAATGCATAGTATAAACACTTTCTTGCAATTTTATCGTATTGGAAACATAGAGAGGTGGAGATATAGTTCCTCTCTCATAATAATTGCAAGTAGGAGCAGCAAGCACATGCATATTATATTCATCAAAATCATCATGTGCAATGGTAAAAGGCAACCCATCAATATAATCCTTAATAAGTGCAAACTTCTCCCATATAGTGTAGTCGGGAGAATTCAAAAAGATAATAGGACTATCATGCGTGGGTGCAATAGCAACAATTTCATGTTTAACATAAGGAACTATAGCAATTTCATATCCATAAGCATAATTCATATTGGCATCTTGGCCACAAGCATAGCAAGCATCATCAAAAGGGATATTTCAAGAGAATCAACGGGATCATAACAATCATCCTTCGGTAAGCACGAAGGGAAATTAAACAATGTATGAGTTGAAGAGTTACTCTCATTAGAAGGTGGGCACGGGTAGCTAATCCGTTCTTCCTCCTTTTGTTCTTCGCTCTCCTCCTCATCTTTTTCATCCAATGAGCTCACAGTTTCATCAATTTCTTCTTCCATAGACTCCCGCAAAATATTAGTCTCTTCTTGGACAGGGGGGTAGTCCTCAATATGTGGTTCAACATAGGCATTTGACGCATAATTATCATAGAAATATTTAAGTATGGCAAAATTTTCAGATTTTTAAAGAGTAGCATCATACTTTTCAATCAAAGAAGCAATTTCATAAGCACCCTTAAAAGCAACAAATTCTTCAATTTGTTGAACATCATAGTAATTATAAACACCCTTAGCATAGGAAGATACGATTCCATTATCACTAAACTCACATTGATAGGGAAGGTGTCTCTTAGGGTTTTCAAAACAACAAGTAAAATCATATATTTCACATAAATTCCAAGCATAACATTGCAAACGATGAATTTGACCCAATAGAATTTCCCCTTTTTCAGATATTCGGTGTCGCACATAACAATCATGCTCATCTAAAGATTTGCCCTCAACTAAGCTAGTTGGGGTTTCAGCACGAGCACATAGGGATGGAAGATGATCCAAGTAATAAGCTTCAGGAGTGTGATAGATTTTGAGTGGTTCTTCAACCATCGGTTCAGTAGGTACAACTAAGTTTTTTGGTATTTTGCATTTCCTACCCATAACTAAAGATAGAAAACAATTAAGAACGACAAATAAAAATTACTTAGTGATAAAGCAAACAAGCACACACGAGAATATTCACCCCACGCTATTGCTCCCCGGCAACAACGCAAGAAAAAGGTCTTGATAACCCACAAGTATAGGGGATCACAACAGTTTTCGATAAGTAAGAGTGTCGAACCCAACGAGGAGCTAAAGGCAGAACAAATATTCCCTCAAGTTCTATCGACCACTGATACAACTCTCCGCACACTTGATGTTCGCTTTACCTAGAACAAGTATGAAACTAGAAGTACTTTGTAGGTGTTGTTGGATAGGTTTGCAAGATAATAAAGAGCTAGTAAATAAAAGGTAGGGGCTGTTGTAAGTAAAGAAGCAATAAAGTAAATATAGCGAGTGTGGAAAAGTGGTGGTAGGAGTTGTGAAATTTCCCCTAAGCAATTGACTACTTTACTAGACCGATAGCAAGTATTATGTGGGAGAGGCCATTGCTAGCATGTCATCCCTGACTTGGAATTCTATGCACTTATGATTGGAACTATTAGCAAGCATCCGCAACTAATAACGTTCATTAAGGTAAAACCCAACCATAGCATTAAGATATATTGGTCCCCCTTCAATCTCGTATGCATCAATTTCTATGCTAGGTTGAAGCTTCTGTCACTCTTGCCCTCCAATACATAGTCCTATCAACATACAACTAACCCTAGGGTGTGATCCACGCGCGCAATCATATGATGGGCACCAAAGTACAGCAACATAACCGCAAGCAAATTAAATCAATCATAGCAATTCATCAACCACCGATAGGACAACGAAAATCTACTCAGACATCATAGGATGGCAACACATCATTGGATAATAATAGGAAGCACAAAGCACCATGTTCAAGTAGAGGGTACAACGGGTTGTGGGAGAGTGGACCGCTGTAGATAGAGGGGGGAAGGTCATGGAAATGTTGGTGAAGATGGCGGAGGTGTTGGTGTAGATCGCGGTGATGATGATGATGGCCACGACAGCGTTCCGGCGCCACCGGAAGAGAAGGGGAGAGGGGGCCCCTTCGTCTTCTTCTTCCTTGACCTCCTCCCTAGATGGGAGAAGGGTTTCCCCTCTGGTCCTTGGCCTCCATGGCATGGGAGGGGCGAGAGACCCTCCGAGATTTGATCCGTCTCTCTGTCTCTCTCTGTTTCTGCGTTCTGTTTTGCTGCCCTTTCACCGTTTTGGGTATATATGGAGATCCGTAACTCCGATTGGATCGAAACCTTCGCCGTGATTTTTTCCGAAAATTATCTTTCTTGCGGCCGAAGAAGCGCATCAAGCGCCTTACGGGTGGCCCACGTGGGTCAGGGGCGCGCCCCCTGCCTCATGGCCACCTCGGGCACCGTCTCGCGTGGATTTTTCTTCCGGAATTTTCCAAACATTCCGAAAATAAGCTCCATCCATTTTTATCCCATTTGGATTCCGTTTGATATGGATATTCTGCGAAACATAAAACATGCAAGAGAAGGGAGCTGGCACTGGGAACTGGATCAATATGTTAGTCCCAAAAATAGTATAAAAAGTTGCCAAAAGTATATGAAAGTTGTAGAATATTGGCATGGAACAATAAAAAATTATAGATACGACGGAGACGTATCAGCATCCCCAAGATTATTTCCTGCTCGTCCTCGAGTAGGTAAATGATAAAAAAGATAATTTTTGATGTGGAATGCTACCTAGCATAATCTTGATCACATATGTAATCATGGCATGAATATTAAGATACGAGTGATTCAAAGCAATAGTCTATCATTTGACATAAAAATAATAATATTTCAAGCCCACTAATAAAGCAATCATGTATTTTCAAAATAAAAAGGCCAAAGAAAGTTATCCCTACAAAATCATATAGTCTGGCTATGCTCCATCTTCACCACACAAAATACTCACATCATGCACAACCCCGATGACAAGCCGAGCAATTGGTTCATACTTTTTAACGCGCTCCAACATTTTCAACCCTCACACAATACATGAGCGTGAGCCATGGATATAGCACTATAGGTGGAATAGAATGGTGGTTGTGGAGAAGACAAAAAGGAGAAGATAGTCTCACATCGACTAGGCGTACAACGGGCTATGGAGATGCCCATCAATAGATATCAATGTGAGTGAGTAGGGATTGCCATGCAACAGATGCACTAGAGCTATAAGTATATGAAAGCTCAAACTGAAACTAAGTGGGTGTGGATCCAACTTGCTTGCTCATGAAGACCTAGGGCATTTGAGGAAGCCCATCGTTGGAATATACAAGCCAAGTTTTATAATGAAAATTCCCACTAGTATATGAAAGTGATAACTCAAGAGACTCTGTACATGAAGAACATGGTGCTACTGTTAAGCACAAGTGTGGTAAAAGGATAGTAACATTGCCCCTTCTCTCTTTTTCTCTCATTTTTTGTAGGCTTATTTGGCCTCTCTCTCTCTCTCCTTTTTTTGGGGGGCTTCTTTGGCCACTTTTATTTTGATAACCTCACATGGGACAATGTTCTAATAATGATGATCATCACACTTTTATTTACTTACAACTCAATATTACTACTCGATCTAGAACAAAGATATGACTCTATACGAATGCCTCCGACAGTGTACCGGGATGTGCAATGATCTAGCGTAGCAATGACATCAAAAAACGGACAAGCCATGAAAACATCATGCTAGCTATCTTACGATCATGCAAACCAATATGACAATGAATGCTCAAGTCATGTATATGACGATGATGGAAGTTGCATGGAAATATATCTCGGAATGGCTATGGAAATGCCATAATAGGTAGGTATGGTGGCTGTTTTGAGGAAGGTATATGGTGGGTTTATGGTACCGGCGAAAGTTGCGCGGTACTAGAGAGGCTAGCAATGATGGAAGGGTGAGAGTGCGTATAATCCATGGACTCAACATTAGTCATAAAGAACTCACATACTTATTGTAAAAATTTATTAGCCCTTGAAGAAAAGTATTACTACGCATGCCCCTAGGGGGATAGATTGGTAGGAAAAGACCATCGCTCATCCCCGACCGCCACTCATATGGAAGACAATCAATAAATACCTCATGCTCCAACTTCGTTACATAACGGTTCACCATACGGGCATGCTATGGGAATCACAAACCTTAACACAAGTATTTCTAGTAATCCACAACTACCCACTAGCATGACTCTAATATCACCATCTTTATATCGCAAAACTATTGCAAGGAATCAAATATATCATATTCAGTTATCTACAAATTTCATGTAGGATTTTATGACTAACCATGTGAATGACCAATTCCTGTCATCTCTCTAAATAGATATAACTGAATCAAGAGAGTTTAATTATTTCTACAAAAGATATGCCCACGCTCTAACAAATCTAAGTGAAGCAAAGAGCATTCTACAAATGGCGGTTGTCTAAGTGAAGAAAAACAGGCAATCCAAACTTCAAATGATATAAGTGAAGCACATGAAGCATTCTATAAAGCCATACTCAAAAGATATAAGTGAAGTGTATAGAGAATTCTATAAATAAACCAAGGAATATCTCATACCAGCATGGTCCATAAAAATAAAAAAAATGAAAACTAAATGCAAAAGATGCTCCAAGATTGCACATATCGCATGAACGGAACGAATCCGAAAACATACCGATACTTGTTGAAGAAAGAGGGGATGCCTTCCGGGGCATCCCCAAGCTTAGACGCTTGAGTCTCCTTGAATATTTACTTGGGGTGCCTTGGGCATCCCCAAGCTTGAGCTCTTGCCTCTCTTCCTTCTTCTCACATCGAGACCTTCTCGATCATCGAACACTTCATCCACACAAAACTTCAACAGAAAACTCGGTAAGATCCTGTAACGCCCCGAGACCGTTGCGCCAGGTGTCTTCCAGTTATACGCTATTGTTGCCTTGTCATTTTCTTGCGTGTCATGCATTTCATATCATGTCATCATGTGCATCACATTTGCATACGTGTTCGTCTCATGCATCCGAGCATTTTCCCTGTTGTCCGTTTTGCATTCCGGCACTCCCATGTCCTCCGATGTCCCCTTTTGCCTCTTTTCGTGTGCGGGTGTTAAACATTCTCGGATTGGACTGAGACTTGCCAAGCGGCCTTGATATACTACCGGTAGACCGCATGTCAAGTTTCGTGCCATTTGGACTTCGTTTCATACTCCAACGGTTAACCGAGGAACCGTAAAGGCCTCGTGTGTGTTGCAGCCCAACACCTCTCCAAAGTGTCCCAAAACCCATCCACAACCCCTCCATCCTCTCGGTCATTCGATCACGATCGCGTGGCCGAAAACCGCACCTCATTTGGACTCTCCTAGCTCCCTCTACCTATAAATATGTGGCTCCCTCCGAAAATTCGCGCAGTCTAACCCTAGTCTTCTTCCTCCTCGCGCCGCCGGACATGTCCATCCCGTCGCCGGACATGTCCACCGCTGCCGCCACATCACTCCGACCAATAAGGTCGCGCCACCTCACCCCAGCGGCCGCTCCCGGCCAACAGCAATGCGCCACGTCGCATCGCCAGTCTCCACCGCGCGCGGGCCCGCGTAGCCCATCGCCGGCCCGCACCGGGCCGAACCGGGCCGCGCCCCTCCGCGCAGCCCTGGCACCCATTCGCTGGTGCCGCTTCATTGTGCTGCCGCCTGTCAGCGCTGCCCGTTCGCCGGAGCCACAACGCCGTGCTGCCACCTCGCCGCGGCTACACGCCGGAGGCCGCGCGCCCGTCCATGCTCGCCTCCATGCTCGCCGCCCTCCGCCGCCTTGCTCGTCCGGCCGCGGCCTCGCCTTCCTCCGGCCCCGTCGCCTTGTCCTCGCGTCGCCGGAGTTCACCTCGCCGAAGAACGCGTCTCGCCGGATTTCTCGAGCTCGCCGGAGCCGTCCCGTGCCAGATCTGGGCGGGTGGATGAGATCCACCCGTCCCCTGATCCAAACGGCGCCCCGATCCCGGATCTCTTCGTCCCGCTTCTCTCCGTCCCGCGTTGACTTTTCGCGGAGGTAAAAATTCCACTAAGTCCCAGATCTGTAAGTTTTTCAGGCCATGTTCATCGCATCATAACTTCTCACCCATAGCTCCATTTTGCGTGCATGATATATCAAATTGTTCGTCTCAATGTGATCTTCATTTCATTCCATTACACCATGTTCATTTGAGTTCATATTGATGCCCTAAATGCTGTTGCAAGAGTGCTTCATAATGTTAGGTGCTGATTCTTATCAGTTTATGAGCATTTGTCATTTTTGCCATGATTAATGTGTGATGCATATGTCTTTGAGATCTACATGTGTTTTGTTATATGCCATGCCATCTTTACAGGGGTGTATGCCATGTATTTTGTGATCAATGTGGTGACTAGCACAAGCATGCAAAGTAGCTCTCGTGATGTTGCTGATTTCAGGGACTTAGAATTCTTTTAAGTCATTTCCCTGCTGTTATTTTTATGCCATGTATTCATGTTGCTACAGAGTGATCCATGCCTCTTTTGAGCATGTTCAGTAAGGATGATTTTGAGATATTGTTATGCTCTATCCTTCTGTGTCTTTGTTTGCAATTATGGAGTACCCTAGCATGACCCAATCTTGCTCTACTTTTGCTATAAAATGTTCCTGGCAGATTGTTTACGTGTTAATCAATTTTGCCGAGGTTGTTGTAGTTGATCCATGCTTGCTATGAGATTGTTCTTGCCATGGTTAGCTTCATAATCATGTCTTCTTTCTGGTAGTATGCTTAGTTTGTCATGCCACGCCTTGTGTTGAGTGCATCGAGCTCGCAAACATGCCTTCAAAATTCTGTTTATGCCATGTCTAGTTTTCTGCTAAGTCTGAATCTGTTAACGAAACTTGCTATGTTTACATGGGTGCCATCATATCTTCTGATCCTTTTTGGCTTATGGTCAGTAAGGGACTTTTGTTATATGATTTGAGTAGTTTCATGCCATGCCTTGCTTTGCCATGATATGTTCCTGTAGCATGTTGTTATCTTGCTCTAAACATTGCTTCCTGATGTTAAATCCTGGCATGTTGTTATTTTCACTAAGTCTGAGATGCTGATATCTTTTGCACTTTTGCCATGCTTGTTTGAACCTGCTCTTGTGTGTTTTAGCCGTAGCTCAGTGTTCATCTTTTGTCAAGCATCTTGAGTAGATCACTGCCATGTACTTTCTTGCTATGTTGGAGTGCAGTAGCTTAGTTTCTTGTTGCATTCTAGATGGCATCGTGCTGTTAATCGCAGGATCATGCCATTATTGTTTTGCTTGCCATTTGTAAACCTTGCATCCGATTCCGGTGATATTTATATCGATTTCGACCGAAATCAACTCATCTTTCCAGCGGCGCACTTGGTTTGCCAAGTTGATGCCTGGTTCAATCCTTTCCTTCCGGAGCACGCTTTTGCATTGCATATTACATCCCGCATATCATGCCATGTTTTGCATCATGTTGCTTGCGCATTGCACCATGGTTGATTGTGGTTCCCTTTGCTTGTGTTCTTGCTTTGGGTAGAGCCAGGAGACGAGTTCATGTTCGAGGAACCCGTTGAGTACGCTTACGAGGTTCAAGCTTTCGTCTTCTCGGAGAACTTTGCAGGCAAGATGACCATACCCTCGAAATCACTTCTATCTTTGCTTGCTAGTTGCTCGCTCTATTGCTATGCCTATGCTGCGATACCTACCACTTGCTATATCATGCCTCCCATATTGCCATGTCAAGCCTCTAACCCACCTTGTCCTAGCAAACCGTTGTTTGGCTATGTTACCGCTTTGCTCAGCCCCTCTTATAGCGTTGCTAGTTGCAGGTGAAGATTGGAGTTTGTTCCTTGTTGGAACAAGTTTATTGTTGGGATATCACAATATCTCTTATTTATATTAATGCATCTATACACTTGGTAAAGGGTGGATGGCTTGGCCTTATGCCTAGTGTTTTCTTCCACTCTTGCGGCCCTAGTTTCCGTCATACCGGTGTTATGTTCCTTGATTTTGCGTTCCTTACACGGTTGGGTTATAATGGGAAACCCTTGACAGTTCGCCTTGAATAAAACTCCTCCAGCAAGGCCCAACATTGGTTTTACCATTTGCCACCTAGCCTTTTTCCCCTGGGTTCTGCAGACTCAAGGGTCATCTTTATTTTAAACCCCCGGGCCAGTGCTCCTCTGAGTGTTGGTCCAAACTAGAGCACCGTGCAGGGCCATTCACTACAAAAAAATACACTTCTGCGATGATACGTGTTTGTCATAGTAGGTCGCTTTTTTGTCATGCATGTACATCCATGACAAATTTATGACAGAATCAAGATAGTTATACCTGTGCTGTCGTAGAAGTGTTCCATGACATTACCAAAATTATCATCACGGAAGTGTCCACTTCCATGACGATAAATCACGCGTCACAGAAGTGCTTTCATCAAGGGTGACCGACACGTGGCATCCACCGTAACGGAACGCCGTTAAGCTATCGGGTCAGGTTTTGGATCTGATAACCCGTTAACAGCCCCGACCAATGGGGATTTTCCATGTGTAAAATCATAATTGGCTAGAGGAAACACGTGTCGACTCATCGTCGGGACAGATGTCATCCACTCACTGGACAGAAGGCTCCTATGATATGTCGACACATGGCACGACCCAACAAGTTTAAATGGGCTGGCCCAACTAAAGGCCCACAAGATTTTGCGGACCATAATGGGCCGGCCCAGCTAGAGGCCCACGAGATTTTGCGGACCATAATGGGCTGGCCCAGTTAAAGGCCCACGAGATTTTGCGGGCCATAATGGGCCGGCCCAGGTAAAGGCCCACAAGATTTTTGTGTGCCATAATGGGCTGGCCCAGGTAAAGGCCCACAAGATTCTTGCGGGTCATAATGGGCCGACCCAGCTAAAGGCCCATGAGATTTCACCTACATTAATGGGCCGACCCAGCTGTAGGCCCAGAAGATTTTGAGGACCCTAGTAGGCCGGCCCATTAACTAGCTGCCATGTTTTGGGCCAAATGCCAGCCCATATTTGATTTGGTCCATTAATGGCCTGCCACGCTCCGGGCCTAATAGTGACCCATATGAGATCCGGCCCGTTAAAAGCCTACCACGTTCTGGGCCAAATTACGGCCCAGATCAGGTCCGGCCCTTTAAGAGGCTTTGGGCTCAATTATGGCCCATATCAGATTCGGCCCGTCAACTAGACACTATGCTTTTGGGCCCACTTGCTAAAGGCCCACTTAGTAATTCGGCCTAATATTAGTTTTGGCCTGTTAAGGGTCCGTTTAACATTTCGTCCCTATATTAATTTCGGCCTATTAAAAGCCCGTCATATAGTTGGGCCTAACTATGGCTCGGTTTGCATCCGGCCTGCTCGCAGCCGATATCTGATTGGGCCAAATAAGGACCTAGACAATTTTGGCCTTTTAAAAGCCCGTGATTTGATTCGCACAATCATGGGCCGGGGTTCATTTCGGGCTGCTGCGTAACTAGTAGGAATTAAGAACAAACCTACTCTATACAATAAAGAAATTACGGCATAGTAACTAAGAATAAACCTACCACTACTAGGAAAAGGGCTACTAATGGTGCACCAGTTTTGCCTACTAATGGCGCATCACTGGTGCGCCATTAGTATCATGCCACTAGTATTTTTTTACTAATGGCGCACCACTGGTGCGCCATTAGTATAGGCCATGGTGCGCCATTAGTATAGGCCACGGTGCGCCATTAGTATTTTTGAATTTTGAAGGCGGGAAAATAGTAGTGGCGCACCGTCTAACCCCCACCATGCGCCATTGCTATTTTTGAATTTTGAATTTGGATCAGGATCGTGATTTTTTGCCCATTTTTTGCTCATTTTTTGCTCATTTTTTGGCACAATATTATTTCAAATTTTGTTCCTGTTTTTGGATCTTGTATGTCTTTTGCCGTGTTCTTTTGCCGGAGAGGAGTTCAGAGAGGAGGAGGAGGAGGTCACCCGAGAGGCGCTCTCCTACATCGTCGGAGAGGAGGAGGAGGTCGCCGGAGAGGAGTTCACCGAAGCATCGGAGAGGAGGAAGGAGAAACCATGAGGGAATGGGAGGAGAGGAGGGAGGAGGAGCTCACCGGAGAGGAGGGAGGAGAAACCGTGAGGGGAGGGGAGGAGAGGAGGGAGGAGGAGGTCGCCGGAGAGGAGGAGGAGGTTGCCGGAGAGGAGGAGGAGGTCGCCAGAGAGGAGGAGGAGGAGGTGGCCGGAGAGGAGGAGGGTAGTATGGTGGAGAAGAGAAGGGAAGATGGAGTGGAGGAGAGGAGGAGATGGAGTGGAGGAGAGGTGGAGTGGAGGAGAAGAATGAAGAGGTAAGGAGGAGAGGACCACGCCCAGCCATATATACGGCATAGTAATGGCGCACCGTGGGCAGGTGCGCCATTACTAACTTTTTATTTTATTTTTTTATTTATTTTGAATTTTGAAGGCGGGAAGATACTAATGGCGCCATTAGTAACTTTTTTTATTATTTTTTTGACTTATTTTGAATTTTGAAGGCGGGAAGATACTAATGGCGCACCATGGGCAGGTGCGCCATTAGTAAGTTTGAATTTTTTTGCCTCTCCAGATCTTAAAAGCCCCGTATCTTTTTTCCTATTAGGTTTTTGAGGATTTTGAAAATGTTTAACAGGGTTCCCCTAGTTAAATTCGGATGTAACTTTTTGAGTAGATGATTTTTCATATAAAAAACTTTTTCATCCGAGTTCGTACGCAAAAGTTATGCCCATTTTTACAAATTCTCGAGAGATTTTGCAAAAAAGACAAAAATTCATGTTTGTAAATTTTGCTAACAACTAGACCACATATCACATGTGAATCTTATTTTATTTTATTATTTTTGACATTTCTATCATTTTCTTTTATTTATTTTTAAACTGAACAGGCGGTCTACAGGGGGGGGTGTGCATTCGGGCGAATGTTTGGGCCAAGTTACTAATGGCGCACCGTGGCATGGTGCGCCATTACTAGTTCAACTAGTAATGGCGCACCACTCCCATGGTGCGCCATTAGTAGTTTTGAAAAAATTAATTTTTTTTTACTAATGGCGCACCGTGGATGTGGTGCGCCATTAGTAGTTTTGAAAACATTATTTTTTTTACTAATGGCGCACCGTGGATGTGGTGCGCCATTAGTATTTGCACACTAATGGCGCACCAATACATGGTGCGCCATTAGTATATAGTAATGGCGCACCACATGTCTGGTGCGCCATTAGTGTCAATTCCATCTATAGCCCTTTTCGTAGCAGTGTACACTACACAATAAAGGATTTAAGGTATAGTACATCCACTGGGCATCAAAGTTCGCCACCAGTGATCATAAAGCGCAACAAAGAAGCAGATTACAAAAACTGGGCACCATTGCAGCGTAACAAAATAATACTAAACCGAGACCACTTCCAAGACAGTTAAAGAAAGGTTAGCCTTGCGGGGGAACTGCTGCGCAAGCTGCTGAGCAAGGCTGTGAGACCGGCCTAGCATGTCGGTCATAGCTTCCAGGTGTAGCTGTTTAGCGATGAGGTTCTCATTGGTGTTCTCCACAATCTTTCTTAGAGATAGGACTTCAAGTCGAAGTTGAGTTACAGAATGCCTTTCTGCTAGAACTTGGGACTGAAGAAGTCGAACTGATTCATGAATTCTGTGAACTTGTCTGACTGTTAGTGTCAAGTAACTTGAACACTGCATCAAGACAAGACTTTGGGGTTGTCTCGCTATCTTCAAGATGTTTTGCCTTCTTTGCTGCAATATATGTTGGGTTTGTCTCACAGCCTTCAGCAGACTTGTGCATGCCATCAGGCATATCACCCTGAAACAAAGCAGAGAGATGACAGGTTTTGCATGTGTATAAACAAAGATGATAACTGTTCTGTCAATTCTATCCAATTTCAAATTAGAAAATAAAGAGTATGTTCAAAATATCAATAGCATAATTTTGCATTGTTCATAATGCGGGGAGCTTCACCACACTACTGGATTACCATGTCAACATAACAAGCATAGATGAATGGCAAAGAAAATCATTGTATCTATTTTGGATAATGTGCATGGCATGTTGTTCATATCATCAGCCACATTAGTAAGATAAAACAGGAGATGACAAGGTGCAAACGTGGGCGGCTTCTCCACACACTGGATTATAGATCCACAAAAATAAGCATACATATAGGGAGTATTAAGTAATGTGCATGGTATGAATAAGGAATTTGGTTTTACAAGTAAAACTTAGAACTTACGGTTCTTACAAACATGCATTTTGGTAGAAACAGCAAACTAAACAGCAGTAAACGATAGGGAGTATGAGCAAATTAAACAGCAGTTGAGGATAAAGGCTTTAGAAGGACTGACTTACATTAACAGTTAACACCGGCTTTATAATGCCCTTCTCCATGGCAAGGGAAGGATAACTCAAGAATTTCAGCACAGAATCTTCTTCATAAGCATTGCCTGTACTCTACATTTTGTAGAGAGTAATTATATATATGATAATACTGGAAGGGATAGAGGATAATGAAGATAAGATGCAGATTGATGCTACATAATCAACTACCAATCCCTGGAAGTACAAGCGTTACAGGACAAAATGTACTGACGAGAGCAATGGGCTACACTTCTGCACTGGCATTGTCTGTGTATTCTACTTGTTGGTAAGATTAAATATAGATCTGATCTTTTTTAGTAAATGGTGGGCGAGGGAGATAAGATGCAGAATGCTACAAAATGAACCAATCCCTCTTCCCATAATACAAGAATGTTTTGAACACTGGTGTACTGTACAAAACGTTCTTATATTATGGGACGGAGGAGTAGCTGTTAATGTAAGTACAGTGATAGACCACGTCCTTACAAGAGGACTGCAGAGCTAAACCTCTTCAAAAGTATTGGGTTGATTCTAAATTTATGTAAGAGTCCATATGGATCTTATAATATCCACCAAATGGACGATTACGAGGCTAACATGTGCAGTGATGCTACATAATCAAACAACTATGAAAGTAAGTATGGTCATACAGGGCAAGAGGTACTCACAAGAGCAATGCAGTGTGCAGTATAGTTGCGAGATTCTGTGGTCCCTTGAGAACGAATGTTCTTCTGCTAATAGTTTTCATACAAGTGAAACATTAAGGCAAATGCAGAAATGTAGTTCAAATTATGATGTGATATCATAGACAGTACCTTACGCTGCAGCCGAGACCAATGTGTAACAAGATTATTCCAGTCTCCATCGGATAAATGTAGCACCGGAGACTTTACAGAAATTTCGTTCAGAGGCTTGCCATCGAAGTGCGCTTGCCTCAGGTAGGAACGATACTTCATCAATGAGTGCTTGAAAAGCGCAACCAACCCTTGCTCGTCATCACAATCCAGTTTGCACCTCGCCTATTTAAAAGAATGAAATCTTGTGTCTTCTGTCAGCAGAAACATATGCAGTAATGACCATGAATAACATTAGTACATTACTTACGTGTAAGTTGCGGAGGAAGATTGGAAATTGTTTTGTGTCTGCGGTATAATCTTTCCATGAAGGAAAGATGCGCACAAAGTTCCTGACAACAACATAAGCTTCATCTTCTAAACTGGGAAGAAATGGAACAGGGGTCCTATTTGCTGCAATTGGGGCTCTCTCTGGTTTGAAAAGGGATTTGGCAACTGGATTTGGTGTACTCTTTGCTGGAATGGGGGTTTTGCGTCGTACAGCTGGTGCTATGTCAACTGGCATAATTATACTGTTTGCTGCAGTTGGGGTTTGCTGAGTTGGGGCATCAGAAATGACCAGTGTAGTAGGGCTAGAGTCTGCTAGAGTTGGGGTATTTTGTGGGTCAGGTGATATTGCAACTACACCTAATGGGCTATTTGATTTATCAGGTGCCACTACCTTTTCCAAATACTTTGCTTGTGCTCCTCCACGATCAGCAATCGCCCTCTTCCTTTTGAACATCTGATACACAAGAACATCATTTGAATTGATAAATATGGTATGATGACAGATGGAATATGTACTGAAAATGGATAGGCACGGCGTATTCACATACATGATGTGTAAACTAAGCTAATGGCAGTTCAACAAAGTAGAAGCAATGCAGAGCATCAGTTGCAAGATCTGTGCGAGCAATGTAACCTTGGAAAGTTAGAGCAAGTACCTTGATGGGTGAATAAGATAGGGCATCTTCCTCTGACTCCTCCACTAGGGAGCTACATTGACTTAGGTCTCCCTCTAGCTCAGAATCGCTATTAGGATGATATTCTGAGCATTAATCTGTAGGTGGAGAGTGTTTGCATTGCATTGCATCCAGACTTGATTTCAGCCCCTTAATGCCAAGTTTGACAGCCATGGCATTGTTCTGCTTTATTCCTTTCATGCGTGCATGCTCATAATCATTATGATGCTGTTCAGAATCTGAGATTCATGAAAACATAAAAAGTAGTCAGATTATCTATGGAATGCATTGCGGTTTCAACTCGGAGAGTGTCCCCCTATAAACCCCTACATATGCAAAGTTCACCTCCCCAACCGTGCTGACCAGACCACACACAGAGATACACACCCGAGCGGCGAACATGCATTTTCGAAACTAATTTAGGAACATTTAGCTGACCAATTAAACAACTCTGTTTTAATAATATCAGATTCGTATTTGAACAACTAAGCTTGTTTAGCTTGATGGGTGGAGCAGTGTTATTATGGCACGAAGCATGTATTCTGATCGTATAGTGATCATAAAAGGGGGAAACTCTAAGCATATATTTTTTAGCAAAAGAGGGTTTCCCCTCTGATTTCTATTAAAGAAACCACCACGGAACCAACATGATCAATTGAACCCTAAGCATGATCAATTAAACCGTATTATGGTTGTGCCATGGCAGATTTGAAGCTGCAAATCGGAGAAATGATATTTAGCATCCATTGTTTGCTTTGAACTAAGAACTAAATTCTAAGAGCTGAAAAGAAAGTAGAGTAACCAAGTTAAGATCTATTTTCTAGTTGATATCAAAAAGTTGAGGAGATATGAAGTACCACCTCTCTTGCGGCGCCGTGTAGGCATCGGGGGTGCGATGGCTGTTGGTGGCGTTGAAGCAGATCTGCGACGGTAGACGGGTGCATCGGGGGATAAGTCCCGTTGCGGTGGAAGAGAAGGTCGTGTGAGCGGCCCCGGCAAAGAGGACGGCAACGCTGATGAAGTGAGAGGATGCGATGCAAGGCTATTGGTCCGTCGCCGTGGATGAGAAACGTCCATCTCTAGAAGTGGACGACGCGGTCTTGGTAGGTGCTCCGGCATGGTGGAGGACGGTGGCGATGGATGTGGTGGAGGACGGCGGTGATGGATGTGGTGGCGGACGGAGGCTGGTGTGGGAATGGGGTGTTCTAGCACGGACGGTGTATGAATGGGAAAATGGAGGGAGAGGTATGAGGAACCATGTTTTTGGGACGCACCTGTCTGAAATATGGGAAAGTTATGAACTTATCCCCCGTTTCAAATTTAGATGTCTGGTCGGTTGGGGATAGGACGGTAATCTCGCATCTCCCAAATATTTGCCGGTAACTATTTCGGGCGAGGAGAGGGTGTTTTGCCGCCCACGGTTGGCGCCCACGGTGTATGAACGGGGATGATAGGTAGGGTGGTTGTGTCACGTCTAATGGAAGTTACACATCTGCCCCTATTTAAAATATTAGCCTACATCGATTTCGGGTGAGGAGAGGGTGTTTTGCCGCCCACGGTTGGCGCCCACAGTGTATGAACGGGGCTGACAGGTAGGGCGGTTGTGTCACGTCTGATGGAAGTTAGACATCTGCCCCTATTTAAAATATTAGCCTACATCTATTTCGGACAAGGAGAGGGTGTTTTGCCGCCCACCGTGTATGAATGGGGAATGGAGGGAGAAACAGAGGTCTTTCGGATGAGCTTGAATCAAATGAGTTTTGCCGCCCATGTTTGACGCCCACCATGTCGGAATGGGCTCAGAGGCGGTCGTGTCACATCTAGTTGAAGGTACTAACCTACCCCTATTTAGAGCAGTGGAAATCGGGCCGATGGACTGTCCGTGTAATGGGCAGACAGTAATTTCCATCTCCCTAACACTTGGCTTCGGGCAGCCGATGTGGGAGTGGACATTTTGCTGTTTCTTTCAAATTTTGGGACAATAAGCATCCACGTTTACCCTGGCAACTAAATTCGAATCCATTTTGTATTCCTACATGAATCTTTATAAATCATTCTATGTGTTTTTATATATCTTCAAAAGGATGACAAAGATGTATTCCACTGTCATATATGAATATGGTTTACAAATGCCGATACTCAAATTCAGAAACTAGAATCCAGTTTAAGGTGAATTCGAATATTTGGAACACTTCATGTCCAACTCAAATGTCACACGCAGCATAATGTGTACTCCCATTTAGATATGTACACAAGTGATGTATCAAGATTCAAATACCGAGTCAATCAACCAAGAATGTACGGAACTAACAGACATATAAACACTTATAGAGTATATGGATCAATAATATCAACTAACATACATAAGCCAGGCCGCTGTACTTTTTTTTGGCTACAACAACATCCTTTTTTTAACCAGCATCTTGGCCCTTTCCGATGCGTGCCACTTGTCATGGAGTTGTCACGGCAGATGTCCTAGAGCAAGGACTTAGTCGTAGGGCCATCGCACTAGGAAGCTTAAAGGGGTTAATCGGGACAAAGGACACGAGAGAGGGTTTTATACTAGTTCAGCCCCTTACGATGAAGGTAAAAGCCTATGTCTAGTTGGGATTGGTATTGCTGAGGTTTCGATCTCCAAGAGGCTCAACTCGCCGGCTTGGTGATCGACTTCGTTGTTTCTTGCCCTAAACTGCCACCGGGTCGTCCCCTTATATGCACGGGTTGACGCCAGGTGGCCTACAGAGTCCCGGCTGGTTCATAATCATGTCCGGCTCGGTGACTTTCTTTACATGTCTTTCTGTACAAGTATTTCCTTACATATGGCGGTTTACTTACAATGTCGGGCCTCAAGCCGGCCCCAGGCCTTTGGGCCTTCTATAAGACTTAATAAACTACAAATTTGGATGTTTACAGAGCTTCTTGCGTAACCCGCCATTGAAGCTGACCCGGCCCCTCCTGGGCGGGTCTCAACTGATAGTAATATCCCTAACATTAAGCCCCAGGTTGACTTTGAACCTTGTTCTTTGTCAATCTTCAATACTTAGTCAGAATCCGTCCTCTGTCTGAAAACTTCTGTAACCCGCCGTGACGTCATCTTTTGAAAACACAAAAAACCTTCATGACGTTATCTTACAATGGATCTTTCATTTTTAATGCCTTTTGAGAATCGAGGCGTCTGTTCAGTTGGATAATTATTATTGGGTCTCCTTGATTTTCACGCCCGCCTGTTCGCATCTGCCCTTATAAATAGGTACGCGGCTGGTCCTTCCCATTCTCATTTCTTCCTCATCTTCTTCCTCTCGCAACCTCCGTCGCTGCTCGAGCTCCGCCGCCGCCGCAACTCTCATCATCGTCGTCAAGCTTGGCCGCTGCATTACCCTGAGTCCGACTAGAGAATGCGGCGACCCTTCGCGGCAGGCCTGCATCTTGTAAGTTTTATTCTCTCTCACGCACCTAGATCTGTTCTTGGTTTGCAAGTTCTTCAGTGTTCTTCACCTGTTCGCCATGGATCATCTTGTAGATCTTCTCCGCAACTTCTTTTGATCCAAAGAAGAGATATAACTCGCGCGGTAGTTGTTTGGCATTCATTTTTGATATCAGTAGATCCCTTTTGCATGTATAGATGCTTCTTTACATTCGACGAAGTCATCTGTACTAGGTTTTTAGGTCTAGAATATTTTCCTTTTTAAAACAGCCTTTTGATCCAAAATGATAATAATAGCTTTGTGAAATTTGTTTATGCCAACACTTAACTGAATCTTCCTTCTGAGAAAATCTGTAGTCATGGCGGCTTACCACTCCGGCTTTCTTTTCCCTATATGTCATTAGCCCTTAGTTAAACCGCCATTACTTGCTTTATAATTGACCGTAGACTGAACCGACATATTATTATTTATTTTTTAGTTCGTTGCACATCATGCCGTCGAGGTCACCCACTGTCTGTAACTGGGTCCCTTCATCCGTAACGGAGGAACAGTTAAAAGAGTTCTTCATCGTTGGGTTTCTGCCTTCAAAGAATGTCATGTCTTATCGTGCTCCTGACCCGGAGGAAGAACGTCCCAATCCAAAAGATGGAGAAGTGATTATCTTCACTGACCACATGAACCGTGGCTTTTCACCGCCCGGTTCAAAATTCTTCAGAGAGGTCCTTCATTTTTTCAAACTCCATCCTCAGGACCTTGGACCCAATTCTATTTCCAACATTTGTAACTTCCAAGTGCTCTGTGAGGCATATCTTCATCAAGAGCCCACCGTAGAGTTGTTTAGAGAGTATTTTTATCTGAATCGTCAGAACGAATGTACCAACGGTTCTAGCTTAGAACTTGGAGGCATCTCGATTCAGCGCCGTCAGGGTGCTGTTTTCCCTCTCATCGTCTTACTGAGGTACCCAAAGGACTGGAACCAAACTTGGTTTTATTGTCAGGATACTTCTCCAGCAAACGATAAGTCTCTGCCGGGTTACCGCCCTAGTCGTCTTGACTCCAAGTTCACCCTTCCAGATAAGCTTACCGTCGCTGAACGTAGGAAGCTTCTTCTCTCCATTAGAAGAATCAACGGCTTGTTGGGTAATGGTTTAACCAGAGTAGATCTGACCCGTTGCTGGATCTCATGGCGGGTTATTCCATTAAGTCGTCGATCTCAACTGATGTATGAATATGACGGAAGCCCGTACAACCCTCTTCATCACAGCCCAGTTGAACTCACCGAAGAAGACATTGTTTCGATGTCGACCCTTTTGGTAAATGGGAAGTACGAAGATTGTAGTATTGTTGGGTTATGTCCCTTCTGCAAGATTAATCCGGTGCCATAAGTAAGTACATTCTGATGTCTTTTTTCTTTGTGTTTTGCCCAGCTATTAGTACTTAATACTGATCTTTCTTCTTGTCTTTACAGGCTAATTCTGACTTCTGGAAGGTGAAATATGACCACGAAGCTGCCAAGAAGGTGAAAGCCGCCACTATGAACACCAAGAAGACGACCCGGAAATCAAAGAAAAAGAAGAAAACTACTGCTGAAGATTTAATGAAGCTTGATGATACGTCTGACTCGGAGGTAGCCCTTGATTCCCTTGGCCAATTTTTTAACAATCTTATTGACACTGATACTTACCAGGATGACACTGGGGCCAGTCAGGCCGGGGAAGCAGAGGTAACTATCATTTCCTCTGACTCAGAGCCCTTATCAAGACACAAAGTTCGATGAGTGATCCGTAAAGTAAGGTTTTCTAACCCTTTAGCTCACTTGGATCCCAACTTTCATTTGAAAAAGCAGCAACACGAAAGCCGCCGTGAAGCTGAGATTGAAGATGAACCGGCTGTTGACCTTCAACAGACCCCTCGAAAACGCCCGAACGAGGTTTACTTTTACTGTCCTTAACTTGTTTTAATGAATCCTGCTCATTGTATTCCTTTTAACTCCTTTCTTTTACCTTTTCAGGAGGTGTCTCGTTCTTCAGGAGACTCTTCACAAACACAATTGCCGGCTTTCAAGACTACCCCTGGGTAATCAAAAAATCCTCTTTTCTTCCGGGCTGTTCAATTGTATCTTAATGTTGACTGTCCTGTAATATATATATATATATATATATATATATATATATATATATATATATATATATATATCTTTAGTGGCCAGGCTAGATCCAAGAAAGCGAAGGTAACAAAGCTAGCGGAAGACCCTCCAGTACCAATGTCTGAGACAGCTAGGCCGCCTTCTCCATTAACTGCCGCCCCAGAAGACCCGCCTATTATCCATGAAGCGAATCCTTCGGAGCCGTCCCTTGACCAAGCTACCATGAATCCTTCCACAGTCAGACCGTCAAGCTCAAATTACCCGCCGTTTCCACATGCTCTAGATGTTCAAATTACTGGGAGTCGCTTTGTTGAGCCGGAGAATCCAACGGTGTTGGCTCGGTGCACAGCAAAGCAAGAAGCATTGGAGCGGCAGAAGGTTCGCTTTGATATCGCCAACTATGACCGTCTCAATGCCAGTGATATCTTATCCGGCTATCTCAATCATGTACACTCTAGTCGTGAGTCTGAGATTGAGATGGTCAAGCAGCTTCAGTTGAAGTATGAGGTATGTTATTTCCGGTTTACCAATATTCCTTCAGCCCCTAAGTCTTCAGATTATAAGAGAAACTAAATGACCTGTAGACTTAGAATATAAGCTGAAACTTTTATCTCTGAAGCTTTGCCTTGTACTGATAGAACAAAACTTCACCCATAGTCCCCAAGGACCAGTTCATTTTGATCATTAATGAATCGGTACTTTAAAATTTAAAACTGTCTTTAAAGTATTTTAACACTCTGGCTTAACCTTGAAAAACTTGCCGAACTGCGTACATTAGCCCCCAAGTGCTAAGTGTTGTTACTTTGTAAAGGACTTGCGACTTCAAATATATTGGTAGAGTCGCAAAAATTTGATTTGGCATACATTAGCCCCCAAGTGCCAAGTGGTTTATTCGTAAAGTACTTGGGACTTCGAATTTTCAATTTGGATACTAGAATTTAAAACCAAATCTTGACTTATCTGAATGTTTCACAGAATGCATTGTCTGAACTGACCTCCCAATTGACTGACACAAAGACCCGGCTAGCAAGTCAGGAGTCAGAAATCAAATCTTCCACCTCCAAATTGCAAATGGGCCTTTCTGAAACGGAGACTTTGAAGACCAGCTTTGCTGCCAAAGAGAAAACTTGGGAGAATGAGAAAACACTCCTGACCCGCCGAGCTGAGACAGCCGAAACAGCTCTGAAAGAAAGTTCAATAGAGCTGAACAATTTGAAGGGCCGGGTATCTCAGATGGTTGCTGCGATTTTTGGTAAGCCGTCTGAATTGATCTTGAATATAATTTTTGTCAAACCGGAATATGATCCGCCAACTGACTCGGTTAAAAATATATACAGGTCCGCAAAGCAAAAATCTGAGCCAAGACCCGTTGATTAAGCTGAAGGCAGTATACACCTTGGTTTCAGAATTATACATTGGTGCACAACGGGCTGTGGCCGCTATCTCTCCGGTAAATCAAGGATCCAACCGGCTTAGCGATGTCCTGAAGAAGCTGTCCATCCTTCCTGCTAGATTCCAAGAGGTAAAACGCTCCTGTTCACGAGCCGGTGCACTGACTGCCCTAAGCCGTTCCAAGGCTTGGGTGCCAGACCTAGACTCGGCGGACGTGGCAAGGGGCTATCCTACTATGAAGGAGGACGGGTCTCCTTTTGATCAAGGTGACTTTATAGCCCGCGTCCATGAATTCCGGCCTCAGGTGACTAGCCTTGGAGATGATACCAACGTGGACAAATACCAGCCAGGTTTTGACAATGCAAATAAGAAGATGGCCACTCCTTCATACAAAGTTGTCGATCTGATTCCACCTGTGAGAGAAGATACATTCGCCCCAGAAATTGACCGGTCGGCCTGATTGACGACGAAGCTGAATTTGTCGCCATGAACGGCTTTGATTGGTCCAAATCCAACTTCCAGCAGACTCAAGATGGTGAACCGGTGAGGGAAGGACAATGATCATCTTTATGGGCTTATGAAGCCTTGTAATAGCTTAGCTGTTTAAAACACCGCATGTTTGCTTATGCCATCACGCATAAAACACTTCTATGTGAATCTGTGCTTCTGGATGCCAATGTTTAATGCTTTCTTATGCATTGTTTAATGCTTGTCTCTGCAATGTTTAAACTCTGTTCCTGTGAACACAAGGAAAAAACCTGGCAAGGCGGTTTAGAACCAACTAGGTTTAAACACCTAATTGATAGCCCATATCTCCACCTAAAAAAACAGAGACAAATATAAATAAAGGATAAGTTTAATACTAACTCTTAAGTTAACGCAGCCGGTAAGCGCGTATAAGTAAGAATCATACCTTCTCCTTGTTGATTCTTAGATCGCCGGTTCAAATAACTCGGGTGATGAATTTGATAATTCAATATGTATAAAAGTTAATGCTCCTTGAATATTCAATAATCGTCATATCTCAGTGGCTCGTACCTTTGGATCCTTAAACTACCGGCTTGAATAACCCAGGCGGCTGTGTTGTCCAATAATTGAGCCGGCGAAGAAAACCAGGCTATCTCATTTGTAATATTGAGACAACAAAAACTCAAAGGCAAGAAACAGATAACAAACATAATTTTAACTCTGTATTCAAAAGATTGGGGGTTTCTGATTCGAATACGATCAGTAAACCGGACCAAAGGGGTTAAGCTAAGGTTCGAATACGACCATATAGCCCCCAGTGGCTTTGGAGTTGCGCCGATCAAGAGGGTACCGACAGCTATGTTCTCTTTGGTTCGAATACGACCTATGTTTGAACAGGAAGCCCCCAAATGACCTTGAGGGGTTTTTAACGACCCTGATTCGAATACGATCCAAGTCGGCTCAAAAGGGGTTAAGCTATGATTCGGATACGATCAAGAAGCCCCCAAGTGAGTTTGGCCTTGAGCCGATCAAGAGGGTTACGACAACTATGTTCTCTTTGGTTCGAATACGACCTATGTTTGAACAGGAAGCCCCCCAAGTGACCATAAGATTTACAGCTAGATTCGAATACGATCATAAGCCGGACTAGAAAAGGTTAAACTTGATTCAAATATGATCAGATCCTTAATAGTCATTTGTGAAAAAATAATAAAGATGCATAATCTTTGAAAAGAAAAGAGACCGATGGTCTTACTTTATTGCTTATCATCGTATATACAATGTGAACGTATGTACATGATGAGAGCCGGTGGCTCAGGTATAGTACGGCCAAAGTTGAGCAATGTTCCATGGCTGGCGGGTCTCCTCTTCCGACTTACGCGAGTCTGCATGCTCTCGAACATCAATGAGGTAGTAAGACCCATTGTTCAAATTTCTAATTACCACAAAGGGTCCTTCCCAAGGTGGGGATAACTTGTGTGCATCTGAAAGATCTTGGATGAGCCGGAGCACCAAGTCACCTTCCTGAAAAGTCCTGATCTTAACCCGGCAGCTGTGATAACGACGCAGGTCCTGTTGATAGATTGCTGACCGTGCTGCTGCCAAGTCTCTTTCTTCATCCAACAAGTCAAGCGCATCCTGTCTGGCTTTTTCATTGTTAGCTTCAACATAAGCCGCCACACGGGGCGAGTCATGATGGATGTCACTGGGCAATACTACTTCTGCCCCATAAACCCTGAAGAAGGGTGTGTAACCCGTAGACCTGTTGGGTGTAGTATTGATGCTCCATAACACTGAAGGCAACTCCTCTACCCAACAAACCGGCATTCGCTGTAAAGGAACCATAAGCCGGGGCTTTAGTCCTTTCAGAATTTTCTAATTGGCTCTCTCAGCTTGACCATTGGATTGAGGATGAGCTACAGAAGAAACATCAAGACGGATGTGCTCTCGCTGACAAAACTCTTCCATAGCCCCTTGGGATAGATTAGTGCCATTGTCTGTGATAATACTGTGCAGAAAACTGAAACGGAAGATTATTTTCTTCATGAACTGAACCGCCGTGGCTGCATCACACTTACTCAGAGGCTCCGCCTCAACCCATTTAGTGAACTTATCAACAGCCACCAAGAGATGTATCTTCTTATCCTTAGACCTTTTGAAAGGTCCCACCATGTCAAGCCCCCAGACTGCAAACGGCCAAGTGATTGGAATCATCCGGAGCTCTTGAGCCGGCACATGCGCTCGTCGTGCGAATTTCTGACATCCTTCACATCTACTGACTAGATCTTCTGCATCAGCGTGAGCCGTCAACCAGTAAAAACCGTGACTAAACGCCTTGGCCAATAAGGATTTTGACCCGGCGTGATGACCACAATCACCTTCATGAATCTCACGAAGGATTTCTTGACCTTCTTCAAGGGAAACACACCGTTGAAACGCTCCGGAAACACTGCGATGAAATAACTCTCCATCCGAAATCGTCATGGACTTAGACCGCCGGGTTATCTGTCGAGCCAGGGTCTCATCTGCTGGCAATTCTCCCTGGGTCATGTAAGCAAAAAACGGCACCGTCCAATCTGGGATGACATGAAGAGCTGCCACCAACTGTGCCTCCGGGCCAGGAACAACTAAATCTTCTTCTGTGGGCAACTTGACAGAGGGGTTATGCAAAACATCTAAAAACGTGTTGGGTGGTTCCGGCTTACGTTGAGACCCCAGCCGGCTTAAAGCATTAGCTACTTCGTTTTTTCGATGGTCAATGTGTTCCACCAGATAACCTTTAAAATATCCTGCAACAGCATCGACCTCTCGGCGATAAGCCGCCATGAGAGGGTCTTTGGAATCCCACTTGCCAGACACCTGCTGAGCCACTAGATCTGAATCACCAAGACATCTGACCCGGCTCAGGCTCATCTCCGTTGCCAGTCGAAGACCATGGAGCAATGCTTCATACTCTGTTGCGTTGTTAGTGCACGGAAACATCAATCGTAACACATAACAAAATTTATCACCTCGTGGGGAAGTTAATACAACTCCAGCCCGCGAGCCTTCCAATTTCCTGGACCCATCAAAATTAATAGTCCAATATGCGTTGCCCGACTTTTCTTCTGGCATCTGCATCTCTGTCCAGTCATTGATGAAGTCAACCAGAGCTTGAGACTTAATCGCAGTGCGTGGAACATACTTCAGCCCATGAGACCGAAGCTCAATTGCCCACTTGGCAACTCGCCCTGTAGCTTCTCTGTTTTGAATAATATCTCCCAGAGGAGCAGAGGACCCAGCCTCCTTGCACTCTACCACCATAGCCACACTAACAGCCTGTGAGTTGGCAGCTACGTATAACAATAGCGGCTCTTTCTCAATTGGAGCAGTTAGGACCGGTGGCTCAGCCAGTTGTGCCTTCAGATCCTCAAAAGCGGCGTTCACAGCATCGCTGCAAACAAACACATCCGTTTTCTTCATCAACTACTATAGAGGCATAGCCTTTTCCCCTAGCCGGCTTATGAACCGGCTCAAAGCAGCCACATGACCCGCCAGTTGTTGAACATCGTTGACACAAGTTGGTTTGGCCAGAGATGTAATTGCCTTGATCTTCTCCGGGTTAGCTTCAATACCTCGGTTAGACACCAGAAAGCCCAAGAGCTTGCCAGCTGGCACCCCAAAGACCCACTTGGTCGGGTTAAGCATCATCTTGTAAACCCGAAGATTATCAAAAGTCTCTTTCAGGTGTGTGACCAAGGTTTCCTCTTCCCTGGACTTCACCACTATATCATCCACATAGGCATGAACATTGCGCCCAATTTGATCATGAAGACAATTCTGCACACACCGTTGGTAAGTCGCCTGAGCACTCTTGAGCCCAAAAGGCATAGACACATAGCAGAAAGCCCCAAAAGGTGTTATAAACGTTGTTTTCTCTTGATCCTTGACTGCCATCTTAATCTGATGATACCCGGAGTAAGCATCTAAGAAACTCAATAGTGCGCAGCCCGCCGTAGCATCAATGATCTGATCAATATGGGGAAGAGCAAAAGGATCAGCCGGACATTCCTTGTTTAAATCTGTGTAATCCACACACATACGCAAGGTGCCATTCTTTTTGAGCACGAGCACCGGGTTAGCTAACCATTCTGGATGAAAAACCTCCACAATGAACCCGGCCGCCAAGAGCCGGGCCACCTCTTCTCCAATGGCCTTGCGCCTTTCTTCATTGAACCACCGAAGAAGCTGCCTGACCGGTTTGAACTTTGGATCGATACTAAGCGTGTGCTCAGCGAGTTCCCTCGGGACACCCGGCATGTCTGAAGGTTTCCATGCAAAGATGTCCCGGTTCTCACGGATGAACTCGATGAGCGCACTTTCCTATTTCGGATCCAAGTTCGCGCCGATGATGAACTGTTTGGATGAATCGCCAGGCACAAAGTCAACCATCTTAGTGTCATCAGCTGATTTGAACTTTAACTCTAGCTCATGCTGTGTTGTTGGTTTCTTTAATGACGTCATGTCTGCCGGGTCAACATGATCCTTGTAGAATTTCAACTCCTCTGTTGCACAAACAGATTCAACATAGGTAGCATCCCCTTATTCACATTCCAAGGCTATCTTCCGGCTCCCATGGACTGTAATGGTGCCCTTGTGACCCGGCATCTTGAGCTGCAAATATACGTAACACGACTGAGCCATGAACTTGGCATAAGCCGGCCGCCCAAACAGAGCATGATATGGGCTTTTGATTTTAACCACTTCAAAGGTTAATTTTTCTGCTCTGGAGTCATATTCTTCTCCAAGGGCTACTTCCAGCTCGATCTTACCAACTGGGTATGCCGACTTACCAGGCACCACACCATGAAAAACAGTGTTGGATTGTTTAAGATTTTTGTCCATCAATCCCATCCGGTGAAACGTCTCATAGTAAAGGATGTTGATGCTGCTGCCTCCATCCATGAGTACCTTAGTAAACTTGTACCCACCAACCTGAGGTGCCACTACTAACGCCAAGTGACCCGGATTATCAACCCGGGGTGGGTGATCCTCTCTACTCCACACAATGGGCTGCATTGACGGCCCTCTTGTGGAGTTTCTGGTCTCTCTTACATAAACTGGTAGTAAAGACATGATACTGTCCACTACTCAACTGCTTCGGGTTGCTCTGATAGCCGGATTGTTGCTGCTGTTGATTCCCTTGGCTGTGTTGCTGATTATATCCTCCTGTTGGGGAACGTTGCAGAAAACAAAAATTTTCCTACGGTTTCACCAAGATCCATCTAGGAGTTCATCTAGCAACGAGTGATTAGATGCATCTACGTACCTTGTAGATTGCGAGCGGAAGCGTTCAAAGAACGGGGATGATGTAGTCGAACACGACGTGATTCAAATCACCGATGATCTTAGCACCGAACGGACGGTGCCTCCGCGTTCAACACACGTACGGAACGGATGACGTCTCCTCCTTTCTTGATCCAGCAAGGGGGGAAGAGAGGTTGATGAAGATCCAGCAGCACGACGGCGTGGTGGTGGATGCAGGGCATCACAGTAGCAGGGCTTCGCCTATACTACGAGAGAGAGACGTAACGGGGAGAGAGGAAGCACCAAAGGCTGAGGTATGAAGTCCTCCCTCTCCTCAAATATATATAGGAGGGCCAAGGGGGGGTGGTGCGCAGCCTAGGAGATCTAATCTCCTAGGTGTGGCTGCCAAGGGGAGGTTTCCCTCCCCCCAAGGCACCTAGAGGTGCCTTCCACCACTTGGACTCTTCCTTTAAGTGGAACCCTAGGCGCATGGGCCTAGTAGGGCTGGTGCCCTTGGCCCATACAGGCCAAGGCGCACCCCCTACAGCCCATGTGGCCCCCGGGATAGGTGGCCCCACCTGGTGGGCCCCCGGGACCCCTCCGGTGGTCCCGGTACAATACCGACAACCCCGAAACTTGTCCCGATGGCTGAAACAGCACTTCCTATATATAATTCTTTACCTCCGGACCATTCCGGAACTCCTCGTGACGTCCGGGATCTCATCCGGGACTCCGAACAACATTCGGGTTACTGCATATACATATCTTCACAACCCTAGCGTCACCGAACCTTAAGTGTGTAGACCCTACGGGTTCGGGAGACAAGCAGACATGACCGAGACGACTCTCCAGTCAATAACCAACAGCGGGATCTGGATACCCATGATGGCTCCCACATGCTCCACGATGATCTCATCAGATGAACCACGATGTCGAGGATTAATCAACCCCGTATACAATTCCCTTTGTCAATCGGTATGTTACTTGCCCGAGACTCGATCGTCGGTATCCCAATACCTTGTTCAATCTCGTTACCGGCAAGTCACTTTACTCGTACCGTAATGCATGATCCTGTGATCAACCACTTGGTTACCTTGAGCTCATAATGATGATGCATTACCGAGTGGGCCCAGTGATACCTCTCCGTTATATGGAGTGACAAATCCCAGTCTCGATCCGTGTCAACCCAATAGACACTTTCGGAGATACCTGTAATGCACCTTTATAGTCACCCAGTTACGTTGTGACGTTTGATACACCCAAAGCACTCCTACGATATCCGGGAGTTACACGATCTCATGGTCAAAGGAAAAGATACTTGACATTTGAAAAGCTCTAGCAAACGAACTACACGATCTTTGTGCTATGCTTAGGATTGGGTCTTGTCCATCACATCATTCTCCTAATGATGTGATCCCGTTATCAATGACATCCAATGTCCATAGCCAGGAAATCATGACTATCTGTTGATCAACGAGCTAGTCAACTAGAGGCTTACTAGGGACATATTATGGTCTATGTATTCACACGTGTATTACGATTTCCGGATAATACAGTTATAGCATGAATAAAGACAATTATCATGAACAAAGAAATATAATAATAATGCTTTTATTATTGCCTCTAGGGCATATTTCCAACAGTCTCCCACTTGCACTAGAGTCAATAATCTAGTTACATTGTGATGAATCGAACACCCATGGAATTCTGGTGTTGATCATGTTTTGCCCTAGGGAGAGGTTTAGTCAACGGATCTGCTACATTCAGGTCCGTATGTACTTTACAAATCTCTATGTCTCCATTTTGAACATTTTCACGAATGGAGTTGAAGCGACGCTTGATGTGCCTTGTCTTCTTGTGAAACCTGGGCTCCTTGGCAAGTGCAATAGCTCCAGTGTTGTCACAAAAGAGTTTGATTGGCCCCGACGCATTGGGTATGACTCCTAGGTCGGTGATGAACTCCTTCACCCATATTGCTTCATGTGCTGCCTCCAAGGCTGCCATGTACTCCGCTTCACATGTAGATCCCGCCACGACGCTCTGTTTGCAGCTGCACCAGCTCACTGCTCCACCATTCAACATATACACGTATCCGGTTTGTGACTTAGAGTCATCCAGATCTGTGTCGAAGCTAGCATCGACGTAACCCTTTACGACGAGCTCTTCGTCACCTCCATAAACGAGAAACATTTCCTTAGTCCTTTTCAGGTACTTCAGGATATTCTTGACCGCTGTCCAGTGTTCCTTGCCGGGATTACTTTGGTACCTTCCTACCAAACTTACGGCAAGGTTTACATCAGGTCTGGTACACAGCATGGCATACATAATAGAACCTATGGCTGATGCATAGGGGATGACGCTCATCTCTTCTATATCTTCTGCCATGGTCGGACATTGAGCTGAGCTCAATTTCATACCTTGTAACACAGGCAAGAACCCCTTCTTGGACTGATCCATTTTGAACTTCTTCAAAATCTTATCAAGGTATGTGCTTTGTGAAAGACCTATGAGGCGTCTTGATCTATCTCTATAGATCTTGATGCCTAATATATAAGCAGCTTCTCCAAGGTCCTTCATTGAAAAACTCTTATTCAAGTAGGCCTTGATGCTGTCCAAGAGTTCTATATCATTTCCCATCAAAAGTATGTCATCTACATATAATATGAGAAATGCTACAGAGCTCCCACTCACTTTCTTGTAAACGCAGGCTTCTCCATAAGTCTGCGTAAACCCAAACGCTTTGATCATCTCATCAAAGCGAATGTTCCAACTCCGAGATGCTTGCACCAGCCCATAAATCGAGCGTTGGAGCTTGCACACCTTGTCAGCATTCTTAGGATCGACAAAACCTTCCGGCTGCATCATATACAACTCTTCCTTAAGGAAACCATTAAGGAATGCCGTTTTGACGTCCATTTGCCATATCTCATAATCGTAGAATGCGGCAATTGCTAACATGATTCGGACGGACTTTAGCTTCGCTACCGGTGAGAAAGTCTCATCGTAGTCAATTCCTTGAACTTGTCGATAACCCTTAGCGACAAGCCGAGCTTTATAGATGGTCACATTACCATCCGCGTCTGTCTTCTTCTTGAAGATCCATTTATTTTCTATGGCTCGCCATTCAACGGGCAAGTCAGTCAAAGTCCATACTTCGTTTTCATACATGGATCTTATCTCGGATTTCATGGCTTCTAGCCATTTGTCGGAATCCGGGCCTGCATCGCTTCTTCATAGTTCGAAGGTTCACTGTTGTCTAACAACATGATTTCCAAGACAGGGTTGCCGTACCACTCTGGTGCGGAACGTGTCCTTGTGGACCTTCGAATTTCAGTAGGAGCTTGATCAGAAGTATCTTGATCATCATCAATAACTTCCTCTCTAGTCGGTGCAGGCGCCTCAGGAACATTTTCTTGAGTTGCGCCATTTTCCGGTTCAAGAGGTAATACTTCATCAAGTTCTACCTTCCTCCCACTTACTTCTTTCGAGAGAAACTCTTTCTCCAGAAAGGATCCATTCTTGGCAACAAAGATCTTGCCTTCGGATCTGAGGTAGAAGATATACCCAATGGTTTCTTTAGGGTATCCTATGAAGACGCATTTTTCCGATTTGGGTTCGAGCTTTTCAGGTTGAAGTTTCCTGACATAAGCATCGCATCCCCAAACTTTTAGAAACGACAGCTTAGGTTTCTTCCCAAACCATAATTCAAACGGTGTCGTCTCAACGGATTTCGACGGAGCCCTATTTAAAGTGAATGCGGCAGTCTCTAAAGCATAGCCCCAAAAAGATAGCGGTAAATCGGTAAGATACATCATAGATCGCACCATATCTAATAGAGTGCGATTACGACGTTCGGACACACCAATACGCTGAGGTGTTCCAGGCGGCGTGAGTTGTGAAACTATTCCACATTTTCTTAAGTGTGTGCCAAATTCGTGACTCAAGTATTCTCCTCCACGATCTGATCGTAGAAACTTGATTTTCCTGTCACGTTGATTCTCAACTTCACTCTGAAATTCTTTGAACTTTTCAAAGGTTTCAGACTTGTGTTTCATTAAGTAGACATACCCATATCTACTTAAGTCATCAGTGAGGGTGAGAACATAACGATAGCCACCGCGAGCCTCAATACTCATTGGACCGCACACATCAGTATGTATGATTTCCAATAAGTTGGTTGCTCGCTCCATTGTTCCTGAGAACGGAGTCTTGGTCATTTTACCCATGAGGCATGGTTCGCACGTGTCAAATGATTCATAATCAAGAGACTCTAAAAGTCCATCTGCATGGAGCTTCTTCATGCGTTTGATACCTATGTGACCAAGGCGGCAGTGCCACAAGTATGTGGGACTATCGTTATCAACTTTACATCTTTTGGTATTCACACTATGAATATGTGTAATATTACGTTCGAGATTCATTAAGAATAAACCATTGACCATCGGAGCATGACCATAAAACATATCTCTCATATAAATAGAACAACCATTATTCTCAAATTTAAATGAGTAGCCATCTCGTATTAAACGAGATCCTGATACAATGTTCATGCTCAAACTTGGCACGAAATAACAATTATTGAGGTTTATAACTAATCCCGTAGGTAAATGTAGAGGTAGCGTGCCGACGGCGATCACATCGACCTTGGAACCATTCCTGACGCGCATCGTCACCTCGTCTTTTACCAGTCTCTGTTTATTCTGCAGCTCCTGCTGTGAGTTACAAATATGAGCAACGGCACCGGTATCAAATACCCAGGAGTTACTTCGAGTACTGGTAAGGTACACATCAATTACATGTATATCACATATACCTTTTGTTTTGCCGGCCTTCTTGTCCGCTAAGTATTTGGGGCAGTTCCGCTTCCAGTGACCCTTCCCTTTGCAATAAAAGCCCTCCGTCTCAGGCTTGGGTCCATACTTTGACTTCTTCTTCCCAGCAGCTTGCTTGCCGGGCGCGGCAACTTCCTTGCCGTCCTTCTCAAAGTTCTTTTTACCTTTGCCCTTCTTGAACTTAGTGGTTTTATTGACCATCAACACTTGATGTTCCTTCTTGACTTCTACCTCTGCTGATTTCAGCATTGCAAATACTTCAGGAATGGTCTTTTCCATCCCCTGCATATTGAAGTTCATCACAAAGCTCTTGTAGCTTGGTGGAAGCGACTGGAGGATTCTGTCAATGACCGCATCATCCGGGAGATTAACTCCCAGCTGAGTCAAGCGGTTATGTAACCCAGACATAGTGAGTATGTGCTCACTGACAGAACTATTTTCCTCCATCTTACAGCTGAAGAATTTGTCGGAGACTTCATATCTCTCAACCCGGGCATGAGCTTGGAAAACCATTTTCAGCTCTTCGAACATCTCATATGCTCCATGTCTCTCAAAACGCTTTTGGAGCCCCGGCTCTAGGCTGTAAAGCATGCCGCACTGAATGAGGGAGTAGTCATCGGCACGTGTCTGCCAAGCGTTCATAACGTCTTGGTTCTGTGGGACGGGTGGATCACCTAGCGGTGCTTGTAGGACATAATCTTTCTTGGCAGCTATGAGGATGATCCTCAGGTTCCGGACCCAGTCCGTATAGTTGCTGCCATCGTCTTTCAGCTTGGTTTTCTCTAGGAATGCGTTGAAATTGAATACAACGTTGGCCATTTGATCTACAAGACATATTGTAAAGATTTTAGACTAAGTTCATGATAATTAAGTTCATCTAATCAAATTATTAATGAACTCCCACTTAGATAGACATCCCTCTTCTAGTCATCTAAGTATAACATGATCCGAGTTGGCTAGGCCGTGTCCGATCATCACGTGACACGGACTAGTCAACGTCGGTGAACATCTTCATGTTGATCGTATCTTCTATACGACTCATGCTTGACCTTTCGGTCTTCTGTGTTCCGAGGCCATGTCTATGCACATGCTAGGCTCGTCAAGTCAACCTAAGTGTATTGCGTGTGTAAATCTGTCTTACACCCGTTGTATGTGAACGTAAGGATCTATCACACCCGATCATCACGTGGTGCTTCGAAACGACGAACTGTAGCAACGGTGCACAGTTGGGGGAACACTTTCTTGAAATTATTATGAGGGATCATCTTATTTACTACCGTCGTTCTAAGCAAACAAGATGCAAAACATGATAAACATCACATGCAATCAAATAATAATAGTGACATGATATGGCCAATATCACATAGCTCCTTTGATCTCCATCTTGGGGCTCCATGATCATCCTGTCACCGTCATACTCATCGACATGTAAGTTGTGATTCCTATTACAATAGCATGAACATCTCATACATCACATATAGATCATTCATCATTCATCACAACTTTGGCCATATCACATCACATAGCATACCCTGCAAAAACAAGTTAGACGTTCTCTAATTGTTGTTTGCATGTTTTACGTGGCTGCTATGGGTTTCTAGCAAGAACGTTTCTTACCTACGCAAAGACCACAACGTGATATGCCAATTGCTATTTACCCTTCATAAGGACCCTTTTCATCGAATCCGATCCGACTAAAGTAGGAGAGATAGACACCCGCTAGCCACCTTATGCAACTAGTGCATGTCAGTCGGTGGAACCTGTCTCACGTAAGAGTACGTGTAAGGTCGGTCCGGGACGCTTCATCCCACGATGCCGCCGAATCAAGATAAGACTAGTAACGGCAAGCATATTGAACAAAATCAACGCCCACAACTACTTTGTGTTCTACTCGTGCAAGAGAACTACGCATAGACCTAGCTCATGATGCCACTGTTGGGGAACGTTGCAGAAAACAAAAATTTTCCTACGGTTTCACCAAGATCCATCTAGGAGTTCATCTAGCAATGAGTGATTAGATGCATCTACGTACCTTGTAGATCGCGAGAGGAAGCGTTCAAAGAACGGGGATGATGTAGTCGAACACGACGTGATTCAAATCACTGATGATCTTAGCACCGAACGGACGGTGCCTCCGCGTTCAACACACGTACGGAACGGATGACGTCTCCTCCTTTCTTGATCCATCAAGGGGGGAAGAGAGGTTGATGAAGATCCAGCAGCACGACGGCGTGGTGGTGGATGCAGGGCGTCACAGTAGCAGGGCTTCGCCTATACTACGAGAGAGAGACGTAACGGGGAGAGAGGAAGCACCAAAGGCTGAGGTATGAAGTCCTCCCTCTCCTCAAATATATATAGGAGGGCCAAGGGGGGGTGGTGCGCAGCCTAGGAGATCTAATCTCCTAGGTGCGGCTGCCAAGGGGAGGTTTCCCTCCCCCCCAAGGCACCTAGAGGTGCCTTCCACCACTTGGACTCTTCCTTTAAGTGGAACCCTAGGCGCATGGGCCTAGTAGGGCTGGTGCCCTTGGCCCATACAGGCCAAGGCGCACCCCCTACAGCCCATGTGGCCCCCGGGATAGGTGGCCCCACCCGGTGGGCCCCCGGGACCCCTCCGGTGGTCCCGGTACAATACCGACAACCCCGAAACTTGTCCCGATGGCTGAAACAGCACTTCCTATATATAATTCTTTACCTCTGGACCATTCCGGAACTCCTCGTGACGTCCGGGATCTCATCCGGGACTCCGAACAACATTCGGGTTACTGCATATACATATCTTCACAACCCTAGCGTCACCGAACCTTAAGTGTGTAGACCCTACGGGTTCGGGAGACAAGCAGACATGACCGAGACGACTCTCCAGTCAATAACCAACAGCGGGATCTGGATACCCATGATGGCTCCCACATGCTCCACGATGATCTCATTGGATGAACCACGATGTCGAGGATTAATCAACCCCGTATACAATTCCCTTTGTCAATCGGTATGTTACTTGCCCGAGACTCGATCGTCGGTATCCCAATACCTTGTTCAATCTCGTTACCGGCAAGTCACTTTACTCGTACCGTAATGCATGATCCCGTGATCAACCACTTGGTCACCTTGAGCTCATGATGATGATGCATTACCGAGTGGGCCCAGTGATACCTCTCCGTTATATGGAGTGACAAATCCCAGTCTCGATCCGTGTCAACCCAACAGACACTTTCGGAGATACCTGTAATGCACCTTTATAGTCACGCAGTTACGTTGTGACGTTTGATACACCCAAAGCACTCCTACGATATCTGGGAGTTACACGATCTCATGGTCAAAGGAAAAGATACTTGACATTTGAAAAGCTCTAGCAAACAAACTACACGATCTTTGTGCTATGCTTAGGATTGGGTCTTGTCCATCACATCATTCTCCTAATGATGTGATCCCGTTATCAATGACATCCAATGTCCATAGCCAGGAAATCATGACTATCTGTTGATCAACGAGCTAGTCAACTAGAGGCTTACTAGGGACATATTATGGTCTATGTATTCACACGTGTATTACGATTTCCGGATAATACAGTTATAGCATGAATAAAGACAATTATCATGAACAAAGAAATATAATAATAATGCTTTTATTATTGCCTCTAGGGCATATTTCCAACACCTCCCTGGTGACCATGAAAACCTCCTCCTCTTGAACCGGCGCCCGGGCCCTGAAAGCCGCCTCCACCTGAGGCGCCACCCGGGTCGTGACCCCCATCAAATGCGTTTGAATTTTTAAACGCCTTCATGATCGTGAAATCTTTCCACAAGTGGGTGGCTGACTTCTCCCGGGTGCCGTGTCTTGGACAAGGTTCATTCAACAACTGCTCAAGGGTGGGGCCTGACCCGCTCGATCGAGGGGGTTGTCTGCCCTTGCGTCGCTGATTACCACCCTACGCATTAGTATTAGCAACAAACTCATCAACCTTACGCTTATTACCTCCTTGATTTGCCGGGTTATGCTGGTGACCCTTTCCATTGCCGTTCTTCTTTCCCTTCGTTGCTTTTTCTTCATCAGATGCCCGGTCTTTGGTGGTATCAGAATCGGCATACTTGACAAGAGCCGCCATCAACGTTCCCATATCATTACAGTCACGTTTAAGCCGCCCAACTTCTACTTCAGAGGTTCAAAACGACAATTTTTCTCCAACATCAAAACTGCTGAGCCGGCATCCATCTTATCAGATGAATGTATTATCTCCTTGACCCGGCGCACCCAATGGGTTGTAGATTCTCCATCCTCTTGCTGGCAATTGGTCAGGTCCACAATCGACATTGGCTGCTTACACCTGTCTTTAAAGTTCTAGATGAACTGTGCCTTCAACTCTGCCCATGAGTCGATCCTTTCAACCAGGTCCGAGCCGTTCCATCCAACATCATGGTAAAGTACTTGGCCATTGCAGCATCACTAACCTCCAACAGCTCCATAGCCATCTCATAATTGTCAATCCAAGCCCCCAGCTGTAAGTCAGCCGTGTAGTTAGGCACCTTACGAGGTCCCTTGAAATCCTTGGGTAACCGCTCATTGCGTATGGCCGGGACCAGGCAAGGTACGCCTCGGGTTCTTGTAGCCACTCCTGCCTCAACCAAGGTTGCTGGATAAGCCGGAAAGGTTTGGTGAGCCGCCTACTCCGCTGCTATCTGAGCCACCCGTTCCGCCTCTTGACGAATCCTCTCCTGATCCGCCAAGTTAAGGGCTCCAGCCCGCACCGGCTCATGCCTATATGGCCGGTTGTGACGTTGAGCATTACTTGACATCTCTGCAGATTCCATGTGCCTACTGTAACTCGGGCTCTGGCTTGGGCGAGGAGTTGAATGAATCCTGTCTCGACTGTAGGAGTATGCGTCCTGCTGGGCCAAAGCTGTCTGAAGTAGTTCTCTTACCCTCCGGGTTTCAATTGCTACTGGCGAGTCGCCTTCCATCGGGAGAGCTGCCAAACAAGCCGACCCCGCAATGAGGTTCTCCATGGGGTTGGAGAAGTGACCCGGGGGTGTTGATATATAACGAGGAGGAGATGTATTCATGCACGGCGGCTCCATGGTGCGTGCCTGAACTGGTGCACCGGGCGTCGTGACCCAGTTTGCCTCTGGCGGGTTGCTCCCTCCAGCTCTGGGTGTATGGAACAGATTCCTCAGATCCAGTGATAGAGGCAGGTGCGACTGAGTTTTATGACGCCTCCTCCTCATGACTTCGTTTGATGCATTAAGGTCCACCGAGAGCCGGAAGGTTTCTGCTTGAAGCTGCTGAGCACGAGCATCCAAAGCTGCTCGTTCTGCTGCCATCCGGGTTTCCTCCGCGGCCAAATTTTCCTTAGCTTGCACCATCTCCTCCCGCACGCGTGCCACTTCCATGTCATGCTGGGCTTTATCCGCTGGTTCTATCGCAGTGGTTAACAGAGTCGTCAGTTTATCCATGAGGTCCATGAGAACCTGAGCCGCGGGGCGCGCGGGGTCTCCTGACCCGGCAGCTGCCAACCCGGTGGCTGCTGCTGTCGCTGCGGTGGAGTTCTGCCCGGGCTGCGTCCCTGCCATGAAGACTCCGACCCAATTAGGCGGCTCAAGGGGGTCCGGAATACTGCTGCCATCGGAACAGCCCCCGAGCATGACGTCTTGCAGTTGGTACAACGAGTCCGTCTCACCTGTTGATGATGCAGTATCAGAGGAGATGGCCGTCTCCCCGCCTTCCATCGATCCTTCGGAGTTTTCACTGCCATGGATGCAGCCTACGAAGGCATGCTTCACGACAGATTGAACACGGGAAGATCCGGCGCGCTGAGCCGTTTCGATGAGGTTGGTGTGGACATCCGGCTCAGGCCTGACTCGCCGATCCGGCCGATGAAGACGTGAATCCCGCCGAAGGGGACCCGGTACCCGTACTCGATTGAGCCGGCCCCGGGGCCCCAGCCTTCGTCGTCGATGTAGATCTTGCCGCGACGACTCTTGGTCATCCGGCCCACAGCGTATCCCTTGAGCCCTTCGAAGTTGCCCTTTAAGAACTCAAATCCACCATGCGCTGGCCCCACGGTGGGCGCCAACTGTCGTGGAGTTGTCACGACAGATGTCCTAGAGCAAGGACTTAGTCGTAGGGCCATCGCACTAGGAAGCTTAAAGGGGTTAATCGGGACAAAGGACATGAGAAGGTAAAAGCCTACGTCTAGTTGGGATTGGATTTGCTGAGGTTTCGATCTCCAAGAGGCTCAACTCGCCGGCTTGGTGATCGACTTTGTTGTTTCTTGCCCTAAACCACCACTGGGTCATCCCCTTATATACACGGGTTGACGCTAGGTGGCCTACAGAGTCTTGGCCGGCTCATAATCGTGTCCGGCTCGGTGACTTTCTTTACATGTCTTTCTGTACAAGTATTTCCTTACATATGGCGGTTTACTTACAATATCGGGCCTCAAGCCAGCCCCAGGCCTTTGGGCCTTCTATAAGACTTAATAAACTACAAACTTGGATGTTTACAGAGCTTCTTGCGTAACCCGCCATTGAAGCTGACCCGGCCCCTCCTGGGCGGGTCTCAACTGATAGTAATATCCCCAACACCCACTTATGGTCCATCTATACTACTATTGCTAAATGCACATTCAGCCCGATTGGCATATTTGTAGGTCTGGCACAACAATCCAAATTAAATGTCTCTGAGTCTTATCAATTAATACAGACTTGTGCTCAAATAAAATTACAAACAAAAAACAAAAAACAATTATTACATGATCTCCAAAACAAATGGTTTGATTGATTACATGAATAGACAACACAAAGGTTATTCAACTATGGAAAGAACATTTCACCTATGATTTACCAAGTAGGAATTTAATTTCCTTTTTTCCTTCAGGACCTTAACAATCTGGTCAGTCTCAGCTTTCTTCGTTTTGAAATCCACCAAATATTTAATGGTTGTCTTGAGTACTACTTGTGATTGTGCTGTTTGCTTCCTCAACATGTCAACTTCATCTCTAAGTGCAGAAGGAGAATCTCTTTCTACCACTAGTTTAGCCTCTAGAGCATTAGCAGTTGGTAATTCATAATGCACGATTGGGCTGGTGCCACTGCTTTGGGATGATGCAACGTCCATGGGGACCTCGCTCTTTGATCTTGGGCTAACCTGTTTTGCCATTAAAGTTCCGATTGGATTCAGAAAAGTTGAAGTTAGCAAAACATCTCAACTGGGAATTATAACAGCAAACCAGTTAAACAAACAAGGAATTAAAGAGTTTCAATTGGATGCTGAAAAGTAGTTATTAACATCATTGTAACCCGCTGTTGCAGCAGCAAAGCAGTTAAACAAACAAGTAGATATTTAAGTTAAGGCAAACAGGTAATTCTTAACAGTAAGTATCAAACACATAGATAGACGCAGTCTACAATATGATTAATAGGCTGTGCCATTATGTAATCAGTAGAAAACTAAATTAAGCCAAGCAACGTAATTGAACAATTTTGCAATAAGTGACTAAGTAAAATTCCGAGAAGCAGGTAACTGAACTTACACTAGTTCTTTGTACAGGCACACTACAACTTCTTTTTCGCTTACAAGGTTGTACGAAGGAGTCCATGGCATCAATTGCTTGGATACGCAGTCCCAATACTTCTTTCTTCCCACACTGCATGGGTAAGTCGAATGGTTAATCTGGTAAGATGGTGCGTCCTTGATATGTTATATGAGGACGTGTAGTCAGACTAGTTGTAGCCAAACACATCACACTGGCTTTTACTGTATATTTCATGCGATTACTTTTGGCATATCGAGATCTAAGCAATCTACAATAGGATGAAAAGACTGGCATCCTTCACATTATTGGCGAACTCAGTTCATAGAAACAAGCAATTCAACCATTCTCTGGGTAAATCAAAAGCGCCACTGGAATATTTTTCGCTATCCAATCATACACGCAAAAGGGGCGACGCCACCATAGGGGCTGGTATGGGCGGCTGGCTCAGGTGGCTGGAAAGTGTGCACCTAGTTTGAGTCATCCAGGTTGGCCCATGCTAGTTTTGTTCGTCCCAACGCACGAGCAGGCAATGTAAAAAATGAAGAAAAATGTTTCAATTTGGATGGGCCAATAACATAAGTGCAAGACAGGCCCTATAGCAGGCTCGCGGCCCAAAGGAGCGCCTCCCATATTGATCGACACCAGGAAAAATCCCAATTCATTCGCTCCAGCCTCCAGTCTGGTTCGCTCCTAACCTAGCCACCGCTGGACAGACCGACACAGCACTTCCTCGCGCCCTCTTTGGAGGGCGGTCGACGGGCTTCAAGCGAACGGAGGGACAAGAAGATGAAGATCCAACCCTGGGTGTAGCCTGCGTGAGAGGCAGCGGCGGCATCACGGGCATGGCATCGAGCTTGCGCAAACGGACAGTCGCATCTTGCAAGAGTAGCATGCGCAATGAGCAGGTACATCACATCCCTGATTATATCTAATTCAACTCTTCAATTTCTGGCCAATAGTTAAACCTGACGGTGTTGTAAAACTGCTTGTATGTAGGGAATCTATGAGAAAATGAAACCATTTTCTACTTATTTATAACTCCCCCAATCAATACTGAACTGACTGAATCTGATGTATCTAATCAAGTTTCCGGTGCAAACATACAAGCTCATGTTGTGCTTGAGCCTGAAGTGTCTAATGAACAAACTGCTAATGAAGGATTTGATGCAAACATTTTACATGCTCCTGGTGATGAACATATAGTGTCTAATGAGGGATCTAATGCAAGAATTTTGCAAGCTCATTGAAGGATTTAGTGTCTAATGATGATCTACTATGTTGAGAGAGACAGAGATTTGCAGGCATTGATGACAAGCAAATTATAGTGCATTTTCATAGCTTGTGGAAACGTCGAGGCCATCTACCAGAAAGTCCCTGTATCATGACAATATAACATAAATACTTTCCTAATCTGTTGTTTGAAACTATTGGCATACTTGTGCAGGATAGATATATTGATATGCAGTTTGCGCACTGGTTATACGTGCAATTACACTTTGATATTTTCAGCCAGAGAACGAATAATTCAAGCAGGTACAGACCATGTTTGTAGTCCTTGTACACCATGTTGCATTTTGTGTTTTTTGGTGCTTGCATCATTTAGTGTTTATAATCTGAGCTACTTTGGATCATTACCTGGTTTTCAAAGTGCATGTAGCTTCACATTTCTCAAGTTACGTTGATTTCCGGAGTGTAAGTGCCTTCGTATTTTTTAAGTTAAATGTTCGCCCCTGGTAACTTGTATTCGTGGATCAACCACTGCACACAAATCATACACGAATGTCAGTACGAATTAAATGAAATACAGGGACTTACGCTAGCTCGTTGTACAGGCTCACTGTAGCTCTGCTTGCGCTTGGGATGTTCCATGTACAAGTCCATGTTACCACTTGCTTGGATGTGCATGCCTTGTGCTCCTTGCATCCCCCTCTGCATTTTTGACACAGTGAATGGTTGATCAAATAAGAGGAATCGACCTTGATGTTGTACCGGAGGACAGATACTTACAAGGTTATACGGGTGTGCAGGATGTGTACCAGATCCCGTAGCGCCGTCATGCTTTGCTAAAATATGGATTTGCTTGTTTCAGATGATATCTCCAGAAGAAATAAGAGTTAAGGTCAGAGTTGCATAAGCGTGTAAGCTAAGAGAACAGTGAAAGGATATCCAAACATCGTCGGAACAGTGCACAAGGGAGTGATGTGTGGATACCTAGTCCGGGCCGGCGTTTGGGCATGCTCGCCTAGCTAGAGTGCGGGTCACCTCAGAGCCGTTGAGGGTGATGCGCTGGCGTTGGCTGGCCGCGCACAGATGCAGATCTTGAGTGGCAACGGAGCGCTATGATGCGGTGGACGAGACAGTTGGTGAAGCCCCAACGGCCTCGGGGGGCGGAGGTGCGACGATGTGCTCGGTGAAGTAGCCCCGGTGAGCTGGGAGACGGCATCGGTGAAACACACCTGATGCGGTTGAACTCGGTGTCTGTGAGGCACGTCGGTTGCGGCGGCCGACGTTGTTGGTGGACCACCCGGTGCGGTGGACGAGGGCGTAGATGAGGTAGCTCCGGTGCGGTGGTGAAGCGCGACCGTTGTCTTCGTCGTCGTTGTCCGGCACAGAGGTGGGGAACGGTGGGGAAAGAGATGAGACAAGGGGCGATTCGAGGGTTGGCGGCGAATTAGGGATTTGAGCATTCTGGGTGCGGAAGGGGACGGTGGAGAAGAGAGATTTTGCAGGGCTGGAATTGGGGCTGCCAGATATTTCAATCCGAAACATGGAAGCGCGAACTTATATTGTCGTCGTCCTTTTTTTGGGGGGAGGGGGTGGGTGGCTGGGTGCTACACGTCCGTCCGATACACGCGACCACCCTGATAGGACTATGCATGCTTCGGTGCCTTAAGGCACCTGCCTTTGTGTCCATGACATATGGGCCCAACAGGTGGCTGGCCCACATGTCAGTGACCCAAAGGCAGTTGCCTTTAAGGCACCGAAGCAGCGTCCACCCCGACACGACCCTGGTTTGCCTGGTGCACCTACATTTGAGAATGCAAACGAATCTTCTTTCATTCGCAAACGAATCTGTATGTATTACCATGCCCGTGTTTTCCTTGCAATAATTAGTCATTCGAAACGAGATACTTCATCCGTTCACTTTTGTAAGTCGCTTCAGACAACTTAAAATGAACTGTTTAGCACATAGTCTGAAATGTCTTCAAGGTCTTATAAAAGTGAACAGAGGGAGTATTATAAATTAATTAATGAGGAGTTATTTGAAAAAAATTCGAAACGGTACCCACGCTAACGTGGATTAGAGTGTGTGTGTGTCACATTATTAGTTATTTGAATTAGAGTGTGTGTCACGTAGTTAGTTATTTGAATTAGAGTGTGTGTCACGTAGCGATCTCCAATTCTAACGTGGATTTCGCATTTCACTGTATCCATGCTACTTTTTTAATACAAATTCATATGTATATGATGAACACCATGGTAGTGAGAAAACTTTTGGATGGATTCAAACACATGACCTACAAAATAGCACAACAAACTAAGTCAATGTCAACTTTTCGAAACTTAGTATGGCACGAATTCGAAATAATTACCCGTATGCCTGGTCCTCGGTTCAAATCTTACAATGTACACCGAATTGAAACATCGATATTAAGTCTTGTACTATGTACATTCAAATGTTGTTTTTAGCCCCCCCCCCCCTCCGCACAAACGCTACATACTTCCTGTATCAGTCAATCTTCCTCTCCTAACCACCTTAGGAAGCTATCAGTTTCCAACACACGTTCATATTTTCTCTCCATGTTTCGATCTCTAAGTCTCTCAAATACACAACCCCTTTTTCCACTCTGTTACCAAATTTATTTACCTCACACACCCTCCATTGCACCCCATGCCGAGCGCTCTCTCTCTCCCCCCTCTCCCTCTCACCCTCTCGCGCTAAATACATGCATTGCCTATCTAGCCCCCCAACCTCTCATGCATGCGCACGCACGCACGTTGTATATCTAGGTCACTCCCTCGAGACTGTCTCACTCTTTCTTCCGCACGGCGGGCCACACTCGCTCAATCTCGCTCTCTTTATCTGAGTCTCGTTTAACCTCGTTTTCTTTCACACACAAATGATATATCTCCCTGTTCAGGCCTCGATCTACACACTCTATACTCTCTCACACAGATTGTCTATCTAGGTCAGTCCATCCAAGCCGCCACCACTCTTTCGATCTCATGGTGGGCCACGCTCACTCTCTCTCTCTCTCCGTATGTCTCGATTGACCTCGCTCTTTCGTGGACAAAAATGATATATCACCATGTTTGAGCCCAATTCGACCTATTCACATTGTATACTCTCTCACGCACATCGTCTATCTAGGTCACTCTCTCCAACCCGTCTCACTTTTTCGATCGCACGGTGACCCTATGTGATCGGTTGACCTTGCTTCCTCCCACGCACAAAATATATCTACATGTCTGTGACTGGATCATCTCTTAAGCTCTATCTTACAGCCCTCACCCTTGCCAAAAAGCTCAATCGGATAATATCTCTCCAGAGCATATATATTTGTTCAACGAATGTCGGATCACACTCACTTTGTCTCTCTATCTATATTTCTCTCGATTGACCTCGCTTTCTCACACCGTATCTTCCACGCGTTGAAGCTACTACCTCTCCATCCCTCACAAAGCCGAAGCTATTTACATTGCGAGGGGCACTCCAACCTTGGATTAATTTGTGTAGGCATTTGTTCTGGTCGGTTTAGATTATATTTTCGTAGCATTCGGCCCACAACTGCTCCAATCACCGTAGCGGGTAATTAAGCTACGGGGAGCTGTTGGATCGAAGATGCAGCGGCACACACGAGTCCTGAATGTTTTATTTGCAAAAAAACATTTGGAGAGTTTGGAAATTGCGCATAATTACAAATACTACTCCCAAGCCATTGGATCTCACTTCCAATGGTGTAAAAACTCGTATCACCATAGTATCTAAGCTGCGGGGTGGATGTGATATTCTATGCCTGACGGTATCCTGGACTAGGGGGTACTCACCACGTCGTCTCCCGATCTATTAGATTGGGACGAGGACCCCCGTGGCCGTATACTCATGGGCCAGTTCGGACGGCTACCGCATACAAGGAAGATTCCACAAGACTTGGCGATCAAGACAAGGACTTCTCCCCACCGGCGTATTCGGCTAGGACTCTTGTTATCCTACGCCTCCGGTGCATTACATAAACCGAGGCCAGGCTAGTCGATAGAGAAACAACATACAATATATACACATGAACAATCATACCATAGGCTAGCTTCTAGGGTTTAGCCTCTCTGATCTCGTGGTAGATCAACTCTTGTACTACCCATATCATCAATATTAATCAAGCAGGGCGTAGGGTTTTACCTCCATCAAGAGGGCCCGAACCTGGGTAAAACTTTGTGTCCCCTGCCTCCTGTTACCATCCGGCCTTGACGCATAGTTCGGGACCCCCTACCCGAGATCTGCCGGTTTTGACACCGACATTGGTGATTTCATTGAGAGTTCCGCTATGTGATCGACAAAAGGATCGATGGCTCGCCTGCAGATCAACTGCGACTTCGGCATCTTCGTCACCAGCTCGACTGGTCACCTTGGTTCGACCAAGAATTGCGCCCTGGGTTCGGATCACCATGTCCGGATGAGGGCCTTCATCAAACATCAACTCCGATCTCTATCAAGATCACGAAGGAATCATCTATGGAGCTCGGGGGCTCAACGTCAACATTGCCCTCAAGCGACCGTGCTGTTTTCTGGACAGCGAACTCGTATCTGCCACCACCACCTCCTCGAGTATCGCTTTGACGATCGCTTTGGTGTAATTGTGCGGAATTGAGTCTACAACGACCCTGGAAAATTTCGTCGAGTTCCGATGGAGGAATCTCTGGCAATCCACGATATACCGGAGCCCTATCAAATCTGGACGGGAATCTGGATGAGTTTAGGGCGTGGTGTCCAACTTCTAGCTTGGACGTCCTTTGAAAGATCCAACTGTTGATCGTCTGCGGAATTCCTATATCTAGCACCTCTCGAAATTTCAGCCCGATCCGACCGTCCAAACTCTGGGAACCTTCCGATTAGTGCATCACTTTTCGGATCTGTTTTTTGCGCGAAAACGAATCCGACCCGAGTTCATCTTTTTTATGAACAGGATTTCGGACATCCCTTTTAAAGGAAGTTTTGTATGGGGTATTGTGTTTTGTTCCCGAACACATCCCACTAACTGTAAGATGTTTTGAACATGATCTTCAACATCATGCTGGTGTCAAACCAGTCCGGCAATATTACTCCACGGCTGCCGACCTGCGCTAGACACGGCGTCACTTTGTTGAGCCGAGCTCAACTTTTTCGAATCATCATCTCGGCAAGTCGAACAAGAGCCCGGCATCGCGAAGGATAAATCATCACCAACATCGCCGCCCCACGGATTACACGGAGCGGGCATACCGGCATCACCGTACGGTCGCTTCATCAAGCCGGCATCGACCACGTCACGACCTGCATCGGCAGGGCCGCACTATCGCTTCTTCAAGCTGGTATCCATCACGCCGACCTACTTCGACTCATCAGCTGACATCGAGCCTTCGCCATCTCTTCATCAACCTACTCCGGTAATGGGTGTGCAGATCGAGTCCCAATTTTGGGAATCACCTTCCTTCAGATTGCTACAACAAATAAACCAGGTGTTATTAATCCCAGTATTTTTTGCTTGTTTGGGTTCATTTTTCCCAAGGAATTATTACTCTGGTTTGTCCATGATCCTGGTGATGAACATATAGTGTCTAATGAGGGATCTAATGCAAGAATTTTGCAAGCTCATTGAAGGATTTAGTGTCTAATGATGATCTACTATGTTGAGAGAGACAGAGATTTGCAGGCATTGATGACAAGCAAATTATAGTGCATTTTCATAGCTTGTGGAAACGTCGAGGCCATCTACCAGAAAGTCCCTGTATCATGACAATATAACATAAATACTTTCCTAATCTGTTGTTTGAAACTATTGGCATACTTGTGCAGGATAGATATATTGATATGCAGTTTGCGCACTGGTTATACGTGCAATTACACTTTGATATTTTCAGCCAGAGAACGAATAATTCAAGCAGGTACAGACCATGTTTGTAGTCCTTGTACACCATGTTGCATTTTGTGTTTTTTGGTGCTTGCATCATTTAGTGTTTATAATCTGAGCTACTTTGGATCATTACCTGGTTTTCAAAGTGCATGTAGCTTCACATTTCTCAAGTTATGTTGATTTCCGGAGTGTAAGTGCCTTCGTATTTTTTAAGTTAAATGTTCGCCCCTGGTAACTTGAATTCGTGGATCAACCACTGCACACAAATCATACACGAATGTCAGTACGAATTAAATGAAATACAGGGACTTACGCTAGCTCGTTGTACAGGCTCACTGTAGCTCTGCTTGCGCTTGGGATGTTCCATGTACAAGTCCATGTTACCACTTGCTTGGATGTGCATGCCTTGTGCTCCTTGCATCCCCCTCTGCATTTTTGACACAGTGAATGGTTGATCAAATAAGAGGAATCAACCTTGATGTTGTACTGGAGGACAGATACTTACAAGGTTATACGGGTGTGCAGGATGTGTACCAGATCTCGTAGCGCCGTCATGCTTTGCTAAAATATGGATTTGCTTGTTTCAGATGATATCTCCAGAAGAAATAAGAGTTAAGGTCAGAGTTGAATAAGCGTGTAAGCTAAGAGAACAGTGAAAGGATATCCAAACATCGTCGGAACAGTGCACAAGGGAGTGATGTGTGGATACCTAGTCCGGGCCGGTGTTTGGGCATGCTCGCCTAGCTAGAGTGCGGGTCACCTCAGAGCCGTTGAGGGTGATGCGCTGGCGTTGGCTGGCCGCGCACAGATGCAGATCTTGAGTGGCAACGGAGCGCTATGATGCGGTGGACGAGACAGTTGGTGAAGCCCCAACGGCCTCGGGGGGTGGAGGTGCGACGATGTGGTCGGTGAAGTAGCCCCGGTGAGCTGGGAGACGGCATCGGTGAAACACACCTGATGCGGTTGAACTCGGTGTCTGTGAGGCACGTCGGTTGCGGCGGCCGATGTTGTTGGTGGACCACCCGGTGCGGTGGACGAGGGCGTAGATGAGGTAGCTCCGGTGCGGTGGTGAAGCGCGACCGTCGTCTTCGTCGTCGTCGTCCGGCACAGAGGTGGGGAACGGTGGGGAAAGAGATGAGACAAGGGGCGATTCGAGGGTTGGCGGCGAATTAGGGATTTGAGCATTCTGGGTGCGGAAGGGGACGGTGGAGAAGAGAGATTTTGCAGGGCTGGAATTGGGGCTGCCAGATATTTCAATCCGAAACATGGAAGCGCGAACTTATATTGTCGTCGTCCTTTTTTTGGGGGGAGGGGGTGGGTGGCTGGGTGCTACACGTCCGTCCGATACACACGACCACCCTAATAGGACTATGCATGCTTCGGTGCCTTAAGGCACCTGCCTTTGTGTCCATGACATATGGGCCCAACAGGTGGCTGGCCCACATGTCAGTGACCCAAAGGCAGTTGCCTTTAAGGCACCGAAGCAGCGTCCACCCCGACACGACCCTGGTTTGCCTGGTGCGCCTACATTTGAGAATGCAAACGAATCTTCTTTCATTCGCAAACGAATCTGTATGTATTACCATGCCCGTGTTTTCCTTGCAATAATTAGTCATTCGAAACGAGATACTCCATCCGTTCACTTTTGTAAGTCGCTTCAGACAACTTAAAATGAATTGTTTAGCACATTGTCTGAAATGTCTTCAAGGTCTTATAAAAGTGAACAGAGGGAGTATTATAAATTAATTAATGAGGATTTATTTGAAAAAAAATTCGAAACGGTACCCACGCTAACGTGGATTAGAGTGTGTGTGTGTCACATTATTAGTTATTTGAATTAGAGTGTGTGTCACGTAGTTAGTTATTTGAATTAGAGTGTGTGTCACGTAGCGATCTCCAATTCTAACGTGGATTTCGCATTTCACTGTATCCATGCTACTTTTTTAATACAAATTCATATGTATATGATGAACACCATGGTAGTGAGAAAACTTTTGGATGGATTCAAACACATGACCTACAAAATAGCACAACAAACTGAGTCAATGTCAACTTTTCGAAACTTAGTATGGCACGAATTCGAAATAATTACCCGTATGCCTGGTCCTCGGTTCAAATCTTACAATGTACACCGAATTGAAACATCGATATTAAGTCTCGTACTATGTACATTCAAATGTTGTTTTTAGCCCCCCCCCCTCCGCACAAACGCTACATACTTCCTGTATCCGTCAATCTTCCTCTCCTAACCACCTTAGGAAGCTATCGGTTTCCAACACACGTTCATATTTTCTCTCCATGTTTCGATCTCTAAGTCTCTCAAATACACAACCCCTTTTTCCACTCTGTTACCAAATGTATTTACCTCACACACCCTCCATTGCACCCCATGCCGAGCGCTCTCTCTCTCCCCCCTCTCCCTCTCACCCTCTCGCGCTAAATACATGCATTGCCTATCTAGCCCCCCAACCTCTCATGCATGCGCACGCACGCACGTTGTATATCTAGGTCACTCCCTCGAGACTGTCTCACTCTTTCTTCCGCACGGCGGGCCACACTTGCTCAATCTCGCTCTCTTTATCTGAGTCTCGTTTAACCTCGTTTTCTTTCACACACAAATGATATATCTCCCTGTTCAGGCCTCGATCTACACACTCTATACTCTCTCACACAGATTGTCTATCTAGGTCAGTCCATCCAAGCCGCCACCACTCTTTCGATCTCATGGTGGGCCACGCTCACTCTCTCTCTCTCTCTCTCCGTATGTCTCGATTGACCTCGCTCTTTCGTGGACAAAAATGATATATCACCATGTTTGAGCCCAATTCGACCTATTCACATTGTATACTCTCTCACGCACATCGTCTATCTAGGTCACTCTCTCCAACCCGTCTCACTTTTTCGATCGCACGGTGACCCTATGTGATCGGTTGACCTTGCTTCCTCCCACGCACAAAATATATCTACATGTCTGTGACTGGATCATCTCTCAAGCTCTATCTTACAGCCCTCACCCTTGCCAAAAAGCTCAATCGGATAATATCTCTCCAGAGCATATATATTTGTTCAACGAATGTCGGATCACACTCACTTTGTCTCTCTATCTATATTTCTCTCGATTGACCTCGCTTTCTCACACCGTATCTTCCACGCGTTGAAGCTACTACCTCTCCATCCCTTGCAAAGCCGAAGCTATTTACATTGCGAGGGGCACTCCAACCTTGGATTAATTTGTGTAGGCATTTGTTCTGGTCGGTTTAGATTATATTTTCGTAGCATTCGGCCCACAACTACTCCAATCACCGTAGCGGGTAATTAAGCTACGGGGAGCTGTTGGATCGAAGATGCAGCGGCACACATGAGTCCTGAATGTTTTATTTGCAAAAAAACATTTGGAGAGTTTGGAAATTGCGCATAATTACAAATACTACTCCCAAGCCATTGGATCTCACTTCCAATGGTGTAAAAACTCGTATCACCATAGTATCTAAGCTGCGGGGTGGATGTGATATTCTATGCCTGACGGTGTCCTGGACTAGGGGGTACTCACCACGTCGTCTCCCGATCTATTAGATTGGGATGAGGACCCCCGTGGCCGTATACTCATGGGCCAGTTCGGACGGCTACCGCATACAAGGAAGATTCCACAAGACTTGGCGATCAAGACAAGGACTTCTCCCCACCGGCGTATTCGGCTAGGACTCTTGTTATCCTACGCCTCCGGTGCATTACATAAACCGAGGCCAGGCTAGTCGATAGAGAAACAACATACAATATATACACATGAACAATCATACCATAGGCTAGCTTCTAGGGTTTAGCCTCTCTGATCTCGTGGTAGATCAACTCTTGTACTACCCATATCATCAATATTAATCAAGCAGAGCGTAGGGTTTTACCTCCATCAAGAGGGCCCGAACCTGGGTAAAACTTTGTGTCCCCTGCCTCCTGTTACCATCCGGCCTTGACGCATAGTTCGGGACCCCCTACCCGAGATCTGCCGGTTTTGACACCGACATTGGTGATTTCATTGAGAGTTCCGCTATGTGATCGACAAAAGGATCGATGGCTCGCCTGCAGATCAACTGCGACTTCGGCATCTTCGTCACCAGCTCGACTGGTCACCTTGGTTCGACCAAGAATTGCGCCCTGTGTTCGGATCACCATGTCCGGATGAGGGCCTTCATCAAACATCAACTCCGATCTCTATCAAGATCACGAAGGAATCATCTATGGAGCTCGGGGGCTCAACGTCAACATTGCCCTCAAGCGACCGTGCTGTTTTCTGGACAGCGAACTCGTATCTGCCACCACCACCTCCTCGAGTATCGCTTTGACGATCGCTTTGGTGTAATTGTGCGGAATTGAGTCTACAACGACCCTGGGAAATTTCGTCGAGTTCCGATGGAGGAATCTCTGGAAATCCACGATATACCGGAGCCCTATCAAATCTGGACGGGAATCTGGATGAGTTTAGGGCGTGGTGTCCAACTTCTAGCTTGGACGTCCTTTGAAAGATCCAACCGTTGATCGTCTGCGGAATTCCTATATCTAGCACCTCTCGAAATTTCAGCCCGATCCGACCGTCCAAACTCCGGGAACCTTCCGATTAGTGCATCACTTTTCGGATCTGTTTTTTGCGCGAAAACGAATCCGACCCGAGTTCATCTTTTTTATGAACAGGATTTCGGACATCCCTTTTAAAGGAAGTTTTGTATGGGGTATTGTGTTTTGTTTCCGAACACATCCCACTAACTGTAAGATCTTTTGAACATGATCTTCAACATCATGCTGGTGTCAAACCAGTCCGGCAATATTACTCCACGGCTGCCGACCTGCGCTAGACACGGCGTCACTTTGTTGAGCCGAGCTCAACTTTTTCGAATCATCATCTCGGCAAGTCGAACAAGAGCCCGGCATCGCGAAGGATAAATCATCACCAACATCGCCGCCCCACGGATTACATGGAGCGGGCATACCGGCATCACCGTACGGTCGCTTCATCAAGCCGGCATCGACCACGTCACGACCTGCATCGGCAGGGCCGCACTATCGCTTCTTCAAGCTGGTGTCCATCACGCCGACCTACTTCGACTCATCAGCTAACATCGAGCCTTCGCCATCTCTTCATCAACCTACTCCGGTAATGGGTGTGCGGATCGAGTCCCAATTTTGGGAATCACCTTCCTTCAGATTGCTACAACAAATAAACCAGGTGTTATTAATCCCAGTATTTTTTGCTTGTTTGGGTTCATTTTTCCCAAGGAATTATTACTCTGGTTTGTCCATGATCTATACACAGGTCTATCAAATGGTGACCACTTTAATGACGGTCGCGTGGTGGTTCGATCAGTTTCCGTACATGGTTCGGCGAACGCCGCATCCGAAGCTCGGACTGACCTGTGAATGCAGGCTTTGCCACGCCTTTACTACATCACGCCGACGCCCTGCATCGACATTGACTTCGGCGCCAGGCCATATTTCTTCTATTCCTCACTTTGCATAAATTATTTATTATGCAACATTTTTTTAATTATCATTATTACTATTATCTCCGGTTTGCACTATTTTTTGTGCATAGGAAAATGATCCGGGCACTTCGGCGTCACTCTGCCGGTCTGCATTGACCGTGCTATGTCGCCACTTCGGCATGTCGAGCTCTCCGCCCCGCCACCTCAGGACCAGCTTGGGGGATGAAACCTTGCCCCGCATCAAGCTCGGACCGCGTCATCAATACCGAACACATTAACCAGCTAAGTCGCTTTCATGCTCAAAGCTTTAATTTCTAACTTGTGTTCGGTTCGACCAAGCATTATACTTTTTTGGAAAAAAGTTTCTTGTAAAAAATTTCCTTGTCCAAACTTTGTTTGTGACACACAAATTCAAGGATCCAATTCACTTGGGGGCTTCCTTTATGAAGTGTTTCCTGTTGCATATGATTATACTTGTACGGCTTCGTTCCTTGTTCGTGTATTACGCCACAATATGCACCACATTGACTTAAGCGATTTGCAAGCTAGGTTGCCTCGCTCCTGTGTTTACCCCTACGTTCCCGATTGTTCGGCTAGGGAGTAAAGGGAGCACCTCTGCGATTGTCACGATTGGGTCACCCGAGCCGGACCTCAGACTGGGTGAAGCCGAAAGCTAGCGCTCTTATAGTTATTCAATGATGGTCGGCACACAACGGAACTCATGAGTACAAAAAATCTATTGCACAAGTCTCATAATAACAATGAGCACCGAAGAAAGGTGTCGGTGGGGGTACTATTTTCTTCGAAGATGCTTCTTACTCTTCGCAGTAATATAGCATAAGTTCCCTGAGCACGCTTTGTCTGTTACAGCCTTATGGCCTGATTGCCTGGTTATTGGAAACACCATCGATATTCTCGACCGATGGAGTACATAACACTTTTCGGTCCGTAACCGAAGAGGGAGAAGCCGACGGTCGGTTAAGACGCGTTTAAAGTTCGGTTGAACATAGATATGATATAAGTACTTCGGTACATGCAATCATTCTTCTACCTAAGTCACTTGGCGGCTCGTAATTTTACTTGAGCCATTTTATAATAAGTGTTCTTCTTCTTAGTCATTGCAAAGTTTTATTATTATTATTTATCACTCCTTTTTTCGACACGAGTGTGGAGTCACTAGCCGGGGAGCCTATTTCTCTCTCAAAGACGCTAGAGTTTAGTTTGCTAAACTGGCCTAATGAGAAGTACTCCGCCCTCGGGATAGGAGGTTGAAGCCGTAGGCTGACCCGCTCGAAGTCTTGAGATAGGATGTGTCATGTTAAAGGACGACAGAAGCACTTCCTTTTTCTAAGACCAATTTTCGGATTGGCACCGAACGCTTGATCTTGTTCGGACGTCATGTTTTTACTGACGTTTCTTGGTTTTCCAAGCTTTTTGGCACTTTTAAACTATTTGTGCTTTTCCAGCATTAGTCTCGCAGTGCAACGCCGGACACCTTTAGGAATTCGGCAAAAACATTCTCAGATATTGCTATATATGCATCGGTTTCGAATTGTGTCTTCGGTCAATAGTTGGGTTGCCCGGCTCCTGCACTTGCTTCCTATGTTCCGTTTTGTTCGGCTAGGCATGCAAAGGGAGAACCACTGCGATTGTGCTTCCAGCTCACATGGTTAAGCACCTTAGTGGAGAAAGCCGAAAACTGACTGTCACAATAAGCGTAAACTGGTCAGCGATCCGATGACTATGACGGGCCATTCATAACATTGGCCGAAGTGTTTACGGCTTGACCTCGACTGTCACCGAACACTACCGGGGGCTATTAACTGGCCTCCCAAACTAAATCCTCAATATTTTGCTCTTACATTCGAGCTAAGGTTTCATGATCATGCTTAGCATGACAACCCAAAGAAAGGAACCGATAGCGGGACTATTTTCTTTGGAATACATTTCTTCTGTTAAGCAATAATATAACATATCTCTCTGCGTACCTTTGTTTATAAAACCGTGTGGCCAGATTGCCTTGTTTGTCGTAAATCTTTTTCCTCATAAAGGCTTTATAAAGTAGGACAAACACTCCTCAGCTACTGGCCAAGGAGGTGGAAGCCGATGGTCGGTCAACAAAGTTTTGTACAATGCGGATCCGAGCATTAATGACGTAAAGTACTTGGATACATAGAGTCATTACACATAATTTGTGATTTTACTATGGATATTGATCCTTAATTCGGCCACTCGTGCCCGCATTAAGGCTCGGGGGCTACTGGGCTTCGGGCTTATTATTTACAAATATTAAAGGGGCACATCGATCCCCTGATCTGGTGTTGCCACCCGACCAGTGTCTCGGGGGCTACTGCATTGCTTGTCCAATGCAGAAAATTTTATGTGCAATGTAGTTTCCGAGGAGATTTTGATCCTCAGGTTGTTCGGCCGCACCCAACCTGAGTCTTGAGGACCGAGCACGCCGTTTTTGTGTCCCGAAGTATTCTGCCGAGCTAGGACTTGATCCTCAGGCCGATTTTGCAAATCAACCTGAGTCTCAGCGGCTACTGGGATCAGTGGTCTTATGTCATCCTTTATGTGCATCTCGGGTTTTAGACCGGTACACACCTTGAGGGCTACTGGCTATATATCTCGGCAGAGAATAAATTGCACCAATAAAAAATATTGACAAAAATTCGGCCCATAGTCGGGGTGGTGCACCACCTCGGAAGCATTCCGGCATAAAGCTCGGGCGCTAGTGGCTAGCTCCATAGAGGGCATTTCCGGCATTAAGCTCGGCTAAACTCCTTCAACTTTTTTGAACCAAGGTGATATGACACCTCGGATATAGTCCGGCATTGGAGCCTGGACACAGTCCGGCGTTGGAGCTCAGATATATTTCGGCATTGGAGCTCGAATATACAGTCCGGCGTTGGAGCTCAGATACATAGTCCGGCGTTGGAGCTCGGATACATTCCGGTGCTAGAGCTGGGAAGCGGTCCGGCGTTGGTGCTCGACTGCAAAAGATACCTCGAATGCAGTTCGGCGTTGGAGCTCGGACGCAAGAGGACCCTGCCTCCCGGGAACAAGTTCAAACCCGAGGTGTGGCATAAAAATAAACAAGGCATTGATAAAGGCCGGAAACTTAAAGGGGCTCCTCGGATACCCGACGTGTAAACTCGTCGAATGCATTTCGGCGATCCTCAAGATCGAAGATAAAGAAGATTTGTTGAACCAGTTTTCAAGACCGGCAACCGAAGATGAAGAACAGTTCGGAAGAATCGAGGAGCATCCCTAACTTGAAGACCGGTTCAGGGGGCTACTGATGGTTTCCTGGACTAGGGGTACTCACCACGTCGTCTCCCGATCTATTAGATTGGGCCGAGGACCCCCGTGGCCGTATACTCATGGGCCAGTTCGGACGGCTACCGCATACAAGGAAGATTCCACAAGACTTGGCGATCAAGACAAGGACTTCTCCCCATAAGCGTATTCGGCTAGGACTCTTGTTATCCTAAGCCTCCGGTGCATTATATAAACCGACGCCAGGCTAGTCGATAGAGAAACAACATACAATATATACACATGAACAATCATACCACAGGCTAGCTTCTAGGGTTTAGCCTCTCTGATCTTGTGGTAGATCAACTCTTGTACTACCCATATCATCAATATTAATCAAGCAGGACGTAGGGTTTTACCTCCATCAAGAAGGCCCGAACCTGGGTAAAACTTTGTGTCCCCTGCCTCCTGTTACCATCCGTCCTTGACGCATAGTTCGGGACCCCCTACCCGAGATCCGCCGGTTTTGACACCGACAATGCCGCTGTCATTTTTGTTCGTAAACTTGCAAAAAACATGTAACTCGTGCTGTTACTTTTCTAACCGCGCAAAGTGTTTGTTCAAAAAAACCATCCTACACTGAAATGTCGGAACAACACACGGGGTCCCACTTGTCATTAATCAAATTTGGACCTAAAACTAACAAATCTGAAAGATGAGATTCGAACTGGCAACCTAGACTACAAAGCGTAAGTCGATAGCCTGAAAAAACGAACGGTTGTTGGCTTTGTCCCATAACTTGATTTTATACAGTACCTGCGTTGAGTAGAGTAGAGGGAGTGCCTCGTCAACACGTGCATGACCGTTATCTCACTTACTGGTGGGTCCCAGGTCTGCGATCTCAATCTCTGTTCTCTCCATCGTCTAACCTTTGCACGGGCACACACGAAGAGCGGCGGTAGCTTGCCCTGGTGTTATTACAACTGAAAAAACTTGGAAAATAGAAGAATCGCCTAGAACAAGAGATGTTGTGGCTGGTCAAGACAGAGCTAACCACATCTATCCTAGGTGCCACGTTTGCATGATGAGGCTGTGTGGCTAGTGGGGTGTTTTCAACCGACTGGCTGGGTCCCGAGGTCGAACCATAGGTACTATGTCTGATACAGTATATTTTTACACGCACATTTTTCCTCCGTGCCGAGACGTGGCACACCCTACCGCGCGGTTTTGCGGTCCTCCCGGGTGGTGCACACATATATTCTTCCTAATTTAAGACATGTAATCCCTCTGTTCTCATGCCTTTGAAGACATGTTCTAGTGTCTTTGTTCACTCATTTCTGTGCGTATATGTAGTCATATATGGAGTATAATATCAAAAATCATCTTATATTTTTGAACGGAGGTAGTAATAAAATATGGTTTCTGTTTGAATTAGAACCAGGTCCGCGGTGGAGATGAAGTTCTCAAAGTCATGCCGTGTGAACTGGAAGACCTGATGATGAGTTCTACTGCTGAACTATCCAGCTGCTGTGTCCTTGTCGCCACGTGTCCCGAACTAGTGTTTTCCTGTAGCATTGTTGTTAGGCGTGTTCTCGAGGCTGTACTTGACCACAACAATTTCCTGGCTATGCCTTCGATTACGAAGGGTGTGGTTCTTGTAAAGCTTCCCAACAAATCTGATGCGGCCTATCTTCATCATCATGTTTATGAGTGGAAAGACAACTCTGTTAGGTTCTCCAAGGTTGACAAGATGGTGATGCTGCATGTAGACATCTCACACGAAGTCCATGGCCTAGTCAGTTATGCGGGGTTCATCCCGTAGGTCGGTGGCAAAAAATAGTCTGCAGAGTTTAGTTAGTGCAACTTTGCTTGTCTGTAGTAAGTACTATTGTTCAGTACTTGATTTGTGTTTGTGAACCCTGTATTGTTTATTTGTATTGCCGCTTTTGGTGTGTGGTCAGTCCTGAGAACGGTCTATGTTAACGTCTGTCCACTCAATTCAGTCTGTATATTTTGAAGTATCCATATCATATTTTTTGTGAGCACGGTCTATCAATTATGGTTACACTCCAATATCTGTATGCATTGCAGGGTTTATCGCACCCACCAGGATTTCCAGCCCCATGGATGTTCAGTCCATACGATTTGTCATGACCTTTGGACTGTCCTGCTTGTGGGAGTAGGCGGGGCCCCTGCATGCCACGCGTAGTTGGACGATCAATCTTCTGTTTAGTACTACAACATAGTGATTTCCTGGTAAGGATTCACTCGTGTCACATCAAGTAAATCTTCTTGATTTACTGTCTAAATCTTATTTATTTAATGTCATGTTTTCCTTCTTTTCCTGCAATTTTACTATGCAGGTTTTGCCTTGTGACATTCATCACAGAATAAACCGTTTGGTTTGCTCTATGATGGCTATTTTTGCAGGTTTCACTTCTTATGTCGTGTCAGTAATGAAGGCACTGTCCATCACTTATATTAATGGAAAAAATTGGATCAGTCTGTTGTCTGAGTACAAGCTGAATCCCTATGATGAACTGCAGTTTGGTTTAACAAAAACGCCACAATTAGTCCTTCTCGCGTTTAAAAGAAATGAAGAAAAAGACTGGATCACGGTCACGGATCCTAGTCAAGTTAGAAAGCTGATCATAGCAGACCAGACATGATCGCCGCTGTCTCGCACAGATCGAGCACCGACAGTTGATCTACCACTGACAGCGGCAGCAGCTCAATCTGATCCAGCTGAGGATTGGGCACCGACCGCGTCAGCGGATCGTCTGATCTACCGGAGGATCGGGCATCGACACTGGCACCTGCTCCGACACCGGCACCAGTTCTACAAGGAGCACCATCTCCGGCAGCAGCAGCGGCTTCGGCACCTGCACCAACACTTGCACTTGTATCTACTCCGGCCCATGTAGTTGCACCGGCAACAGACTGGTCTGCAGTTCGCAATTCATATACCAAAGTCCTTACAAAAACCGACATGTCCACCTTCTTGGTAAGCATTGGCCGCCCAAGTGTTTCGTTCTGTTTTCTTTCCATGTTGTTTCACATGATTCACTGTGTTGATCTAACTGTTTGGGTATGTCTTCTTGTTTGCAAACAGAGAATTTCTAGAGCAACGAGGGAGTCGTTCAACAATCCGGGCGACCGCGGCCAAGTTTCTCTTACCATGCGCAGCCTTGGTGTGAATGAACCAGCTCAATATACCGTAAGTACAAAGGATGGTCGCATGATGATTGATGCTAAAGGATGGTCAAGGTTCAAATCTAAATCATATCTTGCGGTAGGGGATGATGTCAAAATCGAACTTTCTCGGCAAGGAGAGATGGTCCAAATCAACTTTGAAATTCTTCAGTAGCAGCATGCAACTGCCGAACTGATCTATCCTCCGAGAGATTTTGATGTAATAATCTGGCATGGTGAAACAAGTGTCCTGTGTGTATAAGTAGTACGACAGTATTATTTATCACATGGTATATCGTTGATAGAATTGCAACTCTGATTGCTGGTTAGGAACTGTCGTTCGATTTCATTCCAACAGCTGCCGTGCTTTATTCAATTTTGTGTATTTGCCTTGCGATAGCATCTAAAACCAGCACCGTACCAATCGCTTGCAATATGAAAAGCGCTGAGGTAGAACACATGGGCCCCCAAACATGCAGGGTCGGCCTGCGGCCCAAAGTCCAGAACCGTGAGCCTATCTGAGTATTATATTCTCAGCTGAACCCCCATAAAAAAGCTGAACCCCCATAATGCCCGTGCGTTGCAGAGGGAGTATATTTCTCAGCAAGGTGAGCCTGTGATATAAAAGATTTGTATATTTCTTTACAGAGGGAGTATCTCTCTGTCAAAAAATATATTTATGTGTAACTAGTTACTCCTGTCTTTCTACTTCCTCTCGCTGATATGTGGGGCAACCGACAACGGGGTCCACGTGCCATATGCACATATTAGAGTGCACAACTTCACGGTAGACAAACCCCGACCGTAGCGCCACAGTAATGCCCAATGAGCCGTCAAATCACAACCCCCCTTTCCAGCTTTAGCAGTAAGCTGGACGGACGAAGCGGCAATATTTCACTGGGCCTGAATCTGCTTCTCCCTCGCCTGCTTGTTCAGAGAAAACCCCCTCTCGGCGATTGCATAGGGTTTTCTCATGGAGAACCAGGTACGAATTCTTCATCCATCCCCGATAAACCCAAGTCCCTTGGTCACAGGTAATCCTAGGATGGCAGCCGCCGCCGTTGATGCATTTTTCTTCCTAGTGAATCTAGTGTGTTTCATTTGTAGTGTCCAAAGTGTGAGTACCCTATAGGTTTCTGCGACCTCGACGAGACGCCACACTTGTTCCTTCTCATCCTAACACATCATTTTGAAATGCGCACAGTATGTTCCTAGAATCCTCTTTTCTATCCGGGAGGGTGGGGTTTTTTTGAACATGCTGTGTTCTCATATTATTTTTCCTGCAGTGTATTATTTGCTCTGCCAGAACACATGTACTCAAGATGCTCGGCCTTGCCATAACTGAATACACTAGTTTAATGGTCACAGTGAAGACAAGCCATGGATATAAGTTCCGAGTTGGGTTCATGAACCAAGAAGATTGCTGCTTTTTTATGGCCGAACTTGGATAAACTTTCTCAAGTGTTACGAACTGAAAGTTGGCGCACGAATGTTGATGAAAATAGCAGAACCTGGTCTCATCTTCACTGCGATCTTCCACCCCGACGTCGTTCCAATTGTTCATCCATGTTAGTTTTGTATCTGGTTCTTGCTTGTTGCCTTGATTACTTCCTAATCCACCTATTCTGTCTAACTAATCACAATTTAACTTTAGAAGTAGCAACGGATCTCTCACGAAGATGCTACTTCTAACTAATATTTTCTTATACTTGGCGGCACGTGTAGGTTTTTTCAGAGTTAAGCAGTCTGCTCGTTTGTTACTCTGTAATAACTCGGCTGTTACTAATGGCACTGAAGTTGACTGGATCGACATCCACAAGTTCTTACACTTTATTGATCATCTTGAGGTCCTTGTGGGGCGTTTCAATGGTGGAAGGCCACGTGGGATATGTGTGCCACTGCTGCACTCGTTGAACAGGTCCAACTGTGTCGAGAAACTTATGGTACGAGCTATTTTCTGTTATATATGTTGTTCATAAACTATTGCTTATACACAGTTTTACAGCTGTGATCTTCTTGAAACAGGAAGTGCCGAGTTCTATTGTTCCTATACAGATGCCTGACCATGGTCGGGTCAGACTTGCGCTTGGTCACAACATGATGTTTATGTCGACCTACTCAATTCCCCTTGGAGGTGAAAAGATACTTATTCATGGGTGGTCTCAAATAATGAAGGCCCGTCCATCTTGGAGAATAGGACAGAAGATTATGTTCATGCTTTTCCATGGCTCTAAAGCGAATATCCTTTTTATTTACCACGTTGCGAGAGGAAGCCACTTTCAGAAGGTTGTGGATGCGCGGGGTGGCGCCTGGGCCTTGTCCTGGGGCTTGGCAGCCTCACCCTTGGTTAACTGTACGCAAAGTAGCACTGTTCGAGGCGTGCTTTGTACGGTTCAACCTGTATAAGTACTCATACTGCTTTCAGCTTTGGTTGTTAAGTGCCCCTGCTGGTTTCAGTTAAGGTTGTTAAGTACTCATGCTGCTTTTACAGCCTGTCGTGTTTCTTCAGTCCTGTCTTCCTCCAGCCGCCAAAACGAAACCAGTGCCGGTGGGGCCGCCTGCTTCCGCCTCCCACGGCTGGCTGCGCCTCAGCGCACGCATCGCTGCCCCACCGTCTCCTAAATCGTTAACGCCGACGTCCTCCGCGCTCTTTGGTGCGCTCGCCGCGGCGCCGCCCTCTCGCGTTGTCAACATGGTCAACAAACAATAGGAATCGGCAGAAGTACGTGGAGAGGATGATAGTAGGGGCCCACCATGTCAGTGTATGGAAAAATAAAATGCTTCCTCCTAGTGTCTTCCTGACATCTGGGACCCACGACATTGTGAGCGTATATAGTCAATAGACAAGAGAACAACACAAGATCGGCTGACACCTGGGACGTAGCTACTCGAGCAGTATTTTTTTGTTTGGTATTGTTGAGACGGAGCAGGGTTTGAACTAGGCTGTGGCCCGTCTAGCCCAGGCTTATATTTTATGTTCACCATGTGACCAACCCAGCTATTTTTTCTTTGTGAAAATGAGCCCAGTTTATTTTTTCTGAAGAATACCCAATCCAGGCCTACTTATTTTTCTATGCCCTGATGGGCTGCAACTCTTTCAAGACGCCTGCAAATCTTGAAAGTAATATGAAATGGGTTGTAAATATAAAAACAGATGACAAATTGGCAATTACTTTATAATTTCTGAATTTTATTACATTTTCAGATTCCTATTTCACTAGGCATTAACCTAATTTAAATATATCTTCAAAGTACTTTAAATCTGGCTGGACATTTCGGTATTAAAAATAGTTTGGAACCCACAGAAATATGCGAAATTGGCCCTGGCCAACCAAAAAACGACTGCAATAAATTGCATAAGAAGTTGCCATGAGCTATATATAAATTATTAAAAAAAGAGGGAGTGGTCTGACTTGTGGGCCTGTTTAGTTGATGCGTATGCAAGATTTTTTTAGTTATTATATACGTCAACAAACGATTCTAGCAGACGTAACCGTTGGATGTCAATCCAACGGCCGTCGTGTTTCTTCAATCTATGATCTTCTTGCTCCAGCCGCCAAAGCAGTGCCGGCGGGACCGCCTATTCCGCATCCCGTGGCCGGCTGCGCTGCCGTGCAGGCCTCAGCGCCTCCTACTACTTCCACCGCTGGCCAGGGTATCCCTCGACTCACCCACACCCCCTGTTATTTTGCGGCGACGGCAGCCTCACACCGCAGCCGAACCGGTGAACGCTCGTACTCCTCTCCGTGTGGGCATCCACTGCCGCGTCTTCCCCGGCTCTACGTCGTCCCCTTCCTATGCCTCGCCGTCGTCCACCACCGTGGTGCTCTCGGCGCGGCATGGTCAATGTGGTCAACGACCGACTTCCATCGGAAGAGTACTGTACGTGGAGAGGCTGACAGCTGGGTCCACGACAGCCGCAAGGAAGTGCCTCCTTATTACGCGGAAAATAATTATTCCTCCACCTGACAGCGGGGACCCACCGGACGGGCCACCAGTATTTTGCCAAAAAAATCGATTCCCCCTGACTGCTGGTGTCAGGGGTTTGGTGCGACATATGCCAACGAATGGCTTATCATGGTGGGGGCGAGTAGAACGTCGCCGGTGCCTGGAAATGGGATGAGGCGAAGACATCCACGCCGGCAAATCTTACCCAGCTTCGGGGCTCTCCGAGGAGATAATACTCCTACTGCTGCTCTGTGGGGTCTCCGGATGATCACTATGGTCAAGTGTTTACACGGTTGCTCCTTGAGCTGTGTATGGTGGTAGGAGAGAGAAAGGCTAGCTCTTTCCCCCTATCTAGTGAGGTATAGAACTACTGGGATCCAACCCTTTACATGGGTGCCCTGGGGGGTTTATATAGGCCTACCCCCCAGGGGTACAATGGTAATGTGACTGGGCGCAGGCCCAGCCGTCAGTGTCTCCGACCTCCGACTTCTCCGCCGACTGGTGGGCCCTGCCGACTGGTCTGGTACGGAGCCGACAGGCCGCATCCGCCGCAGGCGGGTCTTGCCGGCTGCTGATTACTGTAGCCGTGCTCCTGATGATGCAAGCTTGGTCATGGGGTCGTGGCAACAGCCCCGCCGCCTGGCGGGCGATCACTATGGCCTCTCCCCATCTCTTCTTGATTAATGGCGCGTGGGCCCAGGGGAGGGCTCGGCCGACTCCCCCGGGCCGACTCCCGTTGGGTCCGACTGGTGGTTCTCCCTCCGTCTCCCGAGGTCTCGCTGGCTGGTAGGCCCTGCTGCCTCCAGGCCGTACAGACAAGCCGTCGTGGGTGCAGGACCAGGTACAGTGGTGCTGATGTCAGGGCCGGCTGGGCAATAGTGCCACGCCACGGGGAGATCTTCCCAAGTACGGCGCGCTATAGCCATGCCTGCCCTTGGTAAGGGGCGGGGAGTGGGCTTCATTGTAGCCACGCCCCTGCCCCGTCCCCCTCGATGAGGTCATGGTTTGTTGGAGTCGCCGGGCGACTCCCCAAAGCCGGCTTCTCTGGAAGTCATCCCTGGGACTCAGCCGTGAGCGGGTAGTCGGCCGCCTTGCCGTAGACTCCCCAGGAGGCGGCTCTTCGCCCTATGTTCTTGAGGGGCACAACCTGCCCCGATGTCTTGAAAGGTCGTGGGGCTCGGGTTGGCCTACCCGTGGCCCATTACTCCGACAGTAGTCCCCGAAGCTGGTGAGGCGCCGCGGATGATCGGCCGAGAAGCCTCAGCAGTTTCTCTTTCCGGGCACAACACATGGTCTTGATTGACTTCCGCCGGGCTGACTAGAAGGAGTCGGACTCGCCCAACTCGGACTCACTCAATTCTGACTTGCTCAGTAGTTCGAACGTCGCAGTGGGATTTCAAGTGGCGTGCTAGCTAAGCTTCCAGGCCGCCGCCCGTTCCTGGCCTGTCACACGAGGGCACGTGGCCAGGCCGTTCTGCCATCCCACGCGCGCGACGGGACAGGCCCATAGGCGGGGCCCGCCACTACCGCGCCTCAGCGCTCAAGCGGATCCGCTGCGGCCCTGGCGGGCGGTTGGGATTCCCGTGAAGTTACTGCGCGCAGTAACTTTACGTGGATCGTGGGGGTCGTGGGGCTGCGGGCGCAGTAAATCCCCACGTCTGCCCCCTCGGCTTCGCAGCCCATAGGAGTATAAGTAGGGGGAAGAGGGGGGCACGCGCGCCCCTCCTTCCCACTACCCCTCGCTTCTTCCTCCTCGCAGCTCCTCGCTCTCCTGCTTCCTCTTCTCTTCTTCGCCTTGCCGCACGCCCAAGCTCCGGCGAACGCCGCGGCGACAGCTTCGCGATGAGCTCTTCCTCTGCGGCCACGCCTCCCCCAGTGCGCTCCGGCACCTGGGACGGCTCCAAGGTCCACGAAGACCATATCGAGTTCCTCCGCCGGACCCGTCGGCTTCCCGGCGAGGATTGCGTGCAGGTGCGTCTTGCGCCGGAGGGGGAGATTTCCCCCGCCCCGCGGGAGGGCGAGTGGGCCATCTTCCGCTCGCACTGCCTACGCGGGCTGGGGCTGCCGGCAAGCAGCTTCTTCCGGTCTTTCATGGAGTTTTACGGACTCCAGCCGCACCACCTCACCCCCAACACAGTGGTGCTGCTGTCCGCCTTCGTGGCTCTGTGCGAGGGCTTCCTTGGAGTCCTCCCCACCCTCGAGCTCTGGGGGGAGTTCTTCTTCTCCAAGCTCGGCACCTAGGCCGCGGGCGTGCTGGCTCAGTGTGGCGCCTTCATCGCCGTGCGAAGGACCGGAGCCGACAACCACTTCCCCTCCATCTCGCTGCTGAAGTCGGTGAAGATGTGGCAGTGGTCCTACTTCTATGTCAGGAACGTCACCACGAGGGGCGACTGGGTTAATCTGCTGGCTTTCGAAGCTAGCCCGCCGGCTGGCAGACTACCCAACTAGTCGTACCGGGCCATGTCGCTGACGCCTGCGGAGCCGGCGCCATCACGCTACTCCGAGTGCTGACGCAGTCGGAGGGTCTGACTGGCCCAGACCTGCTGGCTGCCTTCGTCTCGCGCCGAGTTCTCCCACGCGAAGGCCGCCCTCACCTGATGTGCCAGATGAACGGGGGCCGCGACCCGAGTCGGATGTGCAACAAGGACAGCCTCAAGAAGAGGTGGCCCTGATGGTGAACTACCTCTCGGACAGCAGGCTCCCGGAGGACTGGCGTTCGGCAAGGAGCCATACTCCCGCGCCAACCCCCCGCCCGTGGTGAGTCGCCTTTCTTTTCTTTAGATGGTCTTCTTCTTGCCGAGGCTTGTTCTAATCAGTCTGCTTTTTGGTTAGAATCCCCTTCTTCACCCACCAGCCGGCACCTCGGGGCCGGCCCGTGAGTTCGCCACCGATCGGGCGGAGAGCGACGTAGACAACCCCGATCTGGGGGCGGCGGCTCTGGAAGATGACGCTGAGGGAGGAGGAGGGACGACAGGCGACTTCAGGCCCTCGGCTACCTTCGCCGACTGGCCTGAAGACGACGCCGAGGGAGGAGTCACCCCTCACCATCGGCCAGGAGCCAGCCAGCCGGGCGCGGGCTCTTCTGCCGCGTTGGGCGCTCCAGGTGGCGAGAAGAAGCGCCGGGCTGCGCCGACTTTGTTTGGCAGCCGGCCGAAGAAGCCATAGGGCTCGGCTGCAGCGACCCGGCGGGACGAGGCAACCGCGAAGGCCATCCGCTTCCGTAAGGAAGTGAAGAAGCCGCCGTTGGTCTCTGCGTGAGTATTCTGACTTCGAAGTTTATTCTTTCTTTGTGTTTTGTCTGAGTCTCTGCTCGCCCTTCTTTCTTCAGGGCTCCCCTCTCTCTTGAGCGGGTCACCGCCGCCTCCGTCATGGGGTCAGCGGGGACGCCCGCCACCACTCGGCGGGTAGACCCCGCTGCCGACCTCCGGGATGCGACGGAGCGGAATGCACAGGAGAAGCGCAATGAAGAAGAAGCCCTCCACCTGGAGAAGGTGGAGGCCGATAAGGCGGAGGCCTCCGCCAAGAAAAAACTTGTGGAGGCCGAAGCCGCCGCTGCGGTGAAGCATCAGGCTAAGGAAGCCGCACGCCGCCAGGCGGCCTTGCTTGTTACCCCGCTAAACTCTGCGCCGCCGCCGCCGGAGTTCACGGGGCAGACTGGAGGAGCCGGCGGGGAGAACCTCGTCGAGGAGAGGGAAGGCGGCGAGCCCTCTACTCCGGGCGCGAACATTCTGCCGCCGCCTCCGCCGCCGTCTGAAGGCGTGCGAGGCGAGTAGCCAGCGGACCCTCCGGTGCCACCGACCGAAGAAGAGGCCGTGGAGAGGCTACTCCTCCATGTCGGCTCGCCAGCGCGCCATCGTCTGGAGAAGGCGACTTCGGCACCCCGCCCCCTGGAGGCCGGCACCGCCAGCTCCGCGGCTCCAGATGCCGAGGCGACGAGCGCCACACGTGTTGGGTGGGTGCGGGGAGGCGGCACAGGGCCGCTGAACCTGGCGCTCCTGGACGTCTAGACGAAGCTCCGCACTGAGGGCAACGCCCTCCAGAGCTGCACCAAGGTGTTCCTGGCGTCACGGGTGGCCGTCTGGGTATGTCTTTTCTTTGGGCCTTTATTTTTCTTGTTCCTCTCTAGGCGGGCGCGCCAGTGCACCCACTGGGTGTAGTCCCCGAGTTTCGGGTCGGCTGCTGAGCAGGCGGTCCGGAACTCCAATATGATGAACTTCTGGGTATTAACTTTGTCTGAAATGCTTGTTGCAGGACTACCACAACCTCCGCGTCACCGCCTTCAACCGTAATGTTGAAGAGTTGGGCAAGCGGACCGCCGACCTGGCGGAGAGCCGGAGTAAGTCCTTCTCCTTTTTCTCTTCTCTGCGGGGGTGCGCTAGCGCACCCGCGGGCTGTAGTCCCCGAGATTCAGGCTGACTGCTGAGCAGTCGGGCCAGATCTCCCCGGCAACCTACTTTATTGACGACTGTTGTCTTTCTTTCTTTCCTTCAGGGGCCAACGCTGCTCTTCAATAGTAGCTGAGCGAAGCCAACTCCGCCCTGCTCGCCAAAGGGGAGGAGTGCGGCAAGCTCGCCGCGGAGCGCGGTCTGCTGACCACTCAGTTGGCAGAGCAGAAGGGGCTGCTCGCGAAGTCGCAGAGGGAGGCGGAGGAGATGAAGGCCGCCCTCCTGGCCGAGTTCGCCAGCGAGCGCTCTTCCTGGTCTGACAAGGAGGCGATGCTGTCCTCCAGCTTCCACGAGATCGAAGACATCATTGATGGTGAGTCTCTTTGTTTTCTTTCTTTGAGCCGCCGACCTAGGTCGTGTCGACTCCTGGTTTTTGACTCGCTTTTTTGTTTCTTCGTGTCTTTTGCAGACTTCTTCCCTGGGCAGTCTCAGGCCGCTATCCAAGCCATCGAGGCCGATCGTGCAAGTCAGAGGGCGGAGGGCGTAGAGATCGCCGCCGATGCCCCCGAACTCTTGATGAGCACATCTTGAGTATCGAGGCTCGCCTCCGGCCGGCTCACCGGATGCTGCGCCGGCTTCAGCACGTCGGCGCCCAGGTGATCTCCGCCCTTTGCCGGATATGCAGGCTCTGCGCACCCCCAGCCTGACGGCCAACTGGTTGGAGGTCGCGGCTGGTCGCCTCGAGGCCTGGAAGGGCTCTTCGGCCCAGGCTGGAGTGCGCCGGGCCATGGAGTTCGTCAAGGCGTGGTACCCGGGGCTGGATCTAGACCGGTTGGCCACGCTTCGGTCAGAGGCCCAGCCGGAGCTGGTGGCTGCGGCAGACGCCCTCGTCAAGCATGCTGCGGAGATCACCGAGTACACCGACACGAGCATCTTCGTCCCCGAGCGGTCTGAAGACGGCGAGGAGGTCCCGCCGGAGTGGTTTGGGATGAATCCAGACTACGGCGAAGACTTGGCGGAGGTGATCGGCTCCAGCGTCGAGGAGGAGGACGAGGCGGAGGATGAGGGCGAGGTGGAGGCACCAGAAGACGGAGCAGACGGCCCGCCTCAGCCCGACCGCGCCTCCAGCAACGAGCCGCGTGCGACCGATCCGAGTGCTGCCGGAGGCGATCAAGCCGAGACTAGCCGGCCGACCGCCCCGACGACTGACGCTGGCGCCTCCTCCGACCCCCCGACTCCGTCTGCCGCCTCCTAAGCTGCCGCTGTGTCTTTTGTTTTATCTGCTTCAGTAGTCTTTTGAAGAACTTATTAATTCGCACAATTCCACCCGTGGGGTGTATTCTGAACCTCTGCTTGACAATTCGGCCAAGGGCCTGTGTTATATATATATGTCTATCTTTTCTTGCTCATTGTTCTTTTGGCTGTTTTCCTTTGCCGCTTTCTCCTAGTTACCTGCCTTGCCAATCGGACAGCCGCTTTGCAGACTGTTGCTGGGTCAAGTGCTAGGCTACTTTGGGAAAGCAAGTACTTAGCCGATTTTAAGATTGTTTGAGCAAGTTGGATAGAAAACGACAATCCGACTGTCCGAGAGTCAGTTTGCGAGAAGGGCTTGGAAGCCATCTTGAGCTATGTTTTACGCTTTGAGTCCCTAGCCATTTTTCGTGCGATCACCCATTCTACCTTACCTCTGCCCACCGTATAGTCGCTCTGCGAGCTGCGGCTTCTGACAGAAGACGGCTTAGATGTTACACACTACTTGTCCGGCTGCAGGAAGCATTTCATAGTGCAAGGCGGCAAGTCCCCGGGCCGACTTGTCGAGCCCGGTGCCAAGCGGCATGACAAAGAGTAACATACTTGTAGGCATAATTTTTATCATATAGAAAAAAGAGGGCAGTCCCCGAGCTCGTCTCGGGGGGCCCGAAGTCTTGGTATTTTAATGCAAAGGGTAGCGTGGTACATACTGCATCAACTGTAAAATCTTCGGAGAAGATTTGCATTCCATGGCCGCTCTGTCTCCTTGCTGGAGTCGTCCCTCTTGCGTGCTCGGGGCTTCTGAGCGTCGATCAGGTAGTAGGAGTCGTTGCCTAGTACTTTGCTGATGATGAAAGGGCCTTCCCAAGGCGGCGACAGCTTGTGCTGGCCGGCTGTTCGCTGGGTCAGCTGGAGTACAAGGTCGCCTTCTTGGAAAGATCTTGGCCTGACGTTCCTGTTGTGGTATCGGCGCAGGCTCTGCTGGTAGATGCTGGACCGGCTGAGTGCCAACAGCCGGCCCTCTTCCAGCAGATCGACACCGTCTTGTCATGCTTCTTCTGCTTCCTCCTCGGTGTACATGGTGACTCGTGGGGAGTCGAACTCTATGTCCGTTGGAATGACGGCTTCGGCACCGTAGACGAGGAAGAAGGGCGTGAAGCCGGTTGACTTGTTTGGACTCGTGCGCAGACTCCAGAGGACGGATGGCAGCTCGTCGAGCCAGCAGCCAGCCGAGCGCTCCAGAGGCTCGATCAACCGAGGCTTGATGCCGGACAGGATGAGGCCGTTTGCTCGCTCCACTTGGCCGTTTGACTGCGGGTGGGCGACGGACGCTAGGTCCAGTCGGATGCCCTGTGTTGCGCAGAAACGGGCCAAGGCGCCTTTGGCAAAATTTGTGCCGTTGTCGGTGATGATGCTGTGTGGTATGCCGTACCGAATTGTGATATCGGTGATGAAGGTCACGGCAGTCGGACCGTTCAATTTCTTAATTGGCTTTACTTCCACCCACTGGGTGAACTTGTCCACTGCAACAAGTAGGTGAGTCAGACCACCTCGTGCTGTTTTGAATGGTCCCACCATGTCTAGGCCCCAAACAGCGAAAGGATAAGCAATGGGGATGGTCTTGAGAGCGGAAGTCGGCTGGTGCGGCTTGGAGCTAAACTTCTGGCACCCTTTGCATTTTTGGACCAACTCCTTGGCCTCTTCCAAGGCAGTCGGCCAAAAGAAACCGTGCCAAAAAGCTTTGGCGACAAGTGCTCTTGAAGCCGCATGGTGGCCACATTCACCTTGGTGGATGTCTTTGAGGATCGCCTGGCCTTGCTCTGGCTCTACGCAGCGCTGGTAGACACCAGTGACGCTGCGCCTGACCAGCTCTCTGTTGATTATGGTATAGGCTGCTGCCCGGCATTGTACTTGCCGAGCTGAGGTCTCATCAGTTGGTAGCTCTTTATTCACCAGAAATTTGAGGATGGGCTGGGCCCATGAGGGTGCTGCTATTTCGTCGACTATCAGAACTGCGACTTGGACGAGGGCGGCTGGGCTGGGAGGCGGCGGGCTGGAGTCAACAACCGCTTGTTGGGCTGATGAAGTCCCCAGGCCGACTGGCTCGGTCCTTGGGCCGAGTTTTGGAATCTTCAAGTCCGTCACCGCAGTCCCCGGGCCGGGCTCGACTGTGGCAGCTTTGGAGTCGCCCGCCAAAGTCCCCGTTCCGACTGCCAGAACTCTGGAGTCGGGTCCGCCGTCTTCGGGAGGAGCCAGCACAAAGATGGAGTCTGATTCTGGTGAAGGCTTGACAGACGGCTTGAGGAGGCGTTGAAGGGCGACGCCAGATGGTATTGCTTGGCGGGTAGAGCCGATTCGTGCCAAGGCGTCTGCTTGGTCGTTGTCGTTTCTTGGCACATGGAGGAACTCGCACCCTTCGAAATACCCGCTGAGTTGCTGCACGAGGATACGGTAGCTCGCCATGTTTGCGTCTTTGGCCTCCCAGTCGCCAGATGACTGCTGGACCACTAAGTCCGAGTCGCCATAACACAAGATCCGGCGGATGCCAAGTTCTTTGGCAAGCCGGAGCCCGTGAATGAGCGCCTCGTACTCGGCCACGTTGTTGGAGGCGGCAAAATGGATTTGCAGTGCATATTTGAGCTTGTCGCCTTTGGGAGAGGTGAGGACGACGCCGGCTCCCAAGCCGGTGCGCATCTTGGAGCCATCAAAGTGCATCCGCCAATGGGTGGAGTCAAGTGCTGGAGGCAGGTACCGGGTCTCGGCCCAGTCGATGAGGAAGTCGGCCAATGCTTGTGATTTGATAGCGGTTCGGGGCTGGTAGTAGATGGTGTAAGGAGCCAGCTCTATGGCCCACTTGGCCACTCGACCAGGGGCATCACGGCTGCCGATGATCTCGGCAAGTGGAGCCGTGCAGACCAACGTGATTGGATGTTCTTGAAAGTAAGGCTTCAATCTCTTGGCAGCAAAGTGCACGCCATAGCACATCTTCTGGTAGTGGGGGTAGTTTTGCTTGGAGGTCGACAGTACCTCGCTCAGGTAATATACTGGTCTCTGGACAGGTAGCGCCTTGCCTTCCTCCTTGCGCTCTACTACAATGACTATGCTGACTACTCGGCTGGTGGCGGCGATGTACAGGAGCATAGGTTCCTTGGGAGTCGGAGCCGCCAGGACGGGTGGAGTAGTCAGCATCTTCTTCAACTGGTGGAAAGCTTCGTCCGCCTTATGGTTCCACTCGAAAAAAGTGGTCTTCTTGATGAGTTGGTATAAGGGGAGAGCTTTCTCGCCCAGCCGACTGATGAATCGGCTGATGGACACCAAGCATCTGGTGAACTTCTGCACATACATCAGTCGGCTAGGTACCTCCATTCTCTCGATGACCTTGATTTTTACTGGGTTGCATTCTATGCCACGTTCAGAGACCAGGAAACCTAGCAGCTGGCCGGCTGGTACTCCGAAGACACACTTCTCGGGGTTGAGCTTGATCTGGAACCGGTGCAGGTTCTCAAAGGCCTCCTTGAGGTCTTCCAGCAATGTTCCTCGCTTTTCCGTCATCACCACCACGTCGTCCACGTAAACGTGGGCGTTCCTATCGAGCTGCTTGAGGAGGCACTTCTGCATGCAACGCTGAAAGGTGGCGCCGACATTCCTCAAGCCGAACGTCATGGTGAGGTAGCAGAATGCTCCAAACGGCGTGCTGAAGGCGGTCTTCAATCTATCAGCCGGGTTCAGCTTGATCTGGTGATATCCTGAGTACGCATCCAAGAAACTCAACAGCTCGCATCCGGCTGTGGAGTCTATCACCTGATCAATTCTCGGCAGAGCAAACGGGTCCTTGGGGCAGGCCTTGTTGAGGCTCGTGTAGTCATTACACATTCTCCATTGCTTGTTCTTCTTTAGCACCAGGTCCGGATTTGCCAGCCACTCCGGGAAGAAAACTTCCATAATGAAGCCGGCTGCTAGGAGTCGGGCTATCTCTTCTTCGACAACTCTTCTCTTCTCTTCTGATAAGCGGCACAAGGGCCGCCTAACCGGCTTTGCATCAGATCAGACGTGTAACTTGTGCTCGGCGAATTCCGTCGGCACACCTGGCATGTCTTTGGGACACCATACGAAGATGTCCTGATTCTCACGGAGGAAATCGACGAGCTCGCCTTCCTATTTGCTGTCGAGGTTTGCACCTACGACGGCGTACCTCTCTGGGTGTTCCGGATCCAAGGGTATCTTCTTTGTCTCTTTGGCCGGCTTGAACGAACCTTCGGCTTCCGACTCCTTCGGGTCGGGCGATATCTCCGGCTGCTTGCCGGCCATCGCCACAGCTCGCTCAAGGAGTCGCTTCTCGGCCGCAATCACCAGGGACTCGGCCAGCCGACTGCTCTCGGCCGTGCAAGCAGACGACTTCCGTAGTCGCCGGCCACAGTCAGAATTCCCCTGGAACTGGGCATCTTCATCTTGAGGTAGGCGTAGTGGGGGACCGCCATGAACTTGGCCAAGGCGGGCCGGCCAAGTAGCGCATGGTATGGGCTCTGAAGGTCCACCACCTCAAACCAAACAGACTCTCTTCGGAAGTGATCTTTGTCCCCAAAGAGGACGTCAATCAGGATCTTTCCGATTGGTGAACAGGAAAGCCCAGGAACAATGCCGTGGAACACAGTCTGGTTGTTCTGAAGCTGTCTCTGCTTGATTCCTAACTTCTCCATGGTGTCCTTGTATAGGATGTTGATGCTGCTGCCCCATCTATCAGAACTCGCAAGAAACACGCGGCCGTTTGTCTGTCGCAAAGGTAGCGTCCAGGACCAAGGCGTAGGAGCCCGGACTCGGCATCACTTCTGGGTGGTCAGCCTGCTCCAGCTGATGGGCCTCTCTGACCCGTGCATGAACTCTGGCGTCTCTGAGGCTACCGCGTTCACCTCTTGTCACTGCAGCCGCCTGCTGCGTCGATCGTCAGCCACACTGGTGAACACCACATAGGCTACGTGCTCTTTAGGGTACTTGTCTTGTACTGCGCCGACAGGCCTGACTGCCAGCTGCTGGGGCGGAGGCGGAGGCGGCTGCCCAGCAGGCGGGGGTGGCAGGAGGCCGTCTCCCTTGGCGATCCTGGTGAGCCAGTGGCACTTCCGGGTGGTGTGATTTGATGGCTTCGTGCAGCTGTGGAACTTGCAAGGTCCATCCAAGGTCTGCTCGTAGGAGAAGGTCGGCAACCAGTTCGGCTTGCCGCCTTTCTATCGCTTGGGCGGAGGCTGCTCTTCTGGCTGCTGGGCTTCGACGGTCGCGACCTACCGGCTTCTGGAAGCCAGCTGCGGGGCCTTGCGCTTGTGGTCGCCCTGCTGTTGTCGCCGGCCGGCGTCTGCTGCCGGAGTTCTTGGAGCCTGAGGAGCTACTTTGCCAGTCGTGCTGATTTGAATTTCCGTCTTCATGGAGGAGTCGGCCGTAGAGTACTTGTCCGTTATGATCAGCAGCTCGTTGAGGGTTTCTGGCTCGTCGCAGAGGAGCTTCTGCTTGAGGAGGGTGCCTTCTCGGCACCCGGCTGTGAAGTACTCAATGGCCTGCACCTCGTGCACGCCCTCCCAAGAGTTCCGGAGCTCAGCCCAACGCGTGAGGTAGTCGCGAGTCAACTCATCAGGACCTTGCACACATAGGGAGAGCTGGCAAGGCTTGGGAGGACGCTTGTACGTGCTGGTGAAGTTATGAATGAATGCTTCGGTGAAGTCGACCCAGCTGTTGATGCTGTGGGTCTTTAGGCTGTTCAGCCATGTCCGGGCCGTAACCTGGAGCATGAGCGGAGCGTACTTTACGGCGACACGCTTGTTGCCGTTTGCTATGCTGACAGCCGTGGAGTAGTCGACTAGCCAGTCTTCCGGCTTCACGGAGCCGGTATACTTGGGCGTGTCACTTGGGAGCGTGAACCCTCTAGGAAAGGGCTCGTCCCGAATGCGGGGCCCGAAACAAGGCGGACCTAGCTCGTCTTCTTCTTCCAGTGCCAGGGACCCGTGAAGTCGGTCGATCCGGTGGCGGGCGTCATTCTCCCCAACTGCCTCTCGGCGGCCAAGGCGGTCACCGAGAGTCGGATGGTCAACAGGCGGCGGGGAGACTCGCCTCTCCTTGCGGGGAGGGGGAGGCGGACAGTCGTCTCGTCATCCCACTGCTCTCGAGCGGCCGTCTTGGTCGCGCTCTATGGTAATCCGAGTCCGACTGTGGCTGACAGCCGGCTCCTTGTCCTTCCTTCCTCGGGTACCGCCAGTCGGCGTCCGAGACATTGCGCCTTGATCTCGGTGCGAGTCGTCGTTTGGCCGCTGTGGTGCCTCCATGCTGCAGCCGGCCTCGTTCTGCGCGACGGCCGCGTCGAGGAGCCGCTGGACTCGCTCCATCATGAGGCAGCACTCCTCGCCCTCGAAATTGTCCAGCTCATCCGCCGCTGCCTGGGCATCTCGGATGTTCTCCGCTGGCGTGGCATACACGGGGCGGCTAGCCCCAAACAGGCTGGCGATGGCTACACCGCGCTGCTGAACCGCGCCAAGGCGGCTGGGCCCTGCCGGAGCCGGCGAGCCGCCAACAGCACGATCCATCTCCCACCGGTAAGCTTCTGACAAGCGTCTCATGCTGGCTAGCTTCTTCGCGCCTTCAACAAGCTGAAGGCGGCGCGCTTCTAACGTCTCTGTGTCAGCATCTTCTGGAATGGGCGCAGCTAGGTATTGCAGCGCCGCGCCGAGTGAGTCGGGCACCCTTCCACCAGGGAACTCGTCATGACTGATGACCAGCACCTCAGTGACGGTGCTCCCGTAGCTCTCTGCGTGGGGGAGAGGTTCGTCGTAGACCACCATGTTGGAGGGGAAAGCGTCGACCGACACGGTGTCGGAGTCGACCAGCATCGGGTCGGTGGAGCCTACGGACTCCAAGTCTACGGCAGGCTCGCCGGAAACGTGGAGTTGATCGAGGAGGCCCGCAAGGAGGTTTTCGGGGCCGCCTACGCCTGCGTCGGACGTAGGTTCGTCGGAGAGGTGGACCTCACCGACAAGTTCGGCCAAGGAGCTGGCTGCGCAGGCGATCTCCATGCCGCGCAGTGCATCGACGCAAACTTTGTTTGGCGTGCCTGGCTGGCTGCGCTCGCCAGGGAGGAAAAGGGTTCCGTCCAGAACAGATCTCCGGACGGCGGTGCACCATGCCCCACGGTGGGCGCCAAATGTCGGGGGTTTGGTGCGACATATGCCAACGGATGGCTTATCATGGTGGGGGCGAGTAGAACGTCGCCGGTGCCTGGAAACGGGATGAGGCGAAGACATGCACGCCGTCGAATCTTACCCAGCTTCGGGGCTCTCCGAGGAGATAATACCCCTACTGCTGCTCTGCGGGGTCTCCGCATGATCACTATGGTCAAGTGTTTACACGGTTGCTCCTTGAGCTGTGTATGGTGGTAGGAGAGGGCAAGGCTAGCTCTTTCCCCCTATCTGGTGAGGTATAGAACTACTGGGATCCAACCCTTTGCATGGGTACCCTGGGGGGTTTATATAGGCCTACCCCCTAGGGGTACAATGGTAATGTGACTGGGTGCGGGCCCAGCAGTCAGTGTCTCCGACCTCCGACTTCTCCGCCGACTGCTGGGGCCCGCCGACTGGTGGGCCCTGCCGACTGGTCTAGTATGGAGCCGACAGGCCGCGTCCGCCGCGGGCGGGTCTTGCCGGCTGCTATTACTGTAGTCGTGCTCCTGATGATGCAAGCTTGGTCATGGGGTCGTGGCAACAGCCCCGCCGCCTGGCGGGCGATCACTATGGCCACTCCCCATCTCTTCTTGATTAATGCCGCGTGGGCCCGGGGGAGGGCTCCGCCGACTCCCCCGGGCCGACTCCCGTTGGGTCCGACTGGCGGTGCTCCCCCCGTCTCCTGAGGTCTCGCTGGCTGGTGGGCCCTGCTGCCTCCAGGCCGTACAGACAAGCCGTCGTGGGCGCAGGACCAGGTACAGTGGTGCTGATGTCAGGGCCGGCTGGGCAACAGTGCCACGCCGCGGGGAGATCTTCCCAAGTACGGCACGCTGTAGCCATGCCTGCCCTTGGTAAGGGGCGGGGAGTGGGCTTCATTGTAGGCACGCCCCTGCCCCGTCCCCCTCGATGAGGTCACGGTTTGTTGGAGTCGCCGGCCGACTCCCCAAAGCCGGCTTCTCTGGAAGTCGTCCCTGGGACTCGGCCGTGAGCGGGAAGTCGGCCACCTTGCCGTGGACTCCCCAGGAGGCGACTCTTCGCCCTGTGGTCTTGAGGGGCGTAGCCTGCCCCGATGTCTTGAAAGGTCGTGGGGCTTGGTCTGGCCTACCCGTGGCCCATTACTCCGACAGCTGGGACCCACCGGACGGGCCACCATATTTCGCGAGAAAAACATCCCCCCCGCTGTCAGCTCGGACCCACCGGAAGTGCCTCCTTATTATGCACAAAAAAATGAATACTCCCCCGGCTAGCTGGGACCCACCTTGGTGGGTGCCTAAGTTGGGGGCCTACTATGTTGACGGGGATGAAGGGCTTTGTCAACTTAGTCAATATGAACAATTCTAGCTCCAGTGACCGTACGATGTCCATCCAACGGCCGTAGTGCTTCTTCAACCTCTGGTCTTCTTGCTCCAGCCGCCCAAAGCAGCGCCAGTCGTGCCGCATGCTCCTGCCTCCCGTGGCCGGCTGTGCTGCCGCGGAGGCCTCACCGCCCCCTACTATTCCCACCGCTGGCCGGCCCTGCGGCGACGGCAGCCTCACACCGCAGCCGAACCAGTGAACCCTCGTACTCCTCTCTGCGCGGGCTTCCACTGCCACGTCTTCCCCGGCTCTGCATCGTCCCCTTCCTAGGCCTCGCCGTCGTGCACCGCCGTGGTGCTCTCGGTGCGGCGTGGTCATTGTGGTCAATGACCGACTTCCATCGGAAGAGTACTGTGCGTGGAGACACTGACAGCTGGGTCCACGGCCGCAGCAAGGAAGTGCCTCCTTATTACGCTCAATATAATTATTCCTCCACCTGACAGCGGGGACCCACCGGACGAGCCACTGTATTTCGCGAAAAAACATTTGCCCCTGACTGCTGGGACCCACCAGCTACATCTTCGCACGCAAGGAAGTGCCTGATAGTCGGGACCCACCTGGTCGAAGCGTACGTAGCGTTGTCATTCTGGTCGTGAACGTGTATGTACATATATACTGGTCGATGTAGAGGCGCGCACGTGTCGTAGTAGAGGCGCGCACGTAGCATGTACACGTACGTACATCGGCCAGGGTGCAAGAAAGAAAATACGGCCACGTATGTGTACATACGGATGGGGTCTCGAATGCCTACTCGCGCATACGTACGGCCGGGGCTCGTGTACATGGCTGGGTCGGAATGGAGAACCAACATCGTCTCGTGTTCATGGGGAGGCAATGGAATGCGTCGTGTTCATGGGGAGGCAACGAAATGCGTCGTGTTCATGGGGAGGCAACAGGATGCGTCGTGTTCATCGGGAGGGCTTGGACGGAACAGGCGATGGAAACGAGGCCTGGCGTACCGCAGAACGGAGGAAACGGCCTTGTGTTCGACCGTCCACGTTCGAAACGGGATCCTGTTCATCGGGAGGGGTCTGGCGTACCGCGAAACGGAGGAAACGGACCTCCTACGGTCGAAACAGGGGTCCTGTTGATCGGGAGGGGTGTGGCGTACCGCAAAACGGACGAAACAGACTTGTGTTGGAGCGCTACGGTCGAAACGGGGGTCCTGTTCATCAGGAGGGGTGTGGCGTACCGCAAAACGGGACTCCAGGGGATACTGTTCATCTCCACCGTCGACCCCCTCCAGCCTCCACGAGCTACTGTTCATCCACCGTCGACCTCCTCCAGCCTCCACGTGCGACTGTTCATCCACGGGCTCCTATTCATCCAGCCTCCACCGCGCGCTACTCCACCAGCTACTATTCAACCAGCCCTCTCGACGGGCTCCTGTTCAACCACCCCTCCACGAGCTACTGTTCATCCTGCCCTCCACCGTCTACTGTTCATCCTGCCCTCCGCAGGGTGGTCCTGTTCATCCAGCCCCAACCGGCTCGATCCATCGGGGTCCTGTTCATCCAGAGGCAACACCACGGGGTGCTGTTCATCCACCCCACCAGGAACTATTCATCCAACCCCCCCGCAACGCTCACTGTTCATCTAGAGGTAGCATCGATCGACTTCAGTTAGCAGCAGTAGCGAAGGAATCGCTCGATCGGGTTCAGTTAACAGCCATCGATCGATCGCTCGGGTTCAATAACGCGTAGCCTGCTGTGCAATCGCTCGGGTTCAGTTAGAGCCCAACGCCTCGCTCGGGTTCAGTTAGAGCCAACGCCTCGCACACACACGCGTACGTGTACGAAAGAAACCCGCACCGCTTGGCCCCCGACCTCCCACCGTAACCGGGAACTCCCCAAAATTTTCCTCGCCCTCGCTTCTACCACGGTTTTTTCCGTCATGGACGGCCCAAAGAATGTCATGCAGCTACGTCTCCGGCCCGCCCAGGACGAAAAGCCCATTTTTTGTCATGATTTTTTGTCATAGAAGTAGGATCCCACCACATCTATGATGATACCGGGTTTTGTCACAATTATTGTCGTAGAAGTGTCATATGTATGATAGAAAAAAAATTCGTTTGGCCCAAAATGTCACGGATGTGTCTTTTTTTGTAGTGATTCCTTGGCAACTTGGGTTACGTCGGCTCCTGTACGCTTAGCTTATCCGGTGTGCCCTGAGAACGAGATATGTGCAGCTCCTATCGGGATTTGTCGGCACATTCGGGTGGCTTTGCTGGTCTTGTTTTACCATTGTCGAGATGTCTTGTAACCGGGATTCCGAGCCTGATCGGGTCATCCTGGGAGAAGGAATATCCTTCGTTGATCGTGAGAGCTTGTGATGGGCTAAGTTGCGACACCCCTGCAGGGTTTTGATCTTTTGAAAGCCGTGCCCGTGGTTATGGGCAGATGAGAATTTGTTAATGTCCGATTGTAGAGAACTTGACACTTAACTTAATTAAAATGCATCAACCGCGTGTGTAGCCGTGTTGGTCTCTTTCCGGTGGAGTCCGGGAAGTGAACACGGTGTTGGAGTTATGCTTGAACGTAAGTAGTTTTAGGATCACTTCTTGATCACTTCTAGTTCACGATCGTGCGTTGCCTTCTCTTCTCGCTCTCATTTGCGTAAGTTTAGCCACCATATATGCTAGTGCTTGCTGCATCTCCACCTCACTTCCTTTTCCTACCCATAAGCTTAAATAGTCTTGATCGCGAGGGTGTGAGATTGCTGAGTCCTCGTGACTCACAGATTACTTCCAAAACCAGTTTGTAGGTGCCGAAGATACCGTGCAGGTGATGCAGCTGAGCTCAAGGAGGAGCTCGATGAAGATCGTGTTCGTTGTGTTGTTTCGTTTCCAGTTGATCAGTAGGGGAGCCCAGTCGGGGCGATCGGGGATCTATTGCATTAGGGGTAGTCTTCTTTTATTTTGGTTCCGTAGTCGGACCTTGTTTGTATTCTGGATGATGTAATGTTATATTCATGTATTGTGTGAAGTGGCGATTGTAAGCCAACTCTGTACCTCTTTCTTATTCAGTACATGGGATGTGTAAAGATTACCCCTCTTTCGACATGCCTACAATGTGGTTATACCTCTAAGTCGTGCTCCGACACGTGGGAGATATAGCCGCATTGTGGGTGTTACAGATCCGTTAGTATAATAAAGCAAATCACTACTCTAAGTACTATTTCAAACCAATTCATATTTTATTTTTGCATTGTGTCTACTGTAATATAACTTTTTGATGGCTTAATCCACTAATATAAATTGATAGTTTCATCAAAACAAGCAAACTATGCATCAAAAACAGAATCTGTCCAAAACAGAACAGTCTGTAATAAAATGAACATTCACCATAATTCTGTTACTTTAAAAATTCTACCAAAATTAGGAAAAATAAACAATTTGCATATAAATACAGTGCAAAAAGAATCAGAACAATTTGACGTTCCAGCTAAAAATGTAAAATCGTGCACTACAGCCAAAGTTTCTGTCCTGCACCGTACAAACCAACAAGCATTGTAACCATCCTAAAGGAAAATGTTGGCACATTATTAATTTCTAAACTTTAGAAAAGCACACAACAGAAATAAATGACTCTCTAAAACTTCCGGGTTGTCTCCCTGGCAGCGCTTTCTTTAAAGCCATTAAGCTAGGCATATAGTGCTCAAGTAATGAATCCACCCGGATCCCAAGGTATATCAAAGCCAATTTTAATTAACAATGATGTGTAATTTAGTAGTGAGCACAAAGTAACATATATCATACAACAACGAAGTCTAACTCTCTTCCTATGCATCGGCATGTCATAAAAGAACAATTCATGCACACATAGTAAAGGCCAATGCATAGTATAAACACTTTCTTGCAATTTTATCGTATTGGAAACATAGAGAGGTGGAGATATAGTTCCTCTCTCATAATAATTGAAAGTAGGAGCAGCAAGCACATGCATATTATATTCATCAAAATCATCATGTGCAACGGTAAAAGGCAACCCATCAATATAATCCTTAATAAGTGCAAACTTCTCCGATATAGTGTAGTCGGGAGAATTCAAAAAGATAATAGGACTATCACGCGTGGGTGCAATAGCAACAATTTCATGTTTAACATAAGGAATTATAGCAAGTTCATATCCATAAGCATAATTCATATTGGCATCTTGGCCACAAGCATCGCAAGCATCATCAAAAGGGATATTTCAAGAGAATCAACGGGATCATAACAATCATCCTTCGGTAAGCACGAAGGGAAATTAAACAATGTATGAGTTGAAGAGTTACTCTCATTAGAAGGTGGGCACGGGTAGCTAATCCGTTCTTCCTCCTTTTGTTCTTCGCTCTCCTCCTCATCTTTTTCATCCAATGAGCTCACAGTTTCATCACTTTCTTCTTCCATAGACTCCTGCAAAATATTAGTCTCTTCTTGGACAGCGGGGTAGTCCTCAATATGTAGTTCAACATAGGCATTAGACGCATAATTATCATAGCAATATTTAAGTATGGAAAAATTTTCAGATTTGTAAAGAGTAGCATCATACTTTTCAATCAAAGAAGCAATTTCATAGGCACCCTTAAAAGCAACAAATTCTTCAATTTGTTGAACATCATAGGAATTATAAACACCCTTAGCATACGAAGATACGATTCCATTATCACTAAACTCACATTGATAGGGAAGGTGTCTCTTAGGGTTTTCAAAACAACAAGTAAAATCATATATTTCACATAAATTCAAAGCATAACATCGCAAACGATGAATTTGACCCAATAGAATTTTCCCTTTTTTAGATATTCGGTGTCGCACATAACAATCATGCTCATCTAAAGATTTGCCCTCAACTAAGCTAGTTGGGGTTTCAGCACGAGAACATAGGGATCGAAGATGATCCAAGTAATAAGCTTGAGGAGTGTGATAGATTTTGAGTGGTTCTTCAACCATCGGTTCAGTAGGTACAACTAAGTTTTTTGGTATTTTGCATTTCCTACCCATAACTAAAGATAGAAAACAACTAAGAACGGCAAATAAAAATTACTTAGTGATAAAGCAAACAAGCACACATGAGAATATTCACCCCACGCTATTGCTCCCTGGCAACGGCGCCAGAAAAAGGTCTTGATAACCCACAAGTATAGGGGATCGCAATAGTTTTTGATAAGTAAGAGTGTCGAACCCAACGAGGAGCTAAAGGCAGAACAAATATTCCCTCAAGTTCTATCGACCATCGATACAACTCTCCGCACGCTTGATGTTCGCTTTACCTAGAACAAGTATGAAACTAGAAGTACTTTGTAGGTGTTGTTGGATAGGTTTGCAAGATAATAAAGAGCTAGTAAATAAAAGGTAGGGGCTGTTGTAAGTAAAGAAGCAATAAAGTAAATATAGCGAGTGTGGAAAAGTGGTGGTAGGAGTTGTGAAATTTCCCCTAAGCAATTGACTACTTTACTAGACCGATAACAAGTATTATGTGGGAGAGGCCATTGCTAGCATGTCATCCCTAACTTGGAATTCTATGCACTTATGATTGGAACTATTAGCAAGCATCCGCAACTAATAACATTCATTAAGGTAAAACCCAACCATAGCATTAAGATATATTGGTCCCCCTTCAATCTCGTATGCATCAATTTCTATGCTAGGTTGAAGCTTCTCTCACTCTTGCCCTCCAATACATAGTCCTATCAACATACAACTAACCCTAGGGTGTGATCACGCGCGCAATCATGTGATGGGCACCAAAGTACAGCAACATAACCACAAGAAAATTAAATCAATCATAGCAATTCATCAACCACCGATAGGACAACGAAAATCTACTCAGACATCATAGGATGGCAACACATCATTGGATAATAATAGGAAGCATAAAGCACCATGTTCAAGTAGAGGGTACAACGGGTTGCGGGAGTGTGGACCGCTGTAGATAGAGGGGGGAAGGTCATGGAGATGTTGGTGAAGATGGCGGAGGTGTTGGTGTAGATCGCGGTGATGATGATGATGGCCACGATAGTGTTCCGGCGCCACCGGAAGAGAAGGGGAGAGGGGGCCCCTTCGTCTTCTTCTTCCTTGACCTCCTCCCTAGATGGGAGAAGGGTTTCCCCTCTGGTCCTTGGCCTCCATGGTATGGGAGGGGCGAGAGCCCCTCCAAGATTTGATCTGTCTCTCTGTCTCTCTCTGTTTCTGCATTCTGTTTTGCTGCCCTTTCACCGTTTCGGGTATATATGGAGATCCGTAACTCCGATTGGATCGAAACCTTCGCCGTGATTTTTTCTGAAAATTATCTTTCTTGCGGCCGAAGAAGCGCATCAACCACCTTACGGGTGGCCCACGAGGGTCAGGGGCGCGCCCCCTGCCTCATGGCCACCTCGGGCACCGTCTCTCGTGGATTTTTCTTCCGGAATTTTCCAAACATTCCGAAAATAAGCTCCATCCATTTTTATCCCATTTGGATTCCGTTTGATATGGATATTCTGCGAAACATAAAACATGCAAGAGAAGGGAGCTGGCACTGGGAACTGGATCAATATGTTAGTCCCAAAAATAGTATAAAAAGTTGCCAAAAGTATATGAAAGTTGTAGAATATTGGCATGGAACAATAAAAAATTATAGATACGACGGAGACGTATCAGCATCCCCAAGATTATTTCCTGCTCGTCCTCGAGTAGGTAAATGATAAATAAGATATTTTTTGATGTGGAATGCTACCTAGCATAATCTTGATCACATATGTAATCATGGCATGAATATTAAGATACGAGTGATTCAAAGCAATAGTCTATCATTTGACATAAAAATAATAATATTTCAAGCCCACTAATAAAGCAATCATGTATTTTCAAAATAACAAGGCCAAAGAAAGTTATCCCTACAAAATCATATAGTCTGGCTATGCTCCATCTTCACCACACAAAATACTCACATCATGCACAACCTCGATGACAAGCCGAGCAATTGGTTCATACTTTTTAATGCGCTCCAACATTTTCAACCCTCACACAATACATGAGCGTGAGCCATGGATATAGCACTATAGGTGGAATAGAATGGTGGTTGTGGAGAAGACAAAAAGGAGAAGATAGTCTCGCTTCGACTAGGCGTATCAACGGGCTATGGAGATGCCCATCAATAGATATCAATGTGAGTGAGTAGAGATTGCCATGCAATGGATGCACTAGAGCTATAAGTATATGAAAGCTCAAACTGAAACTAAGTGGGTGTGGATCCAACTTGCTTGCTCATGAAGACCTAGGGCATTTGAGGAAGCCCATCGTTGGAATATACAAGCCAAGTTTTATAATGAAAATTCCCACTAGTATATGAAAGTGATAACTCAAGAGACTCTCTACATGAAGAACATGGTGCTACTATTAAGCACAAGTGTGGTAAAAGGATAGTAACATTGCCCCTTCTCTCTTTTTCTCTCATTTTTTGTAGGCTTATTTGGCCTCTCTCTCTCTCTCTCCTTTTTTTGGGGGGCTTCTTTGGCCACTTTTATTTTGATAACCTCACATGGGACAATGTTCTAATAATGATGATCATCACACTTTTATTTACTTACAACTCAATATTACTACTCGATCTAGAAAAAAGATATGACTCTATACGAATGCCTCCGACAGTGTACCGGGATGTGCAATGATCTAGCATAGCAATGACATCAAAAAACGGACAAGCCATGAAAACATCATGCTAGCTATCTTAGGATCATGCAAACCAATATGACAATCAATGCTCAAGTCATGTATATGACGATGATGGAAGTTGCATGGAAATATATCTCGGAATGGCTATGGAAATGCCATAATAGGTAGGTATGGTGGCTGTTTTGAGGAAGGTATATGGTGGGTTTATGGTACCGGTGAAAGTTGCGCGGTACTAGAGAGGCTAGCAATTATGGAAGGGTGAGAGTGCGTATAATCCATGGACTCAACATTAGTCATAAAGAACTCACATACTTATTGTAAAATTTTATTAGCCCTTGAAGCAAAGTACTACTACGCATGCCCCTAGGGGGATAGATTGGTAGGAAAAGACCATCGCTCATCCCCGACCACCACTCATATGGAAGACAATCAATAAATACCTCATGCTCCAACTTCGTTACATAACGGTTCACCATACGGGCATGCTACGGGATCACAAACCTCAACACAAGTATTTCTACTAATCCACAACTAGCCACTAGCATGACTCTAATATCACCATCTTTATATCGCAAAACTATTGCAAGGAATCAAACATATCATATTCAGTGATCTACAAGTTTTATGTAGGATTTTATGACTAACCATGTCAATGACCAATTCCTGTCATCTCTCTAAATAGATATAAGTGAATCAAGAGAGTTTAATTATTTCTACAAATGATATGCCCACACTCTAACAAATCTAAGTGAAGCAAAGAGCAGTCTACAAATGGCGGTTGTCTAAGTGAAGAAAAACAGGCAATCCAAACTTCAAATGATATAAGTGAAGCACATGAAGCATTCTATAAAGCCATACTCAAAAGATATAAGTGAAGTGTATAGAGCATTCTATAAATAAACAAGGAATATCTCATACCAGCATGGTGCATAAAAAGAAAAAAATGAAAACTAAATGCAAAAGATGCTCCAAGATTGCACATATCGCATGAACGGAACGAATCCGAAAACATACCGATACTTGTTGAAGAAAGAGGGGATGCCTTCCGGGGCATCCCCAAGCTTAGACGCTTGAGTCTCCTTGAATATTTACTTGGGGTGCCTTGGGCATCCCCAAGCTTGAGCTCTTGCCTCTCTTCCTTCTTCTCACATCGAGACCTTCTCGATCATCGAACACTTCATCCACACAAAACTTCAACAGAAAACTCGGTAAGATCCTGTAACGCCCCGAGACCGTTGCGCCAGGTGTCTTCCAATTATTCACTGTTGTTGCCTTGTCATTTTCTTGCGTGTCATGCATTTCATATCATGTCATCATGTGCATCACATTTGCATACGTGTTCGTCTCATGCATCCGAGCATTTTCTTTGTTGTCCGTTTTGCATTCCGGCACTCCCATGTCCTCCGATGTCCCCTTTTGCCTCTTTTCGTGTGCGGGTGTTAAACGTTCTCGGATTGGACTGAGACTTGCCAAGCGGCCTTGATATACTACCGGTAGACCACGTGTCAAGTTTCGTGCCATTTGGACTTCGTTTGATACTCCAACGGTTAACCAAGGAACCGTAAAGGCCTCGTGTGTGTTGCAGCCCAACACCTCTCCAAACTGTCCCAAAACCCATCCACACCCCCTCCATCCTCTCAGTCGTTCGATCACGATCGCTTGGCCGAAAACCGCACCTCATTTGGACTCTCCTAGCTCCCTCTACCTATAAATATGTGGCTCCCTCCGAAAATTCGCGCAGTCTAACCCTAGTCTTCTTCCTCCTCGCGCCGCCGGACATGTCCATCCCATCGCCGGACATGTCCACCGCCGCCGCCACATCACTCCGACCAATAAGGTCGCGCCACCTCACCCCAGCGGCCGCTCCCGGCCAACAGCAATGCGCCACGTCGCATCGCCAGTCTCCACCGCGCGCGGGCCCGCGTAGCCCATCGCTGGCCCGCACCGGACAGAACCGGGCCGCGCCCCTCCGCGCAGCCCTGGCACCCGTTCGCCGGTGCCGCTTCGTCGTGCTGCCGCCTATCAGCGCTGCCCGTTCGCCGGAGCCACAGCGCCGCGCTGCCACCTCGCCGCGGCTACACGCCGGAGGCAGCGCGCCCGTCCATGCTCGCCGCCATGCTCGCCGCCCTCCGCCGCCTTGCTCGTCCGGCCGTGGCCTCGCCTTCCTCCGGCCCCGTCGCCTCGTCCTCGCTTCGCCGGAGTTCACCTCGCCGAAGACCGCGTGTCGCCAGATTTCTCGAGCTCGCCGGAGCCGTCCCGTGCCAGATCTGGGCGGGTGGATGAGATCCACCCGCCCCCTGATCCAAACGGCGCCCCGATCCCGGATCTCTTCGTCCCGCTTCCCTACGTCCCGCGTTGACTTTTCGCGGAGGTAAAAATTCCACTAAGTCCCAGATCTGTAAGTTTTTCAGGCCATGTTCATCGCATCATAACTTCTCACCCATAGCTCCGTTTTGCGTGCATGATATATCAAATTGTTCGTCTCAATGTGATCTTCATTTCATTACATTACACCATGTTCATTTGAGTTCATATTGATGCCCTAAATGCTGTTGCAAGAGTGCTTCATAATGTTAGGTGCTGATTCTTATCAGTTTATGAGCATTTGTCATTTTTGCCATGATTAATGTGTGATGCATATGTCTTTGAGCTCTACATGTGTTTGGTTATATGCCATGCCATCTTTACAGGGGTGTATGCCATGTATTTTGTGATCAATGTGGTGACTAGCACAAGCATGCAAAGTAGCTCTCGTGATGTTGCTGATTTCAGGGACTTAGAATTCTTCTAAGTCATTTCCCTGCTATTATTTTTATGCCATGTATTCATGTTGCTACAGAGTGACCCATGCCTCTTTTGAGCATGTTCAGTAAGGATGATTTTGAGATATTTTTATGCTCTATCCTTCTGTGTCTTTGTTTGCAATTATGGAGTACCCTAGCATGACCCAATCTTGCTCTACTTTTGCTATAAAATGTTCCTGGCAGATTGTTTATGTGTTAATCAATTTTGCCGAGGTTGTTGTAGTTGATCCATGCTTGCTATGAGATTGTTCTTGCCATGGTTAGCTTCATAATCATGTCTTCTTTCTGGTAGTATGCTTAGTTTGTCATGCCACGCCTTGTGTTGAGTGCATCAAGCTCGCAAACATGCCTTCAGAATTCTGTTTATGCCATGTCTAGTTTTCTGCTAAGTCTGAATCTGTTAACGAAACTTGCTATGTTTACATGGGTGCCATCATATCTTCTGATCCTTTTTGGCTTATGGTCAGGAAGGGACTTCTGTTATATGCTTTGAGTAGTTTCATGCCATGCCTTGCTTTGCCATGATATGTTCCTGTAGCATGTTGTTATCTTGCTCTAAACATTGCTTCCTGATGTTAAATCCTGGCATGTTGTTATTTTCACTAAGCCTGAGATGCTGATATTTTTTGCACTTTTGCCATGCTTGTTTGAACCTGCTCTTGTGTGTTTTAGCCGTAGCTCAGTGTTCATCTTTTGTCAAGCATCTTGAGTAGATCACTGCCATGTACTTTCTTGCTATGTTGGAGTGCAGTAGCTTAGTTTCTTGTTGCATTCTAGATGGCATCGTGCTGTTAATCGCAGGATCGTGCCATTATTGTTTTGCTTGCCATTTGTAAACCGTGCATCCGATTCCGGTGATATTTATATTGATTTCGACCGAAATCAACTCATCTTTCTAGCGGCGCACTTGGTTTGCCAAGTTGATGCCTGGTTCAATCCTTTCCTTCCGGAGCACGCTTTTGCATTGCATATTACATCCCACATATCATGCCATGTTTTGCATCATGTTGCTTGCGCATTGCACCATGGTTGATTGTGGTTCCCTTTGCTTGTGTTCTTTCTTTGGGTAGAGCCGAGAGACGAGTTTGTGTTTGAGGAACCCGTTGAGTACGCTTACGAGGTTCAAGCTTTCGTCTTCTTGGAGAACTTTGCAGGCAAGAAGACCATACCCTCGAAATCACTTCTATCTTTGATTGCTAGTTTCTCGGAGAACGAGGAGCTAAAGGCAGAACAAATATTCCCTCAAGTTCTATCGACCACCGATACAACTCTACGCACGCTTGATGTTCACTTTACCTAGAACAAGTATGAAACTAGAAGTAATTTGTAGGTGTTGTTGGATAGGTTTGCAAGATAATAAAGAGCAAGTAAATAAAATGTAGGGGCTGTTTTGAGTAAAGAAGTAATAAAGTAAATATAGCGAGTGTGGAAAAGTGGTGGTAGGAGTTGTGAAATTGCCCCGAAGCAATTGACTACTTTACTAGACCGATATCAAGTATTATGTGGGAGAGGCCACTGCTAGCATGTCATCCCTGACTTGGAATTCTATGCACTTATGATTGGAACTATTAGCAAGCTTCCGCAACTACTAACGTTCATTAAGGTAAAACCCAACCATAGCATTAAGATATATTGTCCCCCTTCAATCCCGTATGCATCAATTTCTATGCTAGGTTGAAGCTTCTGTTGCTCTTGCCGTCCAATACATAGTCCTATCAACATACAACTAACCCTAGGGTGTGATCCACGCGAGCAATCATATGATGGGCACCAAAGGACAACAACATAACCACAAGAAAATTAAATCAATCATAGCAATTAATCAACCACCGATAGGACAACGAAAATCTACTCAGACATCATAGGATGGCAACACATCATTGGATAATAATAGGAAGCATAAAGCACCATGTTCATGTAGAGGGTACAGCGGGTTGCGGGAGAGTGGACCGCTGTAGATAGAGGGGGAAGGTGATGGAGATGTTGGTGAAGATGGCGGAGGTGTTCGTGTAGATCGCGGTGATGATGATGGCCACGGCAGCGTTCCGGCGCCACCGGAAGAGAAGGGGAGAGGGGGTCCCTTCGTATTCTTCTTCCTTGACCTCCTCCCTAGATGGGAGAATGGTTTCCCCTATGGTCCTTGGCCTCCATGGCATGGGAGGGGCGAGAGCCCCTCCGAGATTGGATCTATCTCTTTGTCTCTCTCTGTTTCTGCGTTCTATTCTGCTGCCCTTTCACTGTTTCGGGTATATATGGAGATCCGTAACTCCGATTGGATCGAAACCTTCGCCGTGATTTTTTCCAAAAATTAGCTTTCTTGCGGTCAAAGAAGGGCATCAACTGCCTTACGGGTGGCCCACGAGGGTCAGGGGCGCGCCCCCTGCCTCGTGGCCACCTCGGGCACCGTCTCGCGTGGATTTTTCTTCCAGAATTTTCCAAATATTCCAAAAATAAGCTCCGTCCATTTTTATCCCGTTTGGATTCCGTTTGATATGGATATTCTGCGAAACATAAAACATGCAACAGACAGGAACTGGCACTGGATCAATATGGTAGTCCCAAAAATAGTATAAAAAGTTGCCAAAAGTATATGAAAGTTGTAGAATATTGGCATCGAACAAACAAAAATTATAGATGCGACGGAGGCGTATCACTTACCTTTATGGGAAGGTCCTAACTGGGTCTATTGTTGTGCCTCTTGCCGGTGCCTCCAACAAGGGAAGGTTATGGGCGTGCGGTACCCTGGCCCCATAAGCAGACATAACCTTGTGTGCCCGTTGTTGTTATATCAGGATTGTCTCTGTTTCGGACCATTTTGCCACGACGGTGGCCATTGGTGCCTTTGGTAGGCACGGGGCCACCCATGACCTGGCCGAGAGGGGAGTTGGTCGGAGTGGCCGGGAGAGTGTCATGGCAGTAGGACGGTTTTGTCGGAACACCGGTGGTCCACCCGAATGGGAGTGCGAGGCCATGGGTTCCGTGGTGTGGGTACAATGTACTAACCTCTACAGAGTGTATATTAAATCTATCGATAGCCGTGCCCGCGGATAAGGGCCCAGTTCATGTCGGTCACACTATGGGTCAACAGTATTAATAATAATGTGCTTAATAACAACCTTGGTTCGATGGTGAGATAAGTTGGTTATGTGATCCGTGAATGATCACCGTTTGGTTATGAGGTAACCCGTTGAGCCCAGAGTGGTTCCGTTTGTGATCCTTGAATGATCACCGTTTGGTTATGATGTAACCCATTGAGCCCAGATTGGTTCCGTTTGTGATCCGTGAATGATCACCGTTTGGTTACGAGGTAACCCGTTGAGCCCAGAGTGGTTCCATTTGTGATCCATGAATGATCACCGTGGTATCGAGGATACCAAGTTGATAAGTATTCGTGATGTTGTGCGAGAATCGTGGGTAAAGATCAAGCTCCTTGTAGTCATTTAATGATTACTATGGTATTCTTTATACCAAGCTTGATTTGATCCTGAGATGATCATGTAATGTCCGAGGTGGGTAAGTGATGCATGTGATGGTTACGAGGTAACCCGAATAGAATAAGTAGTGCATATAGTGTCATCATGTTGCATGCTAGTATCATCAGATTTATATGTTCATGCCATGCTCCTATTGTTCTAGCAATATTATGCTCTTGTTGTTCATGCCATGTTATCTTGATGATCTCATGATAATTCCTGCTTAACCTGTAATTGCCATGATGTTGTTTGTCTTGAATGCTTCTGGTTATTGTGAGCTTGCAAGTACATTCAATGTACTAACCTGGCGTGTCATGCCAACTTGCAGGTCGTGCCTGGATTTCTTGCTTGTTTGGTGTTGTTCTTGTGTTCGCGAGCTAGGATAAACGTTCCAGCCAGAGTCCCTACTAGATTGATCTTTCTTGCAATGGGAGAAGTTCTTAGATTTTGGTTCAATCTTACGGTGTCCTTTCCCAGTGACAGCAGGGGCAGCAAGGCATGTATTGTATTGTTGCCATCGAGGATAAAAAGATGGGGTTTATATCATATTGCTTGAGTTTATCCCTCTACATCATGTCATCTTGCCTAATGCATTACTCTGTTCTTATGAACTTAATACTCTAGATGCATGCTGGATAGCGGTTGATATGTGGAGTAATAGTAGTAGATGCATAATCGTTTCAGTCTACTTGACACAGACGTGATGCCTATGTTCATGATCATGCCTAGATATCATCATAACTATGCTCTTTTCTATCAATTGCTCGGCAGTAATTTGTTCACCCACCGTAATATATGCTATCTTGAGATAAGCCACTAGTGAAACCTATGGCCCCTGGGTCTACTTTACATCATATAAGTTTCCGACCTACAATTCTAGTTTACTATTTATTTTGGAATCTTTACTTTTCAATCTATACAACAAAAATACCAAAAATATTTATCTTATTATCTCTATCAGATCTCACTTTTGTAAGTGACCGTGAAGGGATTGAAAACTCCTTTATTGCATTGGTTGTGAGGTTCTTGTTTGTTTGTGCAGGTACTAGGCGACTTGCGTGTAGTGTCCTACTGGATTGATACCTTGGTTCTCAAAAACTGAGGGAAATACTTACGCTACTTTGCTGCATCACCCTTTCCTCTTCAAGGGAAAACCAACGCATGCTCAAGAGGTAGCATATGGCAACTCTCAGTTAACGTGATCAAGATCTTCCTTATGTGTGTTGCAGGGAAACAATGGGAGAGACTGCGGTTTACCATCGAGGTTTGTTCAAGAAGGTTCCTTTGGCTAATAGCACATTATTGTGCAGTTGCAGGAATCATTCTAATATTTAGGTTTCTTACAATTTGGTCTTGCACATGTAGGTCCTGCTATCAGAGGCTTAGACCCATTGTTCAACCCGTTTTGCATATGGGGAAATGAGATGTCCATGAATATCAGTCAAGTCAAGAAACTTAGAAAGATTGTAGGATGAAGAAACTTGCAACGAATAACAACAAGATCTTTGTTTGCACAATGAAGAAGACATCAGTCAACTATAGGATGGTACCAGCTCTTTTACCTTGTTTTTACCCCTTGCGCCATTTCAAAATTTACAACAGTGATTTATGCATAGCTTTGTTTTCAGTACTTTTCAAAGAAGTTCACCGATGATTACCTCTCAAACCACCTGCATAGTCCAGAGGCGAGGAAGGTATTCGTTCAACACCCATGGTACAATATTGAAGTCTTGCTGAAGAGGACGAAGGTTAGGCGGGCAATTATCCATAGCCACCGGCCTAAAGTTGCAAGGACATTCAACATCACTGAAGGCTCAATATTTGCCTTCTGCTTCTGCAGTTTCCCAGATGAGATTCATCTGTCTATTTACCGTGTATGATGCTACTTTCCAAAGGTTTTGATGCTGCATGTGAAACTTGGTGCTGTTGTATAATGGCGTAACTGAGTGCCGAAGCTATCTGATGTAATTCGATTATGAAATCATAGTTGCTTTTATACGGATATGAAATATCTGGTGTGTTTTATACGAAATATCAATTTGATTAGTACATGGATTATCAATAATGGGCTTATTACCCTGGTTATTGGGGTTTTCTATTGCAAACGGTTACTTAGACAACACCGTGGGTGATGAACTCAAACAATCCGCATGGTTTCTAGGCGTGCAAGCCGTGAAGGCGCGGACATCACTCTAACTGGCCGGCCGATTGCTGGTGAGTATGTGTGTGAACAGTGCATGGGGCCTCACATGTGGGTGCGTCCGACGATGTCCCATTGGAGTGGACTCGAAAGCGCCACAATCGTGTGCACCCATCATGGACCACCTAGCCGGGTCACCCGGGTTCGCTCGTTCGGGTAGATTGGATGGCAAAAAACCTCGAGAGACCCTCACGGCAAGCCACTGTTGAACAGATGGCTCATAGGCTCACTTCAGCGGAAAGAAGCACTTGCAAGAGCCTTTTCGCGCAGTGCCAGCTAGGACTTCATGAGTAGGTGCGAGGCAACGGCCTCCGCCCAATGACAGTGGCCCCGGGCGCGCTAGATAGTCCACCTATCAAGAAAGTGAAGTTCACACATAGTGCCATTAATAGGTTTGTCTCTCCTATTCTTATTTGGCATCAAAACACTTATTTTTTATCAAAAGAAGCACTAAACCATGGTACGGTATATATTCGAGGAAATCAAAACTAAGCTGGATGACTCAACTTATCCACCACTATAAATACATTCTAACATGATAAAATCACAAAATAATTTTTCCAAGTTCACAAATTAATTAGATTATCGAAACTTTATCAATAATTTTACATATATATTCAAACAAAACCACCAGGTCCACCATAGTAAGTATGCACACCAAAGTGACTATATCCATCAACAGAACCCTTTGCAGTATATTTGGATAAATTGGTGGTGACATACCCAAATTTATTTTCATCTGGAATAACATACTTGTTTTTCTTATTTAAAATTTCGATATTTCTCACAAATGCTGCTTTTCCAAGTCCTTCGGAAGCAAAATGGCCACTACCCATTTGTGGAGAGTCTGATGATGCTGTCAGACCTTGAACATATCCACCCCATAATGCATAATTACATTGATCCTTCATGAAATGGAAAATTTCTCTTGGCCAGTATCCAATATGTATGTTTTGTGGACCATAAGCCACCCACCGATGTTTAGTCACTGGATCCTAAAATAAATCAGGGTTCATGGTAAATGCTTCAACATAGTTGAAATGAATTACAATCGATCAAATATTTGTGGTGAGGTGAAACTATCCTTTTAATTGTATTCCATATTAACATGAACATAATATTAGAGATATATTTGGGAGTCTCCCGTCTATGCTAAAATATTTTTCTATGATCAAAGGTTCTTAGTAAGATTGTGTTATCTAATGGTTTGACACCTATAGGTTTGGTTTAGCCAATGTGTTCAAGTTTTCAAAAAATATAGTTCATGTATTTCATATGACAAAACAAAATACAAGAATAAAAAAATTATTTACATGAGAATACCTTGAAAATAGCAACATCTATCATGTATTGTGGTCCTTTATAGACAGAAACTGGTTTAAGTCTTCCTCCTAGACCAACACTTGAGCTAACTTGCACGAAAACGCCACAATCATGATCAGGGCAAGTCTTTAAGCCATCAACCTTTACATAAATGTTTTCCAACGTCAATAAAACTATATCATTGTAAGTTATTCATATTAAATTGAAGAACGTGTATCCAGAGAAATAATTATGGATTACCCAAGCAACATGAAACCTAGCAAAGTTGTCACCACTGTAGCTTGGATATACCCAAGAACCAGCCCCGATCCCATCTGCAACACCTGCTTTTATTATCTTATTAATTTGTATCCATGATGCACTTAGATGCTTACTATTATTTTTCACCATAGGATTATAGATATTTATTTTAGCCCGCGTTCCATATAGCTCATCATAATACTCCACTCCTGCAACCTGCAAGATGAAACAAGATATTGACTTGTTTACAATGAAAATACTAATGCTTATTAAACAAGAAAGATTGGCATCATATCATAATAATATTTTGGTGGACATCACTTAATGGTGCATTTAAGGTCAATATAGACCAAACATTTAGAGAAAAATTCCATCCACTGCAGTGGCAACAAAAATGTCAAGTATAAAAATATTCACACAATTAGTTATTTGCATTTACTTATTTGACTACCTTGGACCATATATTTCATCTAAAGGATGAATTTAATGCGATAAAATCCTAGACTGTTGTTAGGTAATATTTCTTTGACATGTGGTTTGCATGGCAATAAATTTTTGTGCATTTAACAACTACAAAGACAATTTTATATTGTTATAATCGACCATTATAACCGAATCACTCAAAAATCATATTAAAAACTCACCTCATGTTCTTCATTGGTAGTCACTTTATCAATAGTTTCTATTGGCGTCTGGACCCTTCTGTTGTTACGCAATATCGGAATCATTCCTGTAGGGCACTCAATCAAGGGCAATTGGGCCTGTGGGATGACATCCATCGACGGAGATTTGGTAGAAATACTTTGTGGGAAAGAGCTTGGTTCCATCTATAATTGGGAAAGTTAAATCAATATGTACTTTTAAGACAAAATATCATAAAAAATATGCATGTTTATGTGTTATGATGCACAATTAAATATATCCACATAATTAGTTGAATTTGCAGTTTGCCTTTCTTCGTGATCAAACCAAATGTTTTATATTTCTCTTCTATGAAATAAAGATAACATGGAGAGAAATTTTAGAACGCTAGATGTGTAGTGAAAGCTTATTTATGAAGTATTAGAATAAAAACTAAAGTTCAAATAATTGCTAGCATGATTATATATATTAGCTACCAATCTGCCACTGTTTACTTCAAATAACACACCGTTCCTGCATGGATTGAGACATGAATATCTACATTTTACTTAGGCAGTACATGAATGTTATATTATATTGATTATTAAAACTTTCCTGGATTTTGTGGTCTTTTAGTAGTGGATGGCTAAAGGCTGGTTGTAGGTTCACATCGATGCAGTCATAAACATCTCTTCCGTCAACCTATTTCGGCATCTCCTCAACTTCATAGTCAAAAAATTGATTATAGATATACAAACTAAGATGAATTCATACATACCAGAATAGTCTTATTGACTTTTTGATTCAGTGGGACCCCGCTAGTATTTTCTTCTCGTCTGATACACTTTACTTCTTTTCCTCCGATGGCTAGAATAAGATATGCTAAGAGAATGGTCACACTAATAGATGGATTTTCTTTCATGGTGGAAGTATGAAATGTTCCATTTGTTAATGTGTCCACCATCATATTTATAATGTTAGGAAAGTATCATGAAATGAATGGTTGTCATTCAGTAAGAGCAATAAATTGCATTGCTAGAATAAAAGATGCCATTGTATTAATTGCATAAGATATAATAATTGACCGCCTCTTGGTTTTCATTACCAAAATCTTGAAGTACTAATGCCACAAAATATTTGAGTTATGTAATAAATGGAAAGATCTTCACAATTATTGTCTCATATGGATAATGTTGACCCTAGTTGATTGGTCACCCTTGTAGTAGATAAGATACAATAACTGTACCACCTCCTAGTATTATTACCAAAATCTTGGAGTAGTACCGCCCTAATAATATTTGAGATATGTAATAAATGAAAAAATATTGCCAATTAATGCCCCAAATGGATAATGTTAGCCCTAGTTGATTGCTATTTGATTACAGATGATATTAACTCAATTTATAATAGACAAGTTTGGGTCAATTCAATATGATGGTTCTTCTAATGTCATAATCTCAATGTTGTTTTAGGACTATCATTACACTTAACGATATCTAAGATCCGGAAAACGTGATCACCAACAACACTTTAGCTAGTCCTAGAGGCAAGACCAGGAAACTTTTATTTAACCATTTATCATTCCACACGTGCATTTGAGTTTTCCACTGAATCACATATTCCTGGATCAGATCAGTTATAGCATAGAATAAAGACTGTACAATTATGAATATGGAAATATAGTAATACAAAGGGTTTTTTTATGACAGTGCCCCTGGTTCCTTAGTTGTGCTCAGTTGTCCCCACGCTCTAAAGTTTTGCTCACTTGTCTCCACACTCTTGTCTGAACTGGACGTTTGCTGTTGGGTCAATGGCTTGACAATTAACTACTGATGAGTGGGGCTGTTTTGGGCCGGGTCCTCCTTTGACCGTTACGTCCTGACGAGTGGGGCCACAAGGAGACACGTCGGAGTAGCTTGTCTGAAATTGGTCGAGTCACTCTTGCACCGCCTCCTCCGCCGCAACCATCATGCCCTCCACCCTCTAACCCTGTTCCGTTCGTCGGCGGTGCCGTGCCTCCTCCACATGACCCCCCCTCAATATGGGATTAAGAAGCGATATTAGGGGAAGACGCCCTCCGGCCCATCGACCGTGGAGATGGTTGGGTCGTGTCGGAGGCAGATAATTCATGGATTCCATCTGGATAAGCTTCGTTTCCCGTCGAATGGATGACAAAACTTGTCAATTAGGCAGTATTTGACCACTACTCGCTTGAATCATGCCAATTTTGGTTGCTTAATTTTCCGCCCTTTATTTTCATGAAATAAGATTGATCTCGTTCTTGCTTTTCAGTTGGAGGTTAGAATGGAAACTAGTGTGCTACGTGGTACTGAACTGCATATGATATCTAGATTTTTCTACCCGAAGGTGGCAGAAAGCAGCATATCATTGAAAGATTTTCGCAATTCAGTCCGTTCCGTGTATGACTAGAGCTCTACCGATGTTGTTGAACTGAAATATTTCAATAGTAGCAAGCAAAGATTTCTCCCACTAACTTGTGCGAGCATTTGGAATTGTTATTTAGTTTGAATGCTGATAGAAGTTTCAGTAAAATCCATATCGAGGTGCTTCAGCCACGCAAAGAACGAGACAAGGGGAAGAGTGTTCATACATCATCTGTCTTTGATAATAGTGAGTGCCCTAGCACTCCTTGTAGGTCAAGACCAAGTACACCTAGTGGTTCTGAAAACCACAACATGTCTGTTGCCGCTAGTATTGCCGCCTCTCCTGTCCCTTCTGTAGCTACTATAGAAGTAGATGCAGAGCTTGACGAGGAAGTGCCTCGACTTGATGATGAGGATGAGATGATGTGCCTTGAACGAGTAGATACAGTCCATCAACAGTTAATGGAAGATGAGAATATCTAGACGATCCCAGCAGTCGTGCTAATCTGATGAAACCGACGATGAAGAGAGGGATGAGAACATTGACAACTTAGTTTTAGATGAATACGATGGTGATGGCATGCCAACAATTGAGTGGATCAGGGAAGATCCTTAGCTTAATCCAGGAACCATATTCGAATCGATGGTGGACTATCCTAATGCAGCGACTACATATTGCATTCTCATTGAAAATAATTATGTGATTTTATAGGAGTGAGCCAACAAGGTTCACTGTTCATTGCCCATATGATAGGTGTAGGTGGAGGCTGCATGCATCGCCTATGCGAAAGAGCAAATTCATTCAGGTATTACGCCTTAATGTGGATTTTAGTGTATTGATGCATTCTATTTTCAGATCATTGTGTAATGTTTCTTAATTATACTTTATTTTGTTTCAGATAAAACAAAACCCACACCAGCACACTTGTCCACCTGGAGGGGGAGGGGGAAACACCAAAACAAAGCTAGCAAAGACTAGGTGGATGGCAAATGCAATCTTGGATTGACTGAGAGAAACACCAACACTTGGTCCAACAACACTCCATGGGAAGCTTTTTAAGAAGTAAAAAATTGATATACCTTACATGAGGATTTTTTATGGTAGGGAAATGGCTCTTGACAGGATAAATGGTCCATGGAATCAGAGTTTTCAGTTGCTTTACGCTTACAATGCTAAAGTGGAGATGGCTAGTCCAGGGAGTGTTGTAGAGATTGACAAGCATACAAATTTCATACAAAATAAGAGGGAAGTCATTTGAGAAGGAGTGCTTTAGGAGGGCTTTTGTTTGTTTCAAGGCTGGATGCTAGGGGTTTCTGGATGGTTGCATGCTCTATTTGGCTGTCGACACAATTGCTTTGAATGGAAGATGGAGAGGATAGCTAGTAGTAGCTTCTGCAGTTTATGGACACAACTAGCTATTCCTAGTTGCATTTGGTGTGTTTGAGGCAGAGTCCAAGGAAAGTTGGGTCTGGTTTATGCAGCAGTTGCACAATATTATAGGTACATCCCCAGGTTTAGCTATACACTCAGATGCTTGCAAGGGTTTAGAGACTGCAGTAGGAATTGTATTCCCTAGAGCATAGTGATGACCCACGAGTATAGGGGACCAATCGTATCCCTTTTGATAAGTAAGAGTGTCAAACCCAATGAGGAGCGGAAGGAAATGACAAGCGGTTTTCAGCAAGGTATTCTCTGCAAGCACTGAAATAGTGAGTAATAGATAGTTTGATAGAAAGATAATTTGTAATGAGCAATAAGTAGTAACGATAACAAAAGTGCAGGAAGGTATCCCAATCCTTTTTGTAGCAAAGGGCAGGCTGGAACGGTCTCTTATAATAAGCAAAGCGTTCTTGAGGACACACGGGAATTTCATCTAGTCACTTTCATCATGTTTGTTTGATTCGCATTCGCTACTTTGATAATTTGATATGTGGGTGGACTCGTGCTTGGGTGCTGTTCTTACTTGAACAAGCCTCGCACTTATGATTACCCCCTCTCGCAAGCATCTGCAACTACGAAAGAAGAATTAAGATAAATCTAACCATAGCATAAACCATATGGATCCAAATCACCCCCTTACGGAATAGCACATAAACTAGGGTTTAAGCTTCTGTCACTCTAGCAACCCATCATCTAATAATTACCACACAATGCATTCCATTAGGCCCAAAGATGGTGAAGTGTCATGTAGTCGACATTCACATAACACAACTAAGGGAAACAACAACATACATATCATCAAAATATCGAACGAATACCAAATTCACATGATTACTTATGACAAGACTTCTCCCATGTCCTCAAGACCAAACGTAACTACTCACAAATCACGTTCAAGATCAGAGGGGTATTGAATAGCATAATGGATCTGTACATTTAATCTTCCACCAAATAATTCACCTAGCATCAACTACAAGATGTAATCAACACTACTAGAAACCCACAGGTACCAATCTGAGGTTTTGATACAAAGATTGAATACAAGAGATGAACTAGCACTACTACAGGATGCTGCTAACGCGACACTTCGATCAGAGACCCTTCGAGAAACTGTGTGCGATGCAATAATTGCAAACTGTGGTGTATGAAAACCGTCAAAAAGGTGAAAACGTTTGCGATGGAGGATGCATCAAACACGGTTCAGATTTTAGTTGCGTGTGCGATGAAGGGCATATGGTTCAGTTCAATTAACTGTTTGCGATGAGGAGGAACAAAAGAAATGGGCAGCCAGATGAAGGCATGTGTGATACATAGAATACAGTTCATTCAGATGAACTGTTTGTGATTAGGCAACACAAAAGAAACGGTCAGCCAGATGAAGATGTGTGCGATATACAGCATATGGTTCACTCGGATGAACTGTTTGTGATTAGACAGCACAAAAGAAACGGTCAGCCAGATCAAGGTGTGTGCGATATACGGCATGCGGTTCACTTGGATGAACTGTTTGCGTTGACACAAGAGAACAGAAATGGTTCAACTTAACAAGATGTGTGTGTTGTGTGATGGGATTGCATGTGGTTCACTCGGCCATTATCGTTAGTGTGTGACCTCTGTGGCAACCATTCGCTCCCCAGGCGCCTCTTCGTGTACCGTGGCAACCGTCCACCGACTCTTCGCCTTTCCCTCTTGATTTGGAACTGCTGTCGCACACTAGCTCTTCCTCCCTCCTCCATTTTCCTTCACCATTCCTTCTTCCAATGTTTGATCGTCTTCTCCATGGAGGGAACAAGCCGGAAACGACCCCATTATTCTTGCCCCAATCTGAATGATGATGCGGTGGAGGAACTCATTGATCGGTGCAACGTCATCACCTCGGCTAGCATGGCAGGTTCGTTCAAGACCATTCTCGACTCAACTAATAACATCATTACAAGGAACCCAAGGGTTCAGGTGAGGTTTGATCTCCCCTATCTTCTTTGCCGTGACCCTGCTGACTGGCGTGGGGACGAGGGAAGCCTCGCCTTGTGTAAGTTGATGCCGCTTGATAATGATACATATGATGTTAAGATGCCATCGCTTGAGGGCAAGGATTTGGCAGGCGCAAATGGAGATTGGGTTGTTTATATTGGGTACAACTGCGAGTGGGAACTTGTGAATGTGTACACTCGTCACCGGGTTCCACTTCAAAAATCCTCAGACGACTGCCTAGAGATTGAGTACACCGGTATTCTACGTGAGTTTAAATACGATCATGCTGACTGTCTTCTATGGAAGATAGCAATTTGTCGAGTTCCCAACCGCTCTTGGGGTTACAAGAATGCTTATGTATTCGCTCTCTTCGACAAGCTTGTTTTCTTCCTTCGTGGTTTGACTCGATGGATATTGCTCAAAAATCAGTTTCTATACATGGATGAGTACTGTGATGCAATTCAATACGAGGGTCTTGTGTTTGCTGCCACCACTCGTGGCACTGTTTTTGCATGGAATCCTCATGATTTCGGTACGTTTGTCTTCCATCGTAATTATAATTATTTCATCCACACGCATGCGGGTTAGCTAGTTTCCCTTTACTAATTAACCTTCTTGTGTTTCCAAGGTCCTGTGAACATTCCAGCACCTATACTTGAAAATTTTATTCACGAGCATGAGGACGAGCAGGACCGATATACTCAGTGGCGCCTGGCAACTTTTTCTGATGGATTACATCTTCTTGTCTGTATATGGGGCACTGCTGATGTTTGATACGTCTCCAACACATCTATAATTTTTTATTGCACCATGCTATATTATCTTCTATTTTGGACATTATTGGGCTTTATTATCCACTTTTATATTATTTTTGGGACTAACTTATTAACCGGAGGCCCAGCCCAGAATTGCTGTTTTTTTGCCTATTTCAGAGTTTCGTAGAAAAAGAATATCAAACGGAGTCCAAGCGGAATGAAACCTTCGGGAACGTGATTTTCGGAGCGAACATGATCCAGGAGACTTGGACCCTACGTCAAGCAACCAACAGGGAATCCACGAGGTAGGGGAGCGCACCTACCCCCCCCCCCCAGTCGCGCCCTCCACCCTCGTGCCCCGCTGTTGCTCCACCGACGTACTCCTTCCTCCTATATATACCCACGTACCGCCAAACGATCAGAAACGGAGCCAAAACCCTAATTCCACCGCCGTAACTTTCTGTATCCACGAGATCCCATCTTGGGGCCTGTTCCGGAGCTCCGCCAGAGGGGGCATCGATCACGGAGGGCTTCTACATCAACACTGTAGCCCTTCCGATGAAGTGTGAGTAGTTTACCTCAGACCTTCCGGTCCATAGTTATTAGCTAGATGGCTTCTTCTCTCTTTTTGGATCTCAATACAAAGTTCTCCCCCTCTAGTGGAGATCTATTCGATGTAATCTTCTTTTGCGGTGTGTTTGTTGAGACCGATGAATTGTGGGTTTATGATCAAGTTTATCTCTGAAAAATATTTGAATCTTCTCTGAATTCTTTTATTTATGATTGGTTATCTTTGCAAGTTTCTTTGAATTATCAGTTTGGTTTGGCCTACTAGATTGATCTTTCTTGCAATGGGAGAAGTGCTTAGCTTTGGGTTCAATCTTGCGGTGTCCTTTCCCAGTGACAGTAGGGGCAGCAAGGCACGTATTGTATTGTTGCCATCGAGGATAACAAGATGGAGTTTTTATCATATTGCATGAATTTATCCCTCTACATCATGTCATCTAGCTTAAAGCGTTACTCTGTTCTTATGAACTTAATACTCTAGATGCATGCTGGATAGCGGTCGATGTGTGGAGTAATAGTAGTAGATGGAGGCAGGAGTCGGTCTACTTGTCTCGGACGTGATGCCTATATACATGATCATACCCACATATTCTCATAACTATACTCAATTCTGTCTATTGCTCAATAGTAATTTGTTAGCCCACCGTAAAATACTTATGCTCTTGAGAGAAGCCACTAGTGAAACCTATGGCCCCCGTGTCTATCTTCCATCATATTAATCTTTCAACACTTCGTTGTTTTCATTGCCTTTTATTTTACTGTGCATCTTTATCATAAAAATAACAAAAATATTATGTTATCATAACTATCAGATCTCACTCTCGTAAGTGACCGTGTAGGGATTGACAACCCCTTATCGCGTTGGTTGCGAGGATTTATTTGTTTTGTGTTGGTGCGAGGGACTCGCGCATAGCCTCCTACTGGATTGACAACTTGGTTCTAAAAAACTGAGGGAAATACTTACGCTACTTTGCTGCATCACCCTTTCCTCTTCAAGGGAAAGCCAACGCATTGCTCAGGAGGTTGCAAGAAGGATTCCTGGCGCCGTTGCCGGGGAGGTCTACGCAAAAATCAACATACCAAGTACCCATCACAAGCCCTTATCTCCCGCATTACATTATTTGCCATTTGCCTCTCGTTTTCCTCCCCCCCCCACTTCACCCTTGTCGTTTTATTCGCCCTCTCTCTCTCTATCCTCCCTATCTTTTTCTGTTCGCCTCTTTGCCGTTTGCTTGTCGTTATGGCTAGTCCCTTATATGATCCTTTGTCTCCCGAGTTTGAGGCTCTTCTATTCAAATAAAGACAAGGAGAAAACTTAAAAGATGCTTGGTTTAGAATGATGGAATCTTATCGTAATTGTACCCTAGAGGTGAATTTTAGAATTTTGCTTCGCAACTTTTATGTTGGACTAAATATGTCTCATAGACAACTCTTGGATTGCGTTGCCAGCGGCAATTTTATTGAAATTGATCCCAGTATTGCGCATGAAATTGTAGAAGGTATAGTAGGAACTCTACCTCAACAAAAGGGGCCTCATCATACCCAAGAGGAAACGCAAGTTTTTGAGAAAATTTGCGAAGTAACTAAGATTTTACAAAAGTCTCTTGAACCTCTTAAGAGCGTTAGCGGGAATCTCCACCGCATGAATATGTTCATTACCCTTTGCAATAAGCGGTTGGACTCTTCAGATCTCAAGATTTCCGAATATGAAGGGAAACATAAAGAACCTCCCTGATTCGAGCATAACTCCGCTAAAAGAATTAAGAATCATGATGATAATACCTAGATCTATTCTTGCTTTTTATGCCTAGCTAGGGGCGTTAAACGACAGCGCTTGTCGGGAGGCAACCCAATTTTATTTTTATTCCTTGCTTTTTGCTCCTGTTTAGTAATAGATAATTTATCTAACCTCTGTTTTGGTTGTGTTTTTGTGTTTAATTAGTGTTTGTGCCAAGTAGAACCGTTGGGAAGACTTGGGGAAAGTCTTGTTAATCTTGCTGTAAAAAACAGAAACTTTAGCACTCACGAGAACTGCTGCCATTTTTATTTGGAAGTGCTATTTAGTTAATTATTTTTGCAGATGATTAATAGATAAATTCCGCACGTCTAGAAATTTATTTTAGAATTGTTGACACACGAACACGTCACGTGTACCCTCGACGCCGGGGGTGATGCACCGCAGCTCACGTCGAAGGAGACCCGACCGACAGCGCGATACGCAAGACAGTCGACGGGCGCTTTTGCAGACCCGAAAACCCCACACCCCCGGGAGGGACCCCGTTAGGGAGTGCAGCGGCTATGGGCTGCCCTAGGTCGATTCGCTCGCCCCTAGAGCCTCGGGATTCGCAGCTCTCAAACACGAAGAACAGCGAAGAACGAGATAGAAAAACGGTGGAGAGATAAAACATAGATGAAAAAGTAGTATATTGATTTGTTCGATTGTGTGTTGTTCAACCGGCTGTCACCCCCAATATAAGAGGCAGCTGGACTTCCCATACAAGTAAAGGATTCATCTAGGCTTTCCTTACAAGAAAAATTACATCAATTCACGTCCTAGAGTCCTAATTCTATTCCAACTCGGATTCAGTCTGAATCTGGCCCAAACTCTGTCTTCCTTCTTGCGCGGGCCGCCGGGCTTGCATATGATCTCCGATCGAGATGGCCCAAATATCAAACTTGTATGCCTCGACGATACGAACAACTCTCATGTTGATCACTTTTTCAAATAAGGCCATATTGAATACTTTTCGAGGTCATCTTTATCTTCCAGTCGGACTCGGTCTTGGAGTAGACTGGATTATCCGAGTCTCTAGTGAATTTGTAGGCTATATATTATCTCTGATGATGATGACTCCAAAATCAAAGTTTACCGTCTTGATTATACACACAACTTCTGTATTGAACACTTCTTCATCCAAGGTCATTTTGATAAACTTTCGAGCAATGTTCAATTTCACTCGGACTTGAGCTCATCCACTCGGATATTAGATACGTTCACTCGGATCGCCCGATTGGACTTTTTCACTCGGAAGACAATCTTTCACTCGGATGACTATATTTCCACTCGGATGACTATATTTCCACTCGGAAGGCATTATCTTATTCAATCGGCAAGTTTTCGTCCCGATGGTAATCTTTTCACTCGGAATATTTTCACCTGGACGACAATTTCACTCGCATGATCATATTTCCACTTGGATGACTATATTTCCACTTGGATAATAATAAGTTCATCCGGTCAGCAAACTTTCACTCAACTGGTAAATTTTCACTCGACCGTAAACTTTCACTCGGATGGTAAACTTTTCACTCGGATTTCCGACTGAAAACATAGCCCGATCTTGATTTGTCTCTCCAGGCCTCACACGACCTCGGATTGAGACGAATTAATATGAAAATCGATCGGCTCGATGAGACGAAACTTTTTCGTGTTGATGGTTTTTCGATTCAAGGCCGTCTTGATGGCCGAATTACTCGCGCAACCCATCAGACAAGTGTCTGGCACCTCGCGCCATATTTCCATTGAGGTTCGGTCTGCAGTGTATTGCCTCTAACTTTTGCATATGAACTCGGATTGAGATGATTTATATATCAAAATCGATTGCCTCGATGAGACGAAGACAATTCCTTAAGAATGCTCCTTCATCCGAGGTCATCTTGAAGACGTGATTGGCCAAAAACCACTCAGAACATTGAATTATGCCACCCGGAGTATAGTTTCGGTCCGTAAGATAAAGTCGAATGAATATAACCGAAACATCAAAGTGGTTCCACTCGGCGACGTGAATCTTTTCATGCTGAAAACCCGTTCACTCAAGACCATCTTCATTGCAATCTGTATCTTGCCAAAATCAGGTGTCAACACATGCCCCCCTGTTTTTCGGCAAAGCTTGCACGCCGAAAAATAATATGCATAGTGTTTGTTCTAAGGACGATATCAACACTCCATCGGCCATTTATTTTCTCAGGGCGATAATTATGTATCGGCCATGTTTGTGCTAAGGGCGATAATCGTATATCGGCCATTGCCTACTTAGGCTTCCTGCCACACACTCGGGTGGTACTTCTTCAAATATTTGCCATTGAGAGCTCGAGGTAACAATGCCCCTTGTATTGATTCCACCAAATATGAATTTTCGGGAACAACTCTTGTAATTCTAAAAGGACCTTCCCAACTTGGAGACCACTTCCCGAATTTTCTATCTCTTGAACCAATCGGCAGAATCACTTTCCAGACGAGATCACCAACTTGAAAATTCTTCAACTTAACTTTCTTATTGTGAGATCTTGCAACCCTCAACTTGTCTCTCTCTATGGACTTCAAAGCAACCAAACGTTTATTGGCAACCTCATCAATATTGTCCATCATAAAGTTATAAAAGTCTACTGCCGATAAATCATTTTGTTTGGCTATTCTCAAAGCATTCAAATTTACTTCCACTGGTAAAATGGCATCTTGACCATATACTAGCTCATATGGGGTCACCTTCGTAGCACCGTGCCTTGAAACTCTATGTGCCCACAAAGCTTCAGACAACAACTCATGCCATCTCCTTGGATTATCTTCAATCTTTTTTTGATGAGTTTGATTAAAATTTTATTGCTAGACTCAGCTTGTCCATTAGCTTGGGCATAATATGGAGAGGAATTGAGCAACTTTATGTTATAAGATCCGGCAAACTCTCTGACTTGGTTTGACATGAAAGATGAACCTTGATCTGTTGGTAACGTTTGAGGAATACCGAATCTATGAATAATGTGCTCGGTTATGAATTGAATTACCTCTGTATGTGTCATGTTCTTGAGAGGTACTGCTTCAGACCATTTAGTGAAATAATCAGTTGCCGCCAATACGAACCGATGCCCTTTTGAGGAAGATGGATGAATTTGCCGAATAAAGTCTAAACCCCATCCTCTAAAAGGCCACAGCTTGATAACAGGATGCAACATAGCAGCAGGAGCCAATTGAATATCACCAAATTTTTGACAAGCTTCGCACCCTTTATAATATCTGAAGCAATCATTAATCATAGTCGGCCAATAAAACCCAGCACGTCGCAATAACCATTTCATCTTGGGAGCCGACTGGTGAGTGCCACAAATGCCTTCATGTACCTCTCCCATAGCAACTCTTGTCTGGTCCTCATCCAAACACTTTAGAAGAACATCATCGACTGTTCGGCGATAAAGACCATTATCTCTCATTGTATACTTGAAAGCCATACGCCGAACAGCCCTGTCCACCCTTTCACTCGGATTGCACAAGTAATCAACAATGGGCTTCCTCCAGTCGGGATTGTCACCTGCACTAGATTTTTTGTTAATGACCGAATCAGTGGGTTCTGGTTCGGCCTCTTCTATACTGGTAAGACAAGACATCGGACTTTGAGAAATATGAAACATGCCATGATTAACATGGTATCCAGATGCTTGCTGTGCCAACTCATTTGCTCTCCAGTTGTCATGTCTAAATATATGTGCAATGCTAAAACAATCCAAAGTAGAGATTATATTCATCTTTGGGTGTAGCACTATTCAAATCTCTGAAATCAATGCACACCCTCAACTTGCCAGATCCTTTCTTCTCTACTGGGACAATATTAGAAATCCACTCGGCATACCTGCAAGGTCGAATGAAATTAGCTTCAAGCAGTCGACCGATCTCTTCCTTGATCCGGTCATATGTTTTCGGATTAAATTTTCTGGCCGACTGTTTATAAGGTCTAAAACCGGCCTTTATAGGCAACCGATGTTCCACTAGCTCTCGGCTTAACCCTGGCATCTCATGATATTCCCATGCAAAGCAACAAACATATTCTTTCAATAGCTCGATTAACTTAGCCTTACAATTGGCTTTTAAATTTTTGTTTATAAATGTTGGTCGAGTGACTAAACCATCTCCAATATCTACCTCTTCTAACGGATCGGCTGATGTAAAACCTTGTCCAAGTTTATCCATGTCATCCAACTCCTCTATAGACTCATACATATCGTTCTCATTGGATCGATATTTTACAAGACGTTTTTGTAACCACTCGGAATTAGGATCCATTTAAACATATCATACCTTGGAGCCGATTGCATTCACTCGGCTTTAAAGAGATGGGCACAAAACCATTCTTGGTCGCGCTGAGAAAATCAAATTCTGATAAGTCACGTCCCGTCAAGCAAGTAGCGTTGGGATGTTGCCAATCCACCGATGCATCGGACAAAGCAACACAGGCCGAGTTATCCGCATGAATAACTTCCACTTCATCATCAACCCACTGAATCAAAAACTGGTGCATAGTGGATGGCACGCACTAGTTTGCATGAACCCAATCGCGGCCTAGTATGACGTTGTAGTTACCTTGCACCTCAGCGACAAAGAATGCAGTAGCCAAAGTTTTGCTTCCGACTATAAGCTCCACATACATTACACCTTTGGCTTCAGTTTTCTCTTTGCCTTCAAACACGTTGAGCACCATATTGGTCTTGATCAATTCTTCATCAGGCAAACCCAATTTCTTGAAGACCGAATAAGGCATAAGATTTACCACAGCACCACCGTCAACAAGCATCCGAGTGAGCAGCGACCCATTGATATGACCTCTGAGATATAATGGTTTCAGATGCGTTACTGGTTCTTTTGGTTTCTCGAATATTGCATTTTTAGGGCCAAAATCCAGCTGAGCCACCTCCCCTTCTTCATCTACAGCATGAAACTCAGCAGGTAAGTAATACACCATATTGATATCCATACCTTCATGAACCGGCGTAGACTCATAGTCCAACATATCAGCCTCCTCCTCGAGTGCATCCACACATTCTGAAATTTGTCCAAGTGAAGGAGAAGTAAGAAGTGTCACAGACGATGTCATATCTGTTGCATCGTCCTCCTTTGGTGATGTAGGTATTGCTGTGATAGATGTAGAAGTTGATGTATCTTGTATTTGTTTAGGCCTCCACACTTGTTTTGGTGGAACCATTGGTCGAGTGTCATTGAACAACTTATCCCTTTGTTTCTCGGCCTCCTATTCTGCCATCTCTTGACTCCATAACCTCTGTAGTTTGCTCTTTTGTGTCTTTGTTAGCCCTGGAGGACACCACTTTGGCTGAGTGTATTTAGGATCTCTCGTCTTTACCTGGCTGGTGCTTGCCTCATGGTCATTAGCCGAGTGCTTTGGCGCGATAGCAAGTATCGGCTCAGTCGGATTGCTATGCACAATCGGCTGCTGTATGGCGAATGTTTCGGTGCCCAAGATAAGTGAGTCGACATCCATTTTCTCCTTGCCTTTTCCCGACTCAACTGCTGCAACACTTGGTGATTTAACACGCCATTCTTTTCGACTTTCCAGATGCATGAAATTTCCACTCGAGCGCACCTTTTTACTCTGATGGAATCCACTCGGATGGAATTCAGTCGGATGGAATCTACTTGACCATATTTTTTCACTCGGATAACTTCCACCTGGGTGCATTCTTACACTCGGATAATTTCCATCCGGTCGCATGTTTTGACCAGCCGACTGATAGCCACCAATGTTCAGTCGGCCTCTATATGAATAGTTAAGTCGATCCCAAACAGATTGTGTATGCTCTTCTAGAAACGGCACCCTTGGTCCACTTGGTTTCATATACTGAGTGAACATATCAGCTGATGGTGACCTTGGTCGCTTCAGATGAGTCGGGCGATTAAAGCTAGAACCGGCCGACTGGTTGGTGTACTTGGACAGCAACATATCAAAAGTTGGCTTGATCCGCTTGCGCTGTACTTTAACTTCACTCCTTTTCCACTTGCCAATTTCTGGACTCTTGCGCTTGACAAATCTCACACGAGCATTTTCTTGCACTTGTAGTTGCCCCCCGAGTGTAGGATTCTTGATGGTGATTTTGATCACTTCCTTGCCATCGGGTTGCTTACCAAGCACAACCTGTCTCCCCAAGACCTTGTTGTCGTCCTTGTCTTTCCTGGGCTCACCAACAATGACATTAGCTTTATTAGCAGATTCGGCTACCTCCGGCCGAATGAGTAGCTTCTTCCCCTCCAAATCCATGGTATTCATTGGAAAAGGCTGTTTATCAACTTGCATCTCAAAAAAGTTCAATCGTCCGTCATTAATGGCCGATTGTATCTATCGTCGAAAACATTGCAATCGTTAGTAGCATGAGAAAAAGAATTATGATACTTGCAATAAGCACGCCGTTTTAGCTCTTCAAACGGCGGTAAAGTATGAGATATTCTAATAATCTTAGCCCGCAACAAAGCATCAAATATTCTATCACACTTAGCAATGTTAAAAGTAAACTTCATCTCTTCATCATGATTCTTATGAATCGGTTTCAGATCATTGCAAGTAAAGGGTTTGGCCTTAGATGGCCAAACAATTTCAGTAGCAAAAACATCACCCTCATCGTCCGAGTGATCACTATCATATTCCACCATATTCATCTTTGGATGATCGGCTTTGTATCTATGCACTTCTTTGAGATCTTTGCTTCGGCTTTCCTGAGCCAAAGCCCTTTGTAAGACTTGGTTGATACTTAAGAACTCATAACCTTCTAGCTTTTCTCTAATGGGAGTTCTCAAACCACTCAGCACTAGGTCTGCCAAGTCCCTCTCGGTTATCACCAAACTAAAACACCGGTTTTTTGTTTCTCTGAATCTCTTGACGTAATCGGAGACCGATTCATCATGCTTCTGTTTAACCGATGTTAGATGTGATAACTTGAGTTCATTGTCGCCGCTATAAAAGTGATCATGAAATTTCTGCTCTAGCTGTGACCAAACCCGAATGGAACCATGTGGTAAAGAAGAAAACCATGAAAATGCAGTACCAGTTAAAGATAAAGGAAACAAATGCACTTTCAACTCATTTAGTGAGCCTGCTTCACCTAGTTGTGCTAAGTATTGACTAACATGCTCCCATGTGGTTTTTGTGCCCTCTCCATTGAACTTAACAATATCTGGAATCTTATATCCCAGAGGGCACTGGATGGCATCAAAGTACTCGGGGTACGGCTTTTGGTAAATCCGATTCCGAGGTAACTCAACTCCAAAATTCTCTCTAAGCATCTTAGCCATCTCCTCTCTAAGATTAGCTAGACCATCATCCATAGTGGACAATGAAGCTTGTGGCAGTGATATAGGAAGAGTATGGTTGCTAGCTATAGGTAGGAATTGTGGCATGTATGTCGACCCATAATTTGGTAGTGGTCGAGTGGTTGTAGCCGTAGGTAGAGTTTGGTTCGGCGTTGCCACCAAACCTGTCATGCTCGTAATAGGATTAATGGGTGTAGCCACAATCTGATTTGTTTGGGTAGGATAATAAGTCATCGGCACGGGAGGCGCCGATGCAATAGGTAAAGTCAGATTAGGGTTTTGCATACTAGCAGCTACACCATTATTACCACTAGACGATTGAGATATATTATTCTGAGCATTAGTATTTTCTATAAAAGTTTGATAGACTAGATTGTTACCATCAGCAATACGACTTTCAATCTCAGCCCACTGCTCAGGAGAAAAGGCAGTACTTACAAAAGGCTTAACCTGTTCAGTTTGAAGAGGAGGGAACTTGATTTCTTCAATCGGAGTGATGTTGCCTTGGCGATCTTTCTTGAATTTTGCAAGGAACTCCTGCAGGTCCTTCTCCTTGCGTGCCTTCTTGTACTCCTCATAGACTTGGCGATGATCGGCCGATATCTCATCAAGACTAGGCTTAATGATGTTATCGGCGTCTACCTCAGATGGCTTGGGAAGATCGGACATGGTGGATGATGAAGATTGATCTTTGGTCCCCAGCGGAGTCGCCAAAAAGTGTGTTGACACACGAACACGTCACGTATACCCTCGACGCCGGGGGTGATGCACCGCAGCTCATGTCGAAGGAGACCCGACCGACAGCGCGATACGCAAGACAGTCGACGGGCGCTTTGCAGACCCGAAAACCCCACACCCCCAGGAGGGACCCCATCAGGGAGTGCAGCGGCTATGGGCTGCCCTAGGTCGATTCGCTCACCCCTAGAGCCTCGGGATTCGCAGCTCTCAAACATGAAGAAGCGAAGAACGAGATAGAAAAACGGTGGAGAGATAAAACGTAGATGAAAAAGTAGTATATTGATTTGTTCGATTGTGTGTTGTTCAATCGGCCGTCACCCCCAATATAAGAGGCGGCTGGACTTCCCGTACAAGTAAAGGATTCATCTAGGCTTTCCTTACAAGAAAAATTACATCAATTCACGTCCTAGAGTCCTAATTCTATTCCAACTCGGATTCAGTCGGAATCTGGCCCAAACTCTGTCTTCCTTCTTGCGCGGGCCGCCGGGCTTGCATATGATCTCCGATCGAGACAGACCAAATATCAAACTTGTACGCCTCGACGATACGAACAACTCTCATGTTGATCACTTTTTCAAATAAGGCCATCTTGAATACTTTTCGAGGTCATCTTTATCTTCCAGTCGGACTCGGTCTTGCAGTAGACTGGATTATCCGAGTCTCGTAGTGAATTTGTAGGCTATATATTATCTCTGATGATGATGACTCCAAAATCAAAGTTTACCGTCTTGATTATACGCACAACTTCTGTATTGAACACTTCTTCATCCAAGGTCATTTTGATAAACTTTCGAGCACATGTTCAATTGCACTCGGACTTGAGCTCATCCACTCGGATATTAGATACTTTCACTCGGATCGCCCGATTGGACTTTTTCACTCGGAAGACAATCTTTCACTCGGATGACTATATTTCCACTCGGAAGGAACTATCTTATTCAATCGGCAAGTTTTCGTCCCGATGGTAATCTTTTCACTCGGAATATTTTCACCTGGACGACAATTTCACTCGGATGATCATATTTCCACTCGGATGACTATATTTCCACTTGGATAATAATAAGTTCATCCGGTCAGCAAACTTTAACTCAACCGGTAAATTTTCACTCGACCGTAAACTTTCACTCGGATGGTAAACTTTTCACTCGGATTTCTGACTAAAAACATAGCCCGATCTTGATTTGTCTCTCCAGGCCTCATACGACCTCGGATTGAGATGAATTATATATGAAAATCAATCGGCTCGACAAGACGAAACTTTTCCGTGCTGACGGTTTTTCGATTCAAGGCCGTCTTGATGGCCGAATTACTCGCGCAACCCATCAGACAAGTGTCTGGCACCTCGCGCCATATTTCCGTTGAGGTTCGGTCTGCAGTGTATTGCCTCTAACTTTTGCATATGAACTCGGATTGAGAAGATTTATATATCAAAATCGATTGCCTCGACGAGACGAAGACAATTACTTAAGAATGCTCCTTCATCCGAGGTCATCTTGAAGACGTGATTGGCCAAAAACCACTCGGACCATTGAATTATGCCACTCGGAGTATAGTTTCGGTCCGTAAGATAAAGTCGAATGAATATAACCGAAACATCAAAGTGGTTCCACTCGGCGACGTGAATCTTTTCATGCTGAAAACCCGTTCACTCGAGACCATCTTCATTGCAATCTGTATCTTGCCAAAATCAGGTGTCAACAAGAATTTTTGGGGTTCCAGATCTTACGCTAGCTACAGATTACTACAGACTGTTCTGTTTTTGACAGATTCTGTTTTTCGGGTGTTGTTTGCTTATTTTCATGAATCTATTGCTAGTAAAATAGTTTATAAACCATAGAGAAGTTGTTATACAGTAGGTTTAACACCAATATAAATAAAGAATGAGTTCATTATAGTACCTTGATGTGGTGTTTTGTTTTCTTTCGCTAACGGAGCTCACGAGATTTTCTACTTTAAGTTTTGTGTTGTGAATTTTTCAAATTTGGGTAAGGATTTGATGTATTATGGGACAAGGAGTGGTAAGAGCCTAAGCTTGGGGATGCCCATGGCACCCCCAAGATAATCTAAGGACACCAAAAAGGCAAATCTTGGGGATGCCCCGGAAGGCATCCCCTCTTTCGTCTACTTCCATCAGTAACTTTACTTGGAGCTATATTTTTATTCACCACCTGATATGTGTTTTTCTTGGAGCGTCTTGTATGATTTGAGTCTTTGACTTTTAGATTACCACAATCATCTTTGCTGTACACACCTTTTAAGAGAGACACACATGATTCGGAAATTATTAGAATACTCTATGTGCTTCACTTATATCTTTTGAGTTATATAGTTTTGCTCTAGTACTTCACTTATATCTTTTAGGGCACGGTGGTGGATTTGTTTTATAGAAACTATTGATCTCTCATGCTTCACTTAGATTATTTTGATAGTCTTAAATAGCATGGTAATTTGCTTAAATAATCCTAATATGCTAGGTATTCAAGATTAGTAAAAAAATTCTTATGAGTGTTTTGAATACTAAGAGAAGTTTGATGCTTGATGATTGTTTTGAGATATGGAGGTAGTGATATTAAAGTTGTGCTAGTTGAGTAGTTGTGAATTTGAGAAATACTTGTGTTGAAGTTTGCAAGTCCCGTAGCATGCACGTATGGTAAATGTTCTGTAACAAATTTGAAACATGAGGTGTTCTTTGATTGTCCTCGTTATGAGTGGCGGTCAGGGACGAGCGATGGTCTTTTCCTACCAATCTATCCCCCTAGGAGCATGCATGTAGTGCTTGGTTTTTCATGACTTATAGATTTTTGCAATAAGTATGTGAGTTCTTTATGACTAATGTTGAGTCCATAGATTATACGCACTCTCACCTTTCCATCATTGCTAGCCTCTTCGGTACCATGCATTGCCCTTTCTCACATTGAGAGTTGGTGCAAACTTCGCCGGTGCATCCAAACCCCGTGATATGATACGCTCTTTCACACATAAACCTCCTTATATCTTCCTCAAAACAGCCACCATACCTACCTATTATGGCATTTCCATAGCAATTCCGAGATATATTGCCATGCAACTTTCCACCATCCCGTTTATCATGACACGTTCATCATTGTCATATTTTTTAGCATGATCATGTAGTTGACATAGTATTTGTGGCAAAGCCACCGTTCATAATTCTTTCATACATGTCACTCTTGGTTCATTGCATATTCCGGTACACCGCCGGAGGCATTCATATAGAGTCATACCTTGTTCTAGTATCGAGTTGTAATCATTGAGTTGTAAATAAATAGAAGTGTGATGATCATCATTTAATAGAGCATTGTCCCAATAAAAAAAGAGAAAGTCCAAATAAAAAAGAAAAAGAAAGGCCAAATAAAAAAGGGACAATGCTACTATCCTTTTTTCCAGACTTGTGCTTCAAAGTAGCACCATGGTCTTCATGATAGAGAGTCTCTTGTTTTGTCACTTTCATATACTAGTGGGAATTTTTCATTATAGAAATTGGCTTGTATATTCCAACAATGGGCCTCCTCAAGTGCCCTAGGTCTTCGTGAGCAAGCAAGTTGGATGCACACCCACTAGTTTCTTTTGTTGAGCTTTCATACATTTATAGCTCTAGTGCATCCGTTGCATGGCAATCCCTACTCCTTGCATTAACATCAATCGATGGACATCTCCATAGCTCATTGATTAGCCTCGTTGATGTGAGACTTTCTCCTTTTTTGTCTTCTCCACATAACCCCCATCATTATACTCTATTCCATCCATAGTGCTATATCCATGGATCACGCTCATGTATTGCGTGAAGGTTTATAAAGTTTGAGATTACTAAAGTATGAAACAATTGCTTGGCTTGTCATCAAAGTTGTGCATGATGAGAGCATTCTTGTGTGACGAAAATGGAGCATGACTAAACCTTATGATTTTGTAGGGATGAACTTTCTTTGGCCATGTTATTTTGAGAAGACATAATTGCTTAGTTAGTATGCTTGAAGTATTATTATTTCTATCTCAATATTAAACTTTTATCTTGAATCTTTCGGACCTGAATATTCATGCCACTATTAAGAACGAATTACATTGAAATTATGCCTAGTAGCATTCCACATCAAAAATTCTGTTTTTATCATTTACCTACTTGAGGACGAGCAGGAATTAAGCTTGCGGATGCTTGATACATCTCCAATGTATCTATAATTTTTGATTGCTCCGTGCTATATTATCTTCTGTTTTGGACATTATTGGGCTTTATTATCAACTTCTATATTATTTTTGGGACTAACCTATTAACCGGAGGCCCAGCCCAGAATTGTTGTTTTTTGCCTATTTCAGAGTTTGCAGAAAAAGAATATCAAACGGAGTCCACACGGAATGAAACCTTCGGGAACGTGATTTTCGAAACGAACATGATCCGGGAGACTTGGACCCTACGTCAAGCAACCAACAGGGAAGCCACGAGGTAGGGGGCATGCCTACCCCCCAGGCGCGCCCTCCACCCTCGCGGGCCCCTGTTGCTCCACCGACGTACTCCTTCCTCCTATATATACCTACGTACCCCCAAACGATCAGAAACGGAGCCAAAACCCTAATTCCACTACCATAACTTTTTGTATCCACGAGATCCCATCTTGGGGCCTGTTCCGGAGCTCTGCCGGAGGGGGCATCGATCATGGAGGCTTCAACATCAACACCATAGCCCTTCCGATGAAGTGTGAGTAGTTTACCTCAGACCTTTGGGTCCATAGTTATTAGCTAGATGGCTTCTTCTCTCTTTTTGGATCTCAATACAAAGTCCCCCCCTCTCTTGTGGAGATCTATTTGATGTAACCTTCTTTTGCGATGTGTTTGTTGAGACCGAGGAATTGTGGGTTTATGATCAAGTTTATCTATAACAATATTTGAATCTTCTCTGAATTCTTTTATCTATGATTGGTTATGTTTGCAAGTCTCTTTGAATTATCAGTTTGGTTTGGCCTACTAGATTGATCATTCTTGCAATGGGAGAAGTTCTTAGCTTTGGGTTCAATCTTGCGGTGTCATTTCCCAGTGACAGTAGGGGCAGCAAGGCACGTATTGTATTGTTGCCATCGAGGATAACAAGATGGGTTTTTTATCATATTGCATGAATTTATCCCTCTACATCATGTCATCTTGCTTAAAGCGTTACTCCATTCTTATGAACTTAATACTCTAGATGCATGCTGGATAGAGGTCGATGTGTGGAGTAATAGTAGTAGATGCAGGCAGGAGTCGGTCTACTTATCTCGGACGTGATGCCTATATACATGATCATACCTAGATATTCTCATAACTATGCTCAATTCTGTCAATTGCTCAACAGTAATTTGTTCACCCACCGTAAAATACTTATGCTCTTGAGAGAAGCCATTAGTGAAACCTATGGCCCCCGGGTCTATCTTCCATCATATTAATCTTCCAACACTTAGTTATTTTCATTGCCTTTTATTTTACTTTGCATCTTTATCATAAAAATACCAAAAATATTATGTTATCATAACTATCAGATCTCACTCTCGTAAGTGATCGTGTAGGGATTGACAACCCCTTACCGTGTTGGTTGCGAGGATTTATTTGTTTTGTGTAGGTGCGAGGGACTCGCGCGTAGCCTCCTACTGGATTGATACCTTGGTTCTCAAAAACTGAGGGAAATACTTACGCTACTTTGCTGCATCACCCTTTCATCTTCAAGGGAAAACCAACGCAGTGCTCAAGAGGTAGCAAAGTTACAAAGGAAGCAGGTGTTGTCTCGTATGGTCGCACTCTCCGGACCTATTCCAACATCCGTTGTAGGGTATTCGGGATGGATACTAGTGTACTAGCGCCAACACCTTCTCCCTGGTTCAGTATTCAAAGTCTTGGAGGAAACTCGCTCTTCCTTGGACAAAACTATCCAATGATGGTGGAAGGCGATCCAGCTGCTGTTGACACAACGTTACTACCATTTATGAGAAGCAACTATATCTATACCTCAGACATTACTATGCTTCCCTACCGTACCAATATGGGTATTGAAATAGGCCGCTTCATCCTGGATGATCAGTCCTGCGTTGTTCTCGAGATTGACAGTAGCTGGCCCTTCCCACATAATCACTTTTGGTTCAAAGCAAGTGTTTCCAACGCCGACGAGTGGTTTAGCTGAAGTTCATTTTATCGCTTTGTTATTTGTTGTGTGAGAAAAACTTTACTAGAATGTTTTGTTGGAAATGATCTATAATCCAACGTGTATCCTCGTTGTCGTTGTCGACTGATGACTTGTTGTATGTAATCAATGGTACATTTGCATATGCGTCCATGAACTCACGCCTGCTAGTGGTGTCCATATGAACAGTGCTAGTGATTTTAGTTGCAAAAATTAGATAGTGCTAGTGTTTTGTAGTAGCATATTTTGACAAATTGCAGTGTTACAAGGTTGACAAATGGCAATGTTACTAGATAAACAAATGTCAATCTTTCCAGTTTGAGAAATGGCAAAATACCCAAAATGATAGACATGCAAATCTTACCAAATTGTTTATACGTGGTTGCACATGGGTCATGTAAAACAACCGTTTGTGTTGAAGGGATGCAGAAATCCTGCTCGACACATTTTCCCTTGGCTTCCTGGGGAAGCTGTTGGTTTGCATACGGGTGTTCTAACTAAAACATTTGTGATGAGTGTTTTATATTTAAAAACCATTGACATTTTTAAAAAGAAAATCATTTGATAAGTCTGTACATTAAGAGAGAAAAATGCAAGTTTGTTCAAACCATATCTTTCATTCAGTTGCACTGCAAATTTATATTCATATGATCGAGAATTCGAGATAAAATATTAAACCCCAGAAAAACTATTTCCGGTGGCTGCGGAGGCGACATGCCGCGCCGTCGTTGTCATTGTCGTCCTCCGGGATGCCGTTGTTGAAGTCTTCAAGGCATAACAAAATGTTCTTCACTTGTAAATCAAACATCATGTCATCGCGCGATCGATGGGCGGGGCGCGGGAGGACGGCAACTGGCGCCGCTGAGAGGTAGCGGTCGACGGCAGCGTCCCATGCCGCTGAGGAGGGGGAGGGGGCACGGGCATGGGCACGGGCGCGACGGGTGATACGTCCCCAACGTATCTACTTTTCCAAACACTTTTGCCCTTGTTTTGGACTCTAACCTGCATGATTTGAATGGAACTAACCTGGACTGACGCTGTTTTCAGCAGAATTGCCATGGTGTTATTTTTGTGCAGAAATAAAAGTTCTCGGAATGACCTAAAAAATCAATGGAGAATATTTTTGGAATATATAAAAAATACTGGCGAAAGAATCAAGGCCCCCCTGGGCGCGCCCCCTGCCTCGTGGGCCCCCTGGTGCTGCTCCGACCTCAACTCCAGCTCTATATATTCACGTTCGGGGAGAAAAAAAATCAGAAAAAAGGATTCATCGCGTTTCACGATACGGAGCCGCCGCCAAGCCCTAATTTCTCTTGGGAGGGCTGATCTGGAGTCCGTTCGGGGCTCCGGAGAGGGGAATCCGTCGCCATCGTCATCATCAACCTTCCTCCATCACCAATTTCATGATGCTCACCGCCGTGCGTGAGTAATTCCATCATAGGCTTGCTGGACGACAATGGGTTGGATGAGATTTATCATGTAATCGAGTTAGTTTTGTTAGGGTTTGATTCCTAGTATTCATTATGTTCTGAGATTGATGTTGCTATGACTTTGCTATGCTTAATGCTTGCCACTAGGGCCCGAGTGCCATGATTTCAGATATGAACCTATTATGTTTTCACGAATATATGTGAGTTCTTGATCCTATCTTGCAAGTCTATAGTCACCTAGTATTTGTTATGATCCGTTAACCCTGAAGTGACAATAATCGGGATACTTACCGATGATGACCGTAGTTTGAGGAGTTCATGTATTCACTAAGTGTTAATGCTTTGCTCTGGTACTCTATTAAAAGGAGGCCTTAATTTCCCTTAGTTTCCAATAGGACCCCGCTGCCATGGGAGGGTAGGACAAAAGATGTCATGCAAGTTCTTTTCCATAAGCACGTATGACTATATTCGGAATACATGCCTACATTACATTGATGAATTGGAGCTAGTTCTGTGTCACCCTATGTTATAACTATTGCATGAGGAATCGCATCCGACATAATTATACATCATTGATCCATTGCCTACAAGCTTTTCACATATTGATCTTTGCTTATTTGCTTTTCCGTTGCTACTGTTACAATCACTACAAAACCAATACTATTACCTTTGCCACTGTTACCGCTATTATCATATTACTTTGCTAGTAAATACTTCGCTACAGGTATTAAGTTTTCCAGGTGTGGTTGAATTGACAACTCAGATGCTAATACTTGAGAATATTCTTTGGCTCCCCTTATGCCAAATCAATAAATTTGGGTTGAATACTCTACCCTTGAAAACTGTTGCGATCCCCTATACTTGTGGATTATCAAGACTATTTTCTGGTGCCATTGCCGGGGAGCATAGCTCTATTCTTTGAGGCACTTGGGATTTATATCTGCTGATCACTATGAAGAACTTGAAAGATAAAAGAACCAAGATTTTTCCCTCAACTATGAGGGGAGGTAAGGAGCTGCCATCTAGCTCTGCACTTGATTCACCTTACGTTTTGAGTAAACTTGCGACACCTACTCCTGCTAATCATTCTGAGATGTCGCATGTTATAGATGATGCCAATTCTGCTTTGCATGATACTTATGATGAAACTACTTCTATGTTTGATAATACTGTGCCACTAGGTGAATTTCTTGATGAACAACTTGCTAGGGTTAGAGAGAATGAAATTATTGAAACTGATAATATTGATGTAAGTGATGATGAAGATTCTCCCCCTAGATATGAATTGCCTGTTGTGCCTGAGGGCTATGTTATGGATGAAGAAACTGCTAGAGACTTTTTAGCTTGCAATGATAGATCTGATCTTAAGAAACTATTAGTTAAGCTTAAAGAAAAATCCTCGAATGCTAGAATGAAATATGACCCTGCTTTTGCTACTTCACCTATCTGTATTTCCGCCAAGGATTATAATTTCTCTGTTGATCCTGAGTTAATTACTTTGGTTGAATCTGATCCTTTTTATGGCTATGAATCTAAAACTGTTGTGGCACATCTTACTAAATTAAATGATATAGCCAGCCTATTTGCTCATGATGAGAAAACTCAATATTAATTTATCCTTAAGTTGTTTCCGTTCTCATTAAAGGGTGATGCTAAAACATGGTTTAATTCTCTTGATCCTGGTTGTGCGCGTAGTCCCCAGGATATGATTTATTACTTCTCTGCTAAATATTTCCCCGCTCATAAGAAACAAGCTTCCTTAAGGGAAATATATAATTTTGTGCAAATTGAAGAAGAGAGTCTCCCACCAGCTTGGGGCAGGCTTCTACAATTACTTAACGCTTTGCCTGATCATCCTCTCAAGAAAAATGAAATACTTGATATCTTTTATAATGGACTAACCGATGCTTCCAGAGACCACCTGGATAGTTGTGCTGGTTGTGTTTTCAGAGAAAGAACTATTGATCAAGCTGAATTGCTATTGAATAATATGTTGAGTAGTGAAAATGATTGGACACTTCCTGAACCAACTCCTAAGCCAACTCTGATGAAAATGGATATTCTATTTCTCAGTCCTAAAGATATGCAAGGGGCAAAGAAATCTATGAAAGAAAAAGGTATTAAAGCTGAAGATGTTAAGAATTTACCACCTATTGAAGAAATACATGGTCTTGATAACCCGACACATGTATTAAAGGTAAATTCTCTCTATATATTTGATGAAGGTGATATTCCTCGTAATAAGTCTGCTAGCCAATGCCTAGATGAGTTTGATAATTTTATTGTTAAACAAGAAAACTTCAATGCTTATGTTGGTAGACAATTGAAACGTAATGCTTATATGATTGAACACTTGAGTGATTATATGTCTAGAGTTAAAGGTGAACTTAAACTTATTAGTAAACATGCTTCTATGGTTACCACTCAAGTAGAACAAGTACTTAAAGCTCAAAATGATTTGCTCAATGAATTAAATAATAAGAAAAATGATAATGTTGTTATAGTTATGACTAGAGGGGGTAAAATGACTTAGGAACCTTTGTATCCTGAGGGCCACCCTAAGAGAATTGAGCAAGATTATCAGAGAACTAATGTTGATGCACCTAGTTCTTCCAAGAAGAAGAAAAGAAAAATGATAGGACTTTGCATGGTTCTAGTGAACCTGTTGTTGACACACCTAAGAATCCCATTGACATTTCTATTTTTGATGCTGAAACACAATCTGGTAATGAACATGAACCTAGTGATATTGTTAATGATGATGTTCATGTTGATGCTCAACCTAGCAATGATAATGATGTAGAGATTGAACCTGTTGTTGATCTTCATAACCCACAATTAAAGAATCAATGTTATGATAAGAGAGACTTCGTTGCTAGGAAGCACAGTAAAGAAAGAGAACCATGGGTTCACAAACCCATGCCTTTTCCTCCTAAACCATCTAGGAAAAAGGATGATGAGGATTTTGAGCGCTTTGCTGAAATGATTAGTGTCGGTGTCAAAACCGGCGGATCTCGGGTAGGGGGTCCCGAACTATGCGTCTAAGGTTGATGGTAACAAGAGACGGGCGACACGATGTTTACCCAGGTTCGGGCCCTCTCTATGGAGGTAATACCCTACTTCCTGCTTGATTGATCTTGATGAATATGAGTATTATAAGAGTTGATATACCACAAGATCGTAATGGCTAAACCCTAGCTGTCTAGCCTGTATGACTACGGTATACAATATATACTTTCCAGACTACACCCTCCGGTTTATATAGACACCGGGGGGATCTAGGGTTACATAGAGTCGGTTACATAAGATGGAATCTTCATAGTTGTTCACCAAGCTTGCCTTCCACGCCAAGGAGAGTCTTATCCGGACACGGGTACAGTCTTCGGTCTTCATATCTTCACAGCCCATCAGTCTGGCCCATAGATAACAGGCCGGATGCCCGAGGACCCCTTAGTTCAGGACTCCCTCAGTAGCCCCCGAACCAGTCTTCAATAGCAAGGTGTTCGGTACACAGATTGTCTTCGGTATTGCAAGGCACGTTCATCCTTTAATGATTTCCATGTAGAGTATTCGGCCGTAGATTCGATGTCTCCCCTCGGCTTTTGTGTGTTTAATGTCCTCGTTTTCCACGTGTCGAGCGAATGCGGATAGTAAGTGTATTTTTTGCAAATAACACCCCAGTCCTGTAGGGAAGAGCATCTATTTAATGAGATTGGATCTCAGATCCTTTCAGCACCAAGCGGAGAAAATCCTCAGAGGCCGCCAGGCAAGACCATTCCAACACGGCCAACAATCCCAGCTCCTCTTCCCATTCCAACCTAGAGAGAGGCAAGTGGGGGAGGTGCTTTGCGTCCCATAGCCGATTGGCGAAGCTGCAAACACAGGGATTTCTCCCTCCAGCAGATCTGGTCCCTATTCAAGCAGGGTTGGCCTCCTTCAACGACAAAACCCAGGCAGAGGATTTTCCTAATCCATCTGCAGGAGAACGTGTATGCTTCGTCCCCTATCTGCTGAGGGGAGTGGGGTTTCCAATTCACAAATTCCTCCGAGGACTATTGGAGTACTATGGCCTCTAGCTGCACAACTTTACCCCCGGCTCCATCCTCCACATTGCGGGTTATGTCGCCCTATGCGAAGTATTCTTGGGCTGCGAGGCCCATTTCGATTTATGGAGAAGACTATTCTGCCTCGTCCCTCGCAATCAAGGTGGATCAATTTTTGAAGTGGGAGGTGCTGAAGTGTGGTGCATCGCCGGGACCGGATACCTGTCCGGCACGCCGAAGAAAGCTCCCAAAGAGTGGCCTTCCGAATGGTTCTACATCGACGATGTCGCTCACCCGACCCCGTCCGCATAGGCGTCCCCGAGTTTTCAAATGCTCCGCTGAAGAAGCGCCATAGTTGGTGTCCTCGGAGCCTCAAGGAAGAGGATAGCGCAGAGATCAGCTTGCTACTGGGCAAGATCAGAACGCCTGCCCAGTCCGGATTGTCAATAGTCGAGGTGATGGCGATTTCTATAACGCGGGGGGTCTAGCCACTCCAATATCGAGGACTGCCCATGTGGCATTATAACAGAGAAGACGACGCCTCGCGTTACGGTCGAAAGGGCCCGAACACCCCTGCCGCTCTAGCCAAGATTCTGGCCGAGTTGTATAAAGGGGAGAAGGAGGAGTTCAGCCGTCTCCAATATCAAGATGGACTTTCTATGTACAATCCTCCCATCTAGGTAAGGTTTGGCTCTACTTATTTTATCTTGTCCCTGGATCATTCGTTGACAGGCAGCATCTTATCCGTTCCTAACAGGAATGGCGAAAGGCTGTCGAGGGGATCCATGACCCTGCCCCTCAGCCGGAAAATCGTAACCGGGATCTTGACCCCGGCTATGAAGAAGATCTGGACATATTCGTGGAGCTTGAGGAGGGAACATTCTATCAGATGAGCTACGATGGTACATATGTACCCATTATCGCCGATTACCCCAGCCTCCTTCCAGCTTCACATGTAAGTAATCCAAAGACTCCTTATCCAAAAGAGATCTCTCCTACCTTCTTACCCACCGCACTATCCTGTGCTCAAAAGGGGAAGGATTCGGCACGCCGTACCGCTCCAGGGGTATCTCCGAAGAGAGCGTCCCCCACACCAGGCGAGCCTTCCAAGAGGTAAGCAAACGAAGACATGGCCGGGCCTTCATCGAAGAGGTATGAATTTGCCAATGTGCTCCTGGGCAGTCACGTCCGACCGTGACCCTCCCGTTTTCCATGTGCCAGGAAAAAGGTGCGCCGGACTATATTCGGAGGTTCGAGCGGCCATACTTCCCGCAGCCAGGATTCAAATCCTGCCGTGAAGATGGAGACTAATGCGGGGGCGACGCCGGACTGTCCTCTAGCCGAGGACTCGAATGATGTATCCGTCACCAACTCGAAAGTGGAGAGTGCCATGAATCATCGGCACCGCCAGGCCATTTTACAAGACCCTGGCTTTTCAGAAGAGTCATTTAACGCCTTCAGCTCAGTCGATGCATACATCGGAGCTGCTCGAGATGGGCTTAACAGGGCCACAAGGCAGCATTTGAAAGATATGCAGGTAAATTTGTTTTGTATGACTATGATAACCATATGCTAGTAGCCCCCGAGACATAAAGGAGTTGAGACAACTGATTTAAGTATCAATGTACAACCAGGTGCTTACGGAGAAGAACACCCAGCTAGCTCAAGAACTGGAAAAGTGTCAGCGCTGGCTGCTTGCTGCCAATGCCGAACTGGAGAAATACAAGGCATCTCCCAGTAATATTTCCCTCTATCAAGAATTCATAATGATACACTGATAGTGTGAATCTGGGTGCTTATCTTTGTGTTGGGTTGTTAGACCAATTATGAGAGCAGCTGGACGCCGCTCGAAGCGATGAACACGGAGCCAAAAAGCTACTCGCAACGGGCGAGCGTGTATTGACAAAAGTCGTTCAGGAGAAAAAGAAACTCTAGGATTCAAACACCAAACTGGGTGAAGAACTGAAAGATGTGTGAGCTCAGCTAGCTGACTCTGTGAAGGAGAACAAGAAGCTGCGAGGCGGCATATTCAGTACGTGGCCACTTTTATCTTATAACAGTTTGGAGGTAACAGTAGCTGATATAGCTGTAATTGCAGGTGTGTTGACGAACCGCCCCGAAGAGGAGGTGCCCGGATCATCAAGTAATCTTCTGCAAGGGATGTCGCAGTTGCCCGAGCAAGCTCGGTGGGCGATGCGGAGTGTAGCCAAGGCCTTATGGCCATTCGACTCCCCTCCAGGAAGTATGGAGAAGATGGTAGAGCTGTTCAAGGGAGCGCGACGGCGTATCCGACTGTGGAAGATATCGTCCTGCCGAGAGGGTGCGTGAGAGGCCTGGGCCATAGTGAAGACGCGATATACCAAGCTGGATCCTAATCACATGGCTCGTGTCGGACCGCTAGGGCCGAATGGGGAAGAAATTCCCGTTAGTTTAGTATATGACCAAGTAGAGGTGGCCGCCAAATATTCCCAACAGGATTGTAAATTAGACCGCCTTTTGGACGGTATAGAGGAGGAAGTGTTTTGAGTCGTGAGTGACTATGTACTTTCCTTCTAGCTGGATAATAAAGATAATTGTCATCGCCGACATTTTCGCTTCAACCTCTGGACCCGAAGGTGTGTAGCGTTTCCGAATACCCTAGTGGTAGAATATACCGGGGTATGCGTGGAAACCAGGCGTAGGGGTCATAATTGCTCGAACAGACAATATGTAGCTGACTAGTTATGTTATATTACATTATGTTAGAAACATATTCCAAAGAGAATAGTTCCGTTAAGGGTTCCTTTCCCTGGGTGTGCATGCATTTAATGTGCATGTCCGAACTGTGATTGAAAAAATCGTAGAGTAAGTAACATCTGGGGTTCACAATGGAGTGAATGAGGAAACACCTTTAATTCGCCGACCGAATATGCCCTTAAGAACGCTAGCTTTCGGCTTCACCCAGTCTGAGGTACACATCCGGATGACCCGGCAGTAACAATCGCAGAGGTGCTCCCTTTATGCCCTAGCCGAACTAACGGGAACGTAGGGCATAAGTACAGGAGCCATGCAACCCAGCTTGGCCAAAACTTAAGTTATATCGATGCATATAATGGCGAAGAAAAGGTACATATGGAAATAAAAAACGCATATGTGCTGAGCTTGATGCTCGAAGAATAGTCGCAAGCTTCTGTACAAGAAGCCCCCAGGTATAATGAACGTACATATTTAGATATGTACGCATCAGGTAGCGATAATCTAGCCATACTAAAGCCGTATGGGCTAAAGAGAAAACGAAAAAGGTAAAAAAAATGAAAAGAGAGGAAAAAAATTACGGTAATAACAGGAGGGAGGAAACGAACACAGAGTTCGGCGTCAGGCATAAAATCATCGTAATCTGGCCGCATTCCAGGGGTTTGGCTCCACGTGATTATCTGACGCATCACGTAGGCGGTACGCTCCTCCGGTGATAACTTCGTCAATGATGAAGGGATCCTCCCACTTGGGCTTGAGCTTGTCCTTTTTCTTCTCCCGCAAGCGTAGAACAAGTTCACCGACGTTATACGTCTTGGCCCTCACTTCTCTGCTTTGATACCTGCGAGCTTGCTGTTGATAAAATGTGGAACGAGCTTTTGCGACGTTGCGCTCCTCCTCCAAGGCATCTAAGATGTCCTACCGATCAAGCTCGGCTTCTATCTCTCTTTGTACATACGCACTCGAGGTGAATCATGAGTAATATCGCAGGGTAACACTGCTTCCGCACCGTACACCATGAAGAAGTGTGTATATCCGGTAGTGCGGTTGGGCGTAGTCCGCAGCCCCCAGAGCACAGAGTCAAGTTCCCCCACCCAGTGCTTGTCCGATTCCTTCAAAGACCGCACTATTCTGGTTTGATGCCGCTCATAATAAGACCATTAGCCCGTTCGACTTGGCTATTTGTCTGTGGGTGATAGACAGAGGCGTAATCGAGCTTAATGCCTAGATTAGCGCACCAGGTTTTCACCTCATCGGCTATAAACTTGGAGCCATTATCGGTGAGTATACTGTGCGGGACGCCGTAACGGTGTACCACGCCAGATATGAAATCTATTACTGTCCCCGCTTCAGCCGTTTTGACTGGTTTGGCCTCTATCCACTTAATGAATTTATCCACCATGACCAGCTGATACTTTCTCTTATGACTTCCTCCTTTAAGGGTCCGACCATATCGAGCCCCCAGACCGCAAAAGGCCCAGTGATGGGGATTGTTTGTAAGGCAGTGGGTGCATATAGCTTTGGTTGACAAAGAGTTGACATCTGACGCAACGTTGGACAAGTTCCTATGCATCTGCTCGGGCTGTCGGCCAATAAAACCCTATACAGAAGACCTTGCTAACAAGGGCCCGAGCTGCAGTGTGGGGACCGCCGAGTCCGGCATGAATTTCAGCCAATAGCTGTCGCCCCTCTTCCTCGGATATACATCGTTGAAGGACTCCGGTAGCACTTTTCTTATAGAGCTCTCCATCATGAACCTTGTAGTCCTTTGAACACCGAACAATGTAGCGGGTCTCATTCTGGTCCTTAGGAAGCTCCTTCCTGTTAAGGTAGGCCAAGAAGGGTTCGGTCCATGGGGCAATGACTGCCATGATGAGATGCGCCAACGGTGTTATTTCGGTGGCTGAGCCCCCGACAACGTCGATGTTTCCGGGATCTGGGGTTATGTTTGGATCCGGACTAGTATTGCTACTTTCCCCCTGCCACACCACGGATGGCTTAAAAAGCCTTTCCAGGAAGATATTAGGTGGGACGGGGTCGCTCTTAGCGCCGATATGAGCAAGAACATCCACCACTTGATTGCTTTCTCGAGCCACATGATGGAACTCGAGCCCCTCGAGCCGGGCCGACATTTTTCTGACTATGTTACGATACGCTGCCATCTTCGGATCTTTGGCGTCAAAGTCTCCATTTATTTGGGATATTGCCAGGTTTGAGTCCCCGCGCACCTCTTGGCTTTGTATGCCCATGGAGACAGCCATCCGAAGACCATGTAATAAGGCCTCGTAATCGGCTGCGTTGTTGGAGTCTGTGTATAGTATTTGGAGGACGTACTGAACGACATCTCCAGTAGGGGACGTTAAAACGACGCCTGCTCCTAACCCTGCCAGCATTTTGGAGACGTCGAAATACATGACCCAATTGGAGTATGTGTCGTACTCTTTAGGGAGTTCGGCCTCTGTCCATTCGGCGACGAAGTCGGCTAGTACTTGGGATTTGATAGCTCGACGTGGTTTATATGAAATGTCAAATGGGAGGAGCTCAATAGCCCATTTGGCAATCCGGCCCGTAGCATCGCGGTTGTTTATAATGTCATTGAGTGGTACTTCAGAGGCCACCGTGATCGAACACTCCTGAAAGTAGTGACAGAGCTTTCGGGATGCCATGAAGACCGCGTATGCTATCTTTTGATAATGAGGGTACCGGGATTTGCATGGTGTAAGGACAGTAGATACGTAGTATACTAGCTTCTGAAGCGGGAATTTATGCCCGTCCTGTTCTCGTTCAATGACGAGTACAACGCTCACCACCTAATGTGTTGCCGATATGTATAATAACATCGGTTCGCCGGCGTTTGGTGCGGCCAGGATTGGATTGCACACAAGAAGGCCTTTTATTTCCTCCAGTCCGGCTATTGCCGCGTCCGTCCACTCGAAGTGGTCGGTTCACCGTAGAAGGCGATAGAGTGGTAGTGCCTTTTCTCCCAATCTGGAGATAAAAGCGGCTTAGAGCTGCTATGCAACCCACGAGCTTTTGAACTTGTTTAAGGTCTGTTGGCTTAGCCAGTTGTGACAAAGCTCGTATTTTGGCTGGGTTTGCTTCAATTCCTCTATTGGAAACGATGAAGCCCAGCAGTTTTCCAGCGGGAACGTCGAAAACACATTTTTCTAGATTGACCTAATGTCATACACGCGGAGGTTGTCGAATGTGAGACGTAAATCGTCTATTAGTGTTTCGACGTGCCTAGTTTTGATGACAACGTCGTCCACATAGGCTTCAACTATTTTGCCGATCTGTTTCTCCAGGCATGTTTGAATCTTGTGTTGGTATGTGGTGCCAGCGTTCTTGAGCCCGAAGGGATGGTGTTGAAGCAGAATGGCCCATATGGGGTGATGAATGTTGTTGCTGCTTGATCGGATTCCTTCATTTTGATTTGATGGTATCCGGAATATGCGTCAAGAAAACATAGTGAGTCGTGTCCTGCGGTGGCGTCAATGATTTGATCGATGCGGGGGAGGGTGAAGGGATCCTTGGGGCATGCCTTGTTGAGGACATTGAAATCGACGCACAGGTGCCAGGATTGGTCCTTCTTTGGTACCATCACCAAATTCACTAGCCAGTCCAGATGTTTTATTTTTCTAATGAATCCGGCCTCGATTAACTTGGCTAGCACTTCCCCCATAGCTTGGCGTTTGGGTTCGGAAAAAGCCGCAGTGTTTGCTTGACCGACTCGTGTCCCTTCAATATATTGAGGCTGTGTCGGGGATATACCCCGCGGTATGATCCGGCCGGAGTTATAACCTGGCTGGGACTTAGTAAACCGGCTGGTGTAAAGGCAAGTGGTAAACCGGTTGATGTTAAGTCAGACGGTAAACCGGCAGCTTGTTAAACCGGCTGACAGTTAGGACAGATAGGTAAAACAGGCAGTTAACCTAGACAGTAAACCGGCCGATTGTTAAACCGGCTGACAGTTAAGACAGGAGTTAAGTCAGATGATAACTCAGCAGACATTCTTAAACCGGTAGACCATCTTAAACCGACACCAGTTAACTTCCTGCAGGCAGTGGTAACTGGGTTGCCAGGAGTTATGAAGCCCGAGACGTTATGAAGCCCGGGACGTTATGAAACCCAAGATGTTAAGAAGCCCAAGAAGAGAAGTCATAATAGTTAAGTCTTAAGTCCGAGTTGGACTTTACAGGTAACCCGCCTCTTCAACATATATAAGGAGGGGAAGAGCTCCCCAAAGAGGGACAAGTAAGGAGAAACAATCTTAAAGGTTAGGGTTAATTGGGAGAGCCGGTTTACAGCGACTTCCTCATGATCATAATGAGACATAGCTTCAAACAGCACGTAGGGTTGTTACGGGATGATGTTTCCCGGGGCCCAAAGCTATCTAAACCCTTGTCTTACGTTGCGTATCTCGATTTCGCTCAACCCCTCTCAAGGTACCACATAAATGCGTTGGCCTCACGACTAAGTCCTCACACTAGGACATCTGCCGTGACAATTACACACCATGAGGCTTGCGCACGATAGTGTTGAGTTCTTGGAGGGATCTTTCCTAGGGATCGAGGAGATTGCAATTCCGTCAGATGACGAAGAGCCGGTAAGTAAGTTGTTTTGTGATCAGGAACATGATCGAATTTGAAGCCGACCCACACGACCAGATGATCTATTGAGGCCAGATTAATTTCCGCTGCCCCTGCAAGTCCTAGGGACCGGGAAATTGCAATTTTCCGGATGATAAAAGAGCCGGTTCAGTAAATCACATCATCCACGAGCAGTCAAAACAAGATCAAAAGAGTCAGGGTTGCATGTTCAGCGTATACCACATGCGCCACGATAATCCACCGAATCCGGTTTACAGAAAAAAAAAAGGGGATGCGCCGTAAGTCGCCGAGACCGGCAAGTTCTTTACTGCCGAAGTGCCGGTTCAACGCATAAGCAGTGAAGGAGATCGATTCTTATATGGGCAGTCCGCCGTGGTGGACATAAAGTTGCCGCTGCGCCCTGCTATCAAATCACAAGTCATCTCTGTACACACGCGCTCAAAGCCATCCAGCGAATCTTGCAACAATAGCGATGACACATCTCTGAAGCTACACCCCCGCCCCCACGTGAAGGACCAAATCAACAGCTCTCGATTTGGGTTGACACTGGAGGTTTAAAAAAAGGAAGAAAAATTACTCACGATCCGGAAGTGGATACAGCTACGACCTGAAGTGGATACAGCGTTGACCCGGCCTTGTTGCGCTGCTGACCTTCACCGGTGTTTGCTACTGAACCGCTGCCGTCGACCCCTTAAAACAAGCCGCTGATGTGGCCATGGCTGCACCCCGGGCCACCAGCACCAGGCCGGTCTGTCTCTGTCATTCTCCGCCTGTGTTTCGGCCTCAAGTCGCCTTCCGCCGCTGACGCATCGCCAAATCAATGCATGTGAGCCGCCGGCCTCCGCTTTATCAATCCGCCTCAGCTGCAGCAGCACGCAGCTGCGCCTTTACTGCCATGATCGATCCGTGCCGGGCCGGTCTTGACTCCGTTCACCAGATGAACGGTCGTCCGTGTTTCAATTACAGTAGGAGAGTCGCAGTGTTGCCAAATCGTGGCCTTTAAACCGCCGTCTGAACTGGCCTGCCACTGGAGTATTGCTGGTCCGCCCCTCCGCTAAGGATTTGCCAAGGACCTCCCAGCCGCGCCAGCTACTAAACGCCGCCTCCGCCGCTCAGGGCCGGCTCTCCGCGGTACCTTCGTTGCTCGCCTCCGCAGCGCTCGGCTTGTCTTCGCCGCTGTTTCGTCCCCGAGCCATGAGCCGCAGAGCAGCCCATCGACCGTTTCTTCTGCTGCGCCATGAGCCGTTGCCTGGCTGCCTTTCAGCTGCGCCATGAGTCACTGCGCGTCGAGCTATCTTTTCCTCTGAGCCGCTTCATCACCGTGGCACTGCCTCCGCTGCCGTTGAGCAGCCACCGCGCCTCTGCGGCCTCGTCGCGCTGGTTCACCTCGCCTGTGTCACCTTGGAACCGCCGTTGTGTGGCCGTAGCCCCGCTTTGACTTGCCGGCTCACAGGACTCCATTACTCCAAGCAAGTCGGGCTTGTACCCACTACGCCTTGTGCCGTCGACTGAGACGCCAGCTGGTCACGTTGGGGTGCCCCCGCCGGGTTACGCTGCCGCGGCCCGTGCCCCCAAACTGGCCTCGCCTTGAACCGGCTCCGGCTGCCGCCGGCTCGTCCTCCCACTTCACCATGCCGTGGGCTGCCGCCGCACGTCGACACACCGAGGGCATACCCGTCAGTCGCCATCGCCGAGTAGCTGTTGCCGCCTCCGCTGCTCGGCCTGGCGCGTTTCCTTATCACTTCACCGCCGTGAGCCGCTGTCTGCATTTGCACATCGCCAAGGCCGGTTTTCCCTGTGTCGGGGATATTATCCCGCGACGTAAACCGGCCGCAAGTTAACCTGGTCAAAACTTGGCGGTTTATCTGAGAACTCCGCTGACACTTGGCGAGTTATTAGCGACCCGCCGGCGGTTTACAAGCAACCCACCTGGTCATTATGACTCACTGGTGATCCGGCGTGCGGGATCAGACGGATGACAAGGCCCAAGATCCAAAAGGTCAGTTCACGTTTAATGGTGGGCCGGTTTGAGAAAAAGAAAAGCATGAGGAACGTTTATCTTACAAGGAGTTAAGACCTGAACTTGTATTCGGTTTGTATTAAAGATAGACTAGTCCTAATCCTAATAGGACTCCACATGTAAACCGCCCCTTCAACATATATAAGGAGGGGCAGGGCTCCTCAAAGGAGAAGAGGATTCACAAGTTCCACAAGTTGGACAAATTAGTTTATATAATAGCTCTCAAGTTAGAGCACTCTTGTAATCATGATCATCATCGTCAATATCAATGAAGCAGGATGTAGGCTTTTATCTCCATCGTGAGGGGTTGAACCTGGGTAAAAACAACGCGTCTCGTCCCGTTCAACCCATCTCAAGCTACCACATGGATGCGTTGGCCTCGCGGCTAAGTCCTGACACTAAAGACATCTGCCATAACGTTTTCACGACACCCTGTCATTACAACCACAGCATCATCGAGCCGCCGCCCGTTTCAACTGCAGCGGGAGAGTCTCCGCACTGCCAAGCTGTCAGATCGTCGTCGCCGTCACGGCCTTGAGTTGCCGCAGCCACAAACCATCCTGCTGTAGGCCTGCACCTCGGGTCACTGCTGAAGCCCGAACTGAGAGGACTCGGCCATGGCTCACGAGCGCCTCTGTCGCCTCTGACCACGGACTGGCTTGGCGGCCATGACCTGCTTGAGTTGCCGCCCACTGCTGCCTCTAAGGCGACGGCCTTGACTCCGACTTCAAGTCGTCTCTCCCACGACCGTCTTCAAACCGGACTCTACTTCCGGCAACTCACGCGTCCGAGCCATCCGCTATTCCAAGACATCGCAGGTCCGCAACCTTGGGCCGGCCGTGTCTCCGCAGTCGCTCTGTGCCCTTATTTGTCCTCGCCGGTTCTCAAGCTGCAGCTGCGTCCGAGTCGTCGCGGACACGATCCGCCACCGGCTACGCTGGCTACGCTTGCTGGCTCCGCCGCGCCGCTGCCCTGCCGAGTTACGACCACAGAGACGCCACGAGCCGCCACAGTCTCCCCTTGACAACGTTGTTTCAAACCGGCCTCACTTTCAAAGCGCCGGCAGAATTGCCATGGACTTCCTGACCCGCCTTGTCTTTAAGACGCTGGGGCAGAGCCACTGCATCGTCACCAGGGGCTGCCACAGAGCCCGCTTCAAGCGCTATCGGCCGTATCATCAAGCCTTCGCTGCGACCCGATTCTTGCCGTCGTAGATTCGCCTATAAACCAGCTTGCTGTTTCTACTGTTGCACGCCGGCCGGTTGGAATCTGCTTCTACCATGGCTTTCTTGCCTGTAAACCGCCAAATCACCAACCTGACGCCGGTCGAATAGCCGCGCCGGTCCCGCTTTTAAACCGCCCGCGCCGCCCCGCCGGCAGCTTCGGCCGCTGCTGTGAGTTGCCGAGACCACCGCAGCCCCGCCGGCGTCCGTTGACTCTGGCCGAACCCGCCCGGTTTGATTCCGCTGCCGCATTCACTGCGTTTCGTTGCCATAAAGCGCCGGATGGGATTCGTTTTTGCCGCGATCTGCCCGCGTGCGCCAGGCTCTAGACACGAACTGCAATTCAGCTGAGCGGCTGAGCTGTCGTATTTTATTACACCATTAGTGTTACAACGGATAACACTAGGGACTCATTTAATTACACTATTAGTACACCTGGAGGCAGCACTGGTGTGCTTGCTCAAGGGGCACGACTCATTTAAAAGCTGGATGGGTGCGTGGTGATTTTCGCTTGGACGTAAGGGCCATCGTTTTAGCAAATTGCTTTACAGCCGCCCCGTCCGAAAGATACATCATGTGACACCCATCCTATCTATTTCATCTATGGACAGCAATTTATCTGCGAACAATTTACTTTGGTCTACAGTATTTTTTTCGCAGGATCATTACAAGGGTGTCGTAAGAGGCGTGCGCCAAATATTTTTGCACTAGCGCTTGTCCATACTGTGTTGCTCGACGGATACGTGTGCAAGGCCCGGCCTGCACTACATCAACATACGGCCGACTTGCCCGTCCGTGCTGACTTACAACGCTCGTGCCATCTCTCCCGGTCCACACCGGTTTACAATGCCACGGTCGATTTATTGGTTGTCTGGGCGAATCAGGTGTTATCCCTCCTACGTATTTTGTTTGAGAACAATTACTCTGGCCTATATCTTTTTATACATGACAAGTGCTCGCTGTGAAAGTGATGTCCACCGCGGACGGCGCGCGCTAGCTGTTCTACACCGGCATCTGCGCATATCACACTGATGAACCAGAACACAAACGGCTGCCCCCGTAGTCCGGATTACATCAACAATGCCGCAGCCGACTCTCTTGTCCGCGCTGGCTTATAACACTGCAGCTAACTCAGCCATGATTAATTTCCGCGTCACCATGGTGATCATCAACCCCACGGTAGATATTAACTGGCCTAACATATCAGATGAAATCCATCCAGTATATTTTTATGTTATATATTGCTTTCTTTAAAAAGAGCAATTACTCCGTCTTGCAAAGTTATCCGATGCAGGACAATAAACCGCCATATTGGTGCAAATTTAGAGGTCGTCAGAAAATTTCCGGCTTAAAAAGAAGGATTCCGGTTTAAAATCCGGCTCAAGGGAAAGCTATCACCCACAAAGCTTTGAAGCTCTCAATATCCGGTTTAACAATTTCCGATTCAAAAAGAGCAATCTCTCGCAAGTTCGAGTTCTCAGGAAAAATTAAAGGGACCAAAGAGAGTCTGTTGCAAAAGCACAACTCAAACATAGGTACCCCTTGAGCACAGCTCACAGTATCATTTGGGGGCTTGGTCGTATTCGAACCATAGCTACACCTCTTGATCCGGCTATCAAGCCAATATTATCATAAGGTGCCAAAGAGATTCTGCTGCACAACACATCTCAAACATGGGTATCCCTTGAGCACAGCTCACAATATCACTTGGGGGCTATGTTCGAACCACTTGATAGGCTTAAAGCCACCAGGGAAATCATTCGGAGGCTCTGGTCGTATCCGAACCATAGCTTATACCCTCTTGATCAACATAAGGGCACCAGGGAAATCACTTGGGGGCTTGGTCGTATCCGAACCATAGCTACACATCTTGATAGATATAAGGCCACCATGAAAATCACTTGGGGGCTATGGGTTCGAATCATAGTTACACCTCTTGATAAGCATAAGGGCACTAGGGAAATCACTTGCGGGCTTGGTCGTATTCGAACCATAGCTTCACCTCTTGATCGGCACAATGCCACAATTCTGACTACATGGGGGCTCTGGTCATATCCGAACCATAGCTTGAACCCTCTTGATCATACATACACATCGTCATATATTGCAGCATACGTTGCATCATCATTATATCATCATAGCATGTATCATATGTGCATGGATATACCGGCTTATATGGCAGAATCGGTTTTCAAACAAGGTTATATTTATTCAAATCTTTCATAGCCTACATGGCTGGATTTTTATTATGGTTATCAAATAACCAGTATTATGATTAAGGTTTTCAAAGTCGCTTTAGCGCAATGGCTATCATATTATCAATGGATATGATTTATTCTACAACTGAAGGAATAGTCCCGAGTCGTTGCAAGCTTACGACCCGGCACTTTGGGGGCTACATTATTCAAGTTGGAATTACATCAAATACACAAGTCTCATGTCGCTGCAAGCATGCACCATGACACCTAGGGGCTAATGCACAGTCATTGTTTGCTCACCTTATTGAAGACCCGACTCATCACATCATAATGAGCCGGCCCTTGGGGGCTACCAATTGCTCCTGTCAACCATTCAAGGTACAAAGCTTTTAATCCATTATATTGAAGGGTCCACTGCTCAGTTGGTAAAGCACAAAGCTCTTAACCTTGTGGACGTGGGTTCAAGCCCCATGATGGGGGTTACATCATATAATGTTATTCGCAATGAAGTATATATAAAGTCCCAGCTCAATATTATCTTACTGAGCCGGCCCTTGGGGACTACACGTTGCTCTTCAAAGTCTACATGATTATATTTACAAAGTCCCTGCTCATTATTGCATAATGAACCGGCCCTTGGGGGCTACACTAGTCGATGTTTTTATAAGCATAAGGCAATTTCAAGTCCCAGGTTGCTGCAAGCATGACAACCCGACACTTGGGGGCTACATATGTGGAATACTCAGTTCTGACTGGTGAGTGAGATGAACAACCTGGATTTCTTCAAGCTGGTGACATTCATATTGAAGCAAGTCTTAAGTTGTTACTACGTTACCTTCTTAAGACTTGGGGGCTAAAAGTGATAGGCATATAAGAGGTATATTTTCAAAATTGATGTTAACAAACAGTTCTGATCCGATGCCATCAATATTCTTAACCCGACAATTTTGGCAATGGTAAACCGGTAAACTTTTACATTCTTAAACCGGCAAGTTCTACATTCTTAAACCGGCTGAAGATCAAATGAGTATTTCAAAGGCCAATATTTTTGTTAAGCATTGGGAGCTGAAGTCAAAGGAGTTATTCTTCACAATATTTCTCTGTGAAAAACCAATGTCAGCAAATTGATTATGAAGCTGGTCTATTGACTCGGGTCTTCTAGAAGAAGGAAGTGACAAGGACTTAAGAATGATCAGGAACAGTTTAACATGGATAAATCCAAATTAAACTGGGGGCTAATGTCGGGGATATACCCCGCGGTATGATCTGGCCGGAGTTATAACCCGGCTGGGACTTAGTAAACCGGCAGGTGTTAAGGCAGGTGGTAAACCGGTTGGTGTTAAGTCAAACGGTAAACCGACAGCTTGTTAAACCGGCTGACAGTTAGGACAGACAGGTAAAACAGGCAGTTAACCCAGACGGTAAACCGACCGATTGTTAAACCGACTGACAGTTAAGACAGGAGTTAAGTCAGATGATAACTCAGCAGACATTCTTAAACCGGCAGACCATCTTAAACCAGCACCAGTTAACTCCCGGCAGGCAGTGGTAACTGGGTTGCCAGGAGTTATGAAGCCCGAGACGTTATGAAGCCCGAGACGTTATGAAACCCAAGATGTTAAGAAGCCCAAGAAGAGAAGTCATAATAGTTAAGTCTTAAGTCTGAGTTGGACTCTACAGGTAACCCGCCCCTTCAACATATATAAGGAGGGGCAGGGCTCCCCAAAGAGGGACAAGTAAGGAGAAACAATCTTAAAGGTTAGGGTTAACTGGGAGACCCGGTTTACGGCGACTTCCTCATGATCATAATGAGACATAGCTTCAAACAGCACGTAGGGTTGTTACCGGATGATGTTTCCCGGGGCCCGAAGCTATCTAAACCCTTGTCTTACATTGCGTATCTCGATTTCGCTCAACCCCTCTCAAGATACCACATAGATGCGTTGGCCTCACGACTAAGTCCTCACACTAGGACATCTGCCGTGACAATTCCACGACAGGCTGTGTTCGGCCAACTCGCGTGGGATTCCTGGCATATCAGAAGGGTGCTAGACGAATATATCCCAATTCTCGCGCAGGAACTCTCGTAGAGCAGCGTCAACCGTCGGGTCTAGTTGTGCTCCGATGGATGTTGTATTCTTGGGTTCCGTTGGATGGACTTGCAATTTGACTATTTCTTCTGCCGGTTGGAATGAGGTGGATTTGGGTCGTTTATCTAGGACCACATCACCTCTGTCCATCGTGCAGCGCTGCGCGGTTAACTCTTCGGCTGCGAGGGCTTCAGATAATGCCTCAAGGGCTAGGGACGCTGTTTTGTTCTTGGCGTGGAGTGCTATGTCCGGATCACTAACTAGAGTGATTATAGCGTTGGGCCCGGGCATCTTAAGCTTCATGTACCTGTAATGGGGTATTGCTTGAAAGCGCGTAAATGCATCTCGCCCTAAGAGGGCGTGATATCCGCTGTTGAAGGGGGCCACCTGGAAGGTTATCTCTTCAGACCGATAGTTCTCCGGCGTGCCGAATACCACGTCGAGTGTGATTTTTCCTGCACATCGTGCCTCTCGACTGGGAATGATTTCTCGGAAGGTCGTGCTGCTTTGCTTAATGCGGCTCCTGTCTATTTCCATTTTTTGTGTTGTATCCTCATAGATGATGTTCAGTCCGCTGCCGCCGTCCATGAGAACCTTGGTGAGCCGAAAGCTGTCCACAATTGGGCTGAGGACCAAGGTGGCTGGTGTTCGGACTGTCCTATGTTTTGGTTCATCGCCAGCGTTAAAGGTTATCGATGTGTCGTTCCAAGGGTTTATTGTTGCGATCTGGCAGACTTCGGTGAGTTTGCGGAGTGCCCTTTTGCGCCTATTGTTTGAAGTGAATGTCTCAAAGACTGTCAGGATTCTGGGTTTGTCGTCTTCTAGAGGGTGCTGCTCTGGGGTATCTTTGATGAGGATGTCCACGCCGTTTTTGGCTACCCGCTGGAGTATCCAACATGCTGTAAGGCTGTGGGTTGGTATGTTGTCCGGTGTGGTGTGTATTTTGCACGGGCCATCAAGCCATCCCTCCAGTACGGTCCCGAGCTGCGTAATGGGTTTGCTTTTTTTGGCTATCGGTCTGGGCGCGTTACAAGGGTTCGCCCTTTTTGCCTGGACCAGTGGTTGACTTAGGACCGATAGCTCCTAGACTGTCTGATCTCTCCAGGCGCTCTCCATTGCGCTGTACTTCTGTACACTGGTTGCCAAGTCGGCGAAGTGTAGTATGCGGCGGCGATTAATGGCGTTGAGGAGTCCTTCATTCCTGCAATTGTTGCAGAATGCTGATATTGCGTCCTCGTAGCGGCAATCTTTGACCTTGTCCTTGACAAGGAGGAATCTGACCCAAAAGTGGTGGACCGTTTCTTGGGGCTGCTGTTTTATGCTCGTGAGAGCGCTTATGTCTGGGTGGGTGGGTGGCGTCGGATCTGAACCCTGACCCGATCAATGATCCGGAGACTGAGGTTTTTCCGGGCTGAACAGTCCGGGCTCCGGAGTATCTTCTGAGTTTTGAAGCCCGCTGTTCGGCTCTAAGTTCGGAGGACGAGGCGTGTCTTTTTGCCGGTAGGTGTCCGGCTTCTCGAGGTAGGAGATTCGAATGTAATCCGTCCTCAGTATAGAGGAAGGGTTATCTTACTCCTCGACTACCACTATCTGGTTGGTGATCGGTGGATAATTAATCTTTCTCTGGTCGGGTTTAAGCCCAATCTGATCGTAGTCTGTAGCGACTCCCAAGGCGGCGATGCGATCTAGGAGTTCGTTCAAAGATGATAACTCCGTCGGATCCATCCGTTTGGCATATTCAAATCAGCGTAGATACATTTTTTGATGACTCAGGAGGTCATCCCCGTCGGCTCAGAGGCCGAGCGGGCGATCAGGTTCGGGCCCTCTCTATGGAGGTAATACCCTACTTGCTGCTTGATTGATCTTGATGAATATGAGTATTACAAGAGTTGATCTACCATGAGATTGTAATGGTTAAACCCTAGAAGTCTAGCCTGTATGACTACGGTATACAGTATATACTTTTCGGACTACACCCTCCGGTTTATATAGACACCGGGGGGATCTAGGGTTACATAGAGTCGGTTACATAAGATGGAATCTTCATAGTTGTTCGCCAGGCTTGCCTTCCACGCTAAGGAGAGTCTTATCCGGACACGGGTACAGTCTTCGGTCTTCATATCTTCACATCCCATCAGTCCAGCCCATAGATAACAGGCCGGACGCCCGAGGACCCCTTAGTCCAGGACTCCCTCAATTAGACCTATCTTTTTGCGTATGTGTTTGACCGATATGCTTAAAATAAACCCTTATGCTAAGTACATGAAGGATATTGTTATTAATAAAAGAAAGATACCGGAAGCTGAAATTTCCACCATGCTTGCTAATTACACTTTTAAGGGTGGAATACCAAAGAAACTTGGAGATCCCGGAGTACCAACTATACCATGCTCCACTAAAAGAAACTATGTTAAAACTGCTTTATGTGATCTTGGAGCCGGTGTTAGTGTTATGCCTCTCTCTTTATATTTGTAGACTTGATTTGAATAAGTTAACACCTACTGAAATATCTTTGCAAATGGCTAATAAATCAACTGCTATACTTGTTGGTATTTGTGAGGATGTGCGTGTTGTGGTTGCAAACGTTACTATTTTAACGGACTTTGTTATTCTTGATATTCCTGAGGACAATAGTATGTCTATTATCCGTGGTAGACACCTTTTGAATACTGCATGTGTGACGCCCGGATAATCAAGCTACAGTAACCTCTGCTAATGATGCCACGTCACCACTCTTACTGTTGTAAATCTCACGATGGTTCAATCCCGTTCGAATTCAAAATTTCAAAATCAGGTTGAACGGTAAAGTTTTCAAACATTAAAATTAAAATGTTCTAGAGGTGGCAAATAATGCTTAGGTAATTATGGTGGAGGATCACATTTTTATAAAATAATTAAAAGCACTGAACTAAATAAAACAGTGGCTTATACAAATAATTAGATGCATTTTATAAATATTAAAACATTAAACCATTTTATTAGGTATGAGAAATTAATGTGGCAATAGAGTATTTATAAATACTAATTTAGGGGCTAGTGGTATATTTTATAAAACCAAAAAAATAAATAAAACAAAAGAAACTTCAAAAAAAAAACAGAAACAAACAAAAAAAAGGGGGAAAGAGAGAAAGGCCCCCACTGGGCTTCGGCCCAGCAGGCCGGCCCACTCGGCCACAGGCCCAGGCCGCCCCCCCACTACCCCCTCCTTATCCACTCCCCCCTGGAACCCTAACCCCCACCCGATCCCCACTCCCCCCCACTTGCCCCACCCCGCTCGCCCCCCTCGCTCCCTCCCCGATCTGGATCGGGGTAGCGAACCCACGACCGCGCCGAGCCCAACGCGCCCCCGCCGCTCGACGACGACGCCGGAGCCGTCCCTCGCCGCAGCCGCTCGTCTCCCTGTCGCGCGGCTGTCCTCGTCCTCCCCCCCGAACGGCCTCCACGAGCCCGCGCCGCCGCCTGGACCTCGCCGCCTCGACCCCCCCCCCCCCCCGACGCCACCGTCGCCTTCCTCCTCGCCGGCGCCGTCGTCACCGGACCACCTCGACCCTACGCCCCTCCGTGAGCTCCGGCCCCCTCCCTCTCTCCCCTGGTTCTCGGACCACGGCCTCGCGTGGCCCCGCTGCTCGCCTCGCCGCCGTTCAGTGCCCGCGCGGCCTCTGCCCCGCGACGCTGCGCTCCCCCTGCTCGCTACCGCTGCCTCTGTCGCTCCTCTGCTGCTGCTCGCCCGCGCCCCGCCGTGGCCACGCACCGCTGCTGCCGCTACGCCTCCCTAGCGCCCGCCGCGCCTGCGGTGGCCCTTGCGGCCCCGCCTCTCCGCCGGCCACCATTGCACCTGGCCTCGCCCCTGCTTCCCCTTGCCGGTGCCGCGCCGCCGCTCCGGTGGCCATCGCCGGCCACGGCCTTGCCAGCGCCCCGTTCGGGCGAGCGCCCGCACCCGCTCGCCCGCGCCCCCTAGGCCCCGATGGGCCACTGACATGGGGGCCCCAGCCCCAGAACGTTTTGTTAAAAAAAGGAATTAAAAATAATATGTAAAATAAATAAAATAAATAAATAGATAATAATAATTTAATTAATTAATTAATTAAGGAATTAATTAAGTTAATTAATTATAATTAGATTAACCTAATCACTAATTAACCTAATTAACTGTTAGTTAATTAAAACAGAGTATGACGAACGGGACCCACCTGTCAGGTTGACCAAGTCAACTACTGACGTCATGATGACGTCAGCAGACACTATTCTGGATAATGTTGTATTAAATTAATTAAATAAATCCTGAAAATGATTTAAATCTTTTAAAATTAATAGAAAATAAACTGTAGCTCAGATGGAAATACTTTCTACATGAAAGTTGCTCAGAACGACGAGACGAATTCGGTTATGCAATCCGTTCGTCCGTCACACGTCCCTAGCATAGCGAACACGCAACTTTCCCTCTCCGGTTCATCTGCCCGAAAACGCGAAACACCGGGGATACTTTCCCGGATGTTTCCCCCCTTCACCGGTATCACCTCATACCGCGATAGGGCACCCCTAGCACCGCTACTTGTCATGTCATGCATCGCTATGCATCTGTTTGCTTAAATATTTATTGTTTCTCCCCCCTCTTCTCTCGCTAGACACCGAGACCGATGCCGCTGCTACCCAGTACGACTAGGGAGTTGACGATCCCTCTCTCTTGCCAGAGCAACCAGGCAAGCCCCCCCTTTGATCACCAGATATCGCCTACTCTTCTCTATACTTCTTGCATTAGAGTAGTGTAGCATGTTACTGCTTCCCGTTAATCCTATACTGATGCATAGCCTGTCCTTGCTACTACTGTTGTTACCTTTACCTGCAATCCTAATGCTTAGTATAGGATGCTAGTCTATCATCAGTGGCCCTACATCCTTGTCCGTCTGCCATGCTATACTATCGGGCCGTGATCACTCGGGAGTTGATCACGGGTATATACTATATACTTTATACATGATACATGTGGTGACTAAAGACGGGTCGGCTTGAGGAGCACCCGCGAGTGGATCTTTGAGGCGGAGCGACAGGGCAGGTTCCGACCACCTAGGAGAGAGGTGGGCCTGGCCCTGGTCGACGTTCGCGGATACTTAACACGCTTAACGAGATCTGGATATTTAATCTGAGTCTGGCCATTTGGTCTATACGCACTAACCATCTACGCGGGAGTAGTTATGGGTATCCCGGCGTCGTGGTATCAGCCGAAGCATTCGTGACGTCAGGGACTGAGTGGCGCGCCCCGGATTGGACTGGAAAGCCACTAGGCTAGGTCTGCTTTCGGCCGCGTACGCAACGTGCAGGTGTGCTAAGGGCGATGGGCCCAGACCCCTGTGCGCATAGGTTTAGACCGGCGTGCTGACCTCTCTGTTGTGCCTAGGTGGGGCTGCGACGTGTTGATCTTCCGAGGCCGGGCATGACCCAGGAAAGTGTGTCCGGCCAAATGGGATCGAGTGTGTTGGGGAATGTGGTGCACCCCTGCAGGGAAGTTAAACTATTCGAATAGCCGTGATCTTCGGTAACAGGACGATTTGGAGTTGTACCTTGACCTTATGACAACTAGAACCGGATACTTAATAAAAAACACCCTTCCATGTGCCAGATACAACCGGTGATCGCTCTCTCACAGGGCGACGAGGGGAGGATCAGCGGTTAGGGTTATGCTATGTGATGCTACTTGGCGGACTTCAGTCTACTCTCTTCTACATGCTGCAAGACGGAAGCTGCCAGAAGCGTAGTCATCGAAAGGACTAGCTATCCCCCTCTTATTCCGGCATTCTGCAGTTCAGTCCACCTATGATAGCCTTATTCCAGTTGATACCAATGCATACATATGTAGTGTAGCTCCTTGCTTACGAGTACTTTGGATGAGTACTCACGGTTGCTTTCTGCCTCCTTTCCCCCTTTTCCTTCTTCCTGGTTGTCGCGACCAGATGTTGGAGCCCAGGATCCAGACGCCACCGTCGACGATGACTCCTACTACACCGGAGGTGCCTACTACTACGTGATGCCCGCTGACGGTGACCAGGAGTAGTTAGGAGGATCCCAGGCAGGAGGCCTGCACCTCTTTCGATCTGTATCCCAGTTTGTGCTAGCCTTCTTAAGGCAAACTTGTTTAACTTATGCCTGTACTCAGATATTGTTGCTTCCGCTGACTCGTCTATGATCGAGCTCTTGTATTCGAGCCCTCGAGGCCCCTGGCTTGTAATATGATGCTTGTATGACTTATTTTATTTGTAGAGTTGTGTTGTGATATCTTCCCGTGAGTCCCTGATCTTGATCGTACACGTTTGCGTGTATGATTAGTGTACGATTGAATCGGGGGCGTCACAAGTTGGTATCAGAGCCGACTGCCTGTAGGAATCCCCTTTCCAACTCCTTGGCCGAAGTTGAGGCTAGTCATTGCAAAACCTTACTAACATGGCTGTGTGGCCTATGGGCCCACGTCGCCATTGGGTGGTATTAGGATCCTTTACTGCTCGATCTTTACTCCGGGATTCTGAACTCTCTTCTATTCGGGTTAAACGATTTTTACTAAAATCTAACTTTAGGTTCTCGAAAAAGCTTTCTCCCGGAGAGCCCCTTCAGTCCAGATGATCGCCGGCTGCACCAGAAGATTTCAGAGATACTCTCCGATATTCTCTCGAGACCTTGTGCCCGTTGCTTTTGCAAATTCCATTCCACCGAAATATCCGTATGGATAAATACTTACACCTGTCGTGCTTACTTTTATTCCCAGTCAATCTTGTTATTACAAGATACCCCGAGAATATTTTGTGCCTACTGCCTTGCAGTTCTTTGCCACCTGAATACCCCTAAGAATAATTTCTCGCCCTTTCCGAGTATCCGCTCATCCCCAGTTGTTCAGGTGTTTCACAAAAGTCTTTGAAATACTATTCAATCCTCCGAAAATCCTTAGCAACTAATGCTCTGCAAATACTTGTATGCTTACATTATGGATGCTCCCATATCACTAGCAATATTCACTAGTATCTTTTGACACCGTCATTTTGATCCTATTGATTCAACATGTGTGCGAATGCACACAATCATCTATCAACTCTTCTAATTTATCTTTCCGGCTCAGACATCCCTTTAAACATGAGTTGGTTCCCGACCAGTCGGATTACCATCAATTGTACCCCTAAGTCTACGCAACTTATCCATCCTTAATCTGAGTGTTTGCTTCTGATCCCTTGGTTGAGGATCATAAATTTCCTTGCATTGAGCTTTGAATTAGTCAGTTGTTCCTATAATCTGATGCCTTTGCATTCCTTCTTCCTCTGATTGAGAACCGATACTCACATCAGCCCTGCTATGGACCGTCAGATACTTTTTGGATTTTATCTGACATCGTCCTTCATATTCAATAACCTTGTGAGCCTTCCCTCGGATACATAATGCCTTTGGTAAATTGTATCATGTAATTTCTCAACCTTGCTCTACTTTCAAGCTTGTGATATTTACCCTTGAAACTTGTGGTATATGTTTCTAAGAAGCCCCTATGGGTTGAACATATGCCTTCTCTAAACTATGTGAACTCGAAATTTTTCATGAGTCATGCACTTCTGGTATTTTGCCAGATGAAATTTCAACACTACAACTTCTTCAAAAGTGAGAAGTGAATGAAAGGTTATGCATTGGAGAAGTGGGAGTCGACCTTGAACTTTGTGTTCATGCCCATGGACACGATGTAGATCTTATCGTTAAAGCTTCTCTTAAATTAAATTATTCCTTTGGTATAAGTTCATCTTATATCTGGGATCTGGCCTTTTGCAGTCGTGGTTCCGGCCATGTTCTCCTTTAAATACCATTTTGCGTGCAAGTTTAAGCGCTTGTCTTTTGTAGAGCAATACCCCAGTCCAACCCCTACTTTGATCTGTCATCGAGTATTACCCCCTCTGGTATCTCGAGATTATCACAGAACTACATAACTTCTTATGAGTTCTTCTTCAAGTATTATTTGACTTTCGCTGCATCATCATTTGACTTGATGTCATCGCCAACCGATTACATCTTCATGAAATCTCTCGACAAATGTGTCGTGGTCATCATCAACATCCTGAGCTCTTCCAAGTTATATATCGAATTCTTGATGGGAAATACCATCCTCGCCCCTCAATGGTTTGTGTTATCATCGACCACTTTATTGCCTTCCGTTCAACACAAACTTATTCGTGTTTTGTGTTATATCTTGAGATCCTTGCTATCCAGCATTTGTTCTTCTTTACCTCGGAATATTACCACCTTTTATGTCAAGAATGTCGTGGTAATTTCACCACCTCTTGATAATTCTTGATATAGGTGATACTTATCGCCATCACCATTCTTGTCTTGGTCCCCGTGTTGTTCCTAACCAGAATACCGACAAATGGACTAGTAATTTTAAAACTTCTAGCAACCTTATTGCTTTGAAGTTAATGGTCGACATCTCATTCTTAGGCCATTTACTATCGAATCACCTTCTAACATTGATTATGCTACCTAAGACCGTAGTTCGGGTGCACCTTCTACCAATGTTTAATTGTGTATGTTTTCCTCGAGCATACCTCACTATATCATTTGATCTGACAAATGTTATCTCTTTGTTCGCATAATTGTGGAAATCCATCTTTTGGAAATCCCAATGATTTGTCGCTGAGTTCATCAGCCACCTCCTCATCCTCTCCTTGGTTTACTGATGAACTCTTGTTTCGAAACTCGCTTCCATAGTTCATTTCCCGAGAATCTTACGAGGTCTTCTCGTCAATTCTTGTCGTACCTTTTTATCTCACGTATCCTGAGTCTGAGGTATCCTGACTCCAATCAGATCTGAAACTCGGTCAGATATGATGGTTGGAATATTTTCCAAGAGTCATAACATTGGTCCTTATATGACCCGGTAAGATGATGTCATGCCTAGCACACCTGGCCGGAGGACCTATTGTTATAGTTTCCTTTTCAGCAAGGTTATCCATTCTTCCATGAGGAAATTGTAAGACTTATTCTACAAGTTATTCCTAATAGACTCTTTGTGTTTCCAAAGTCTGATATTCACCTGTTGACCATGTCCATGCTATCTTGAAGCATGTCTGTGGTACTCCGAGAACAGGAACAATTGAAGCCCAATGTTAAATGTTTCCTGCTCAATTATCCAAACACCACTGTATGGATAATGTCATGAAAATTCTCTCCCGTACCTAAAGAGTTTTCTACATTATATCATGTCATGGATATCATGATCTGCTTGTCCTTGGGTAGGATATACCCTTGAAATATGTGTTTAAACACAATTTCCTTTCCATTGTCTTGTTTAATCTGATAATCGTATTTTCCCTTCCATTGGTTGGTTTAACGTTTCTTGTGACCTATATGATCTAAGCAGGAATATTCTCCTGCTTATGTAAACACCTCGGTGTATAACTCTGTCAGTAAGACCCTGTTACTATTGTTGATGACATTCTGGTATCCACCGATGGAAGAGAACTTTGCCTAATGGTCCGCCTCGTTCAACGAGCAGGAAAATGGTTCTCTTTGCCCCTCGCCCTTGGTACCAATGATGCTACCAACATAACTGGCCGGTTATTCACTGACATGCCTTGCTAACATGATCGTGCAATACGTCACCGCCCTTCCTGCTTTTAACCCACATGGTGGGCCCATAACCCACAATTCCTCAGGATCGAAAACTGACTCTCCTGTACACCCCCTGTTCCCAAAGTTATTCCTCACGCGTGGCCTCGTGTGTAATTCATGAGCCACCTTCTGATGAGATCATTAATCTGGTATCTGATGCAATACTTATTCCCATTGCTCCGAACCCCTTTCACACTTCACTTCAGGCAACGAATGATTGCCTATGCGCTCGAAACTTCCCATGTTATCTCCTTACCTTGCTCTCGATATTTTTGTAAATTTCAATTCGAGAGTTACTTTTCGCCACGTTCCCTAATGATTATCTACCGGATAAGCAACCATGCAGAATTCAATTCTTCCGGTATACCCATCCTTTACTCCTCTGTAAGTACGATGGAGCTCCCAAAGGAAGGACGACAGCTTCCTCATGATGCATGGGTGTAGAGAAATGAAGACATCAACGCTATGGATCAACCTCTTCAAGAAGGGCAACCAAGACTGAGAAGACACGTTAGAATTTCGTAACCAGAACTTCCCCCTACTCCCCTCTTAAATCTCGGGACGATATTTCTTGTAGTGGAGGAGAATTGTGACGCCCGGATAATCAAGCTAGAGTAACCTCTGCTAATGATGCCACGTCACCACTCTTACTGTTGTAAATCTCACGATGGTTCAATCCCGTTCGAATTCAAAATTTCAAAATCAGGTCGAACGGTAAAGTTTTCAAACATTAAAATTAAAATGTTCTAGAGGTGGCAAATAATGCTTAGGTAATTATGGTGGAGGATCACATTTTTATAAAATAATTAAAAGCACTGAACTAAATAAAACAGTGGCTTATACAAATAATTAGATGCATTTTATAAATATTAAAACATTAAACCATTTTATTAGGTATGAGAAATTAATGTGGCAATAGAGTATTTATAAATACTAATTTAGGGGCTAGTGGTATATTTTATAAAACCAAAAAAATAAATAAAACAAAAGAAACTTCAAAAAAAACAGAAACAAACAAAAAAAAGGGGGAAAGAGAGAAAGGCCCCCACTGGGCTTCGGCCCAGCAGGCCGGCCCACTCAGCCACAGGCCCAGGCCGCCCCCCCACTACCCCCTCCTTATCCACTCCTCCCTGGAACCCTAACCCCCACCCGATCCCCACTCCCCCCACTCGCCCCACCCCGCTCGACCCCCTCGCTCCCTCCCCGATCTGGATCGGGGAAGCGAACCCACGACCGCGCCGAGCCCAACGCGCCCCCGCCGCTCGACGACGACGCCGGAGCCGTCCCTCGCCGCAGCCGCTCGTCTCCCCGTCGCGCGGCCGTCCTCGTCCTCCCCCCCGAACGGCCTCCACGAGCCCGCGCCGCCGCCTGGACCTCGCCGCCTCAACCCCCCCCCCCCCCCCGACGCCACCGTCGCCTTCCTCCTCGCCGGCGCTGTCGTCACCGGACCACCTCGACCCCACGGCCGAGACCCTACGCCCCACCGTGAGCTCCGGCCCCCTCCCTCTCTCCCCTGGTTCTCTGACCGCGGCCTCGCGTGGCCCCGCTGCTCGCCTCGCCGCCGTTCAGTGCCCGCGCGGCCTCTGCCCCGCGACGCTGCGCTCCCCCTGCTCGCTACCGCTGCCTCTGTTGCTCCTCTGCTGCTGCTCGCCCGCGCCCCGCCGTGGCCACGCACCGCTGCTGCCGCTGCGCCTCCCTAGCGCCCGCCGCGCCTGCGGTGGCCCTTGCGGCCCCGCCTCTCCGCCGGCCACCATTGCACCTGGCCTCGCCCCTGCTTCCCCTTGCCGGTGCCGCGCCGCCGCTCCGGTGGCCATCGCCGGCCACGGCCTTGCCCGCGCCCCGTTCGGGCGAGCGCCCGCACCCGCTCGCCCGCGCCCCCTAGGCCCCGATGGGCCACTGACATGGGGGCCCCAGCCCCAGAACGTTTTGTTAAAAAAAGGAATTAAAAATAATATGTAAAATAAATAAAATAAATAAATAGATAATAATAATTTAATTAATTAATTAATTAAGGAATTAATTAAGTTAATTAATTATAATTAGATTAACCTAATCACTAATTAACCTAATTAACTGTTAGTTAATTAAAACAGAGTATGACGAACGGGACCCACCTGTCAGGTTGAGCAAGTCAACTACTGACGTCATGCTGACGTCATGATGACGTTAGCAGACACTATTCATGATAATGTTGTATTAAATTAATTAAATAAATCCTGAAAATGATTTAAATCTTTTAAAATTAATAGAAAATAAACCGTAGCTCAGATGGAAATACTTTCTACATGAAAGTTGCTCAGAACGACAAGACGAATTCGGTTACGCAATCTGTTCGTCCGTCACACGTCCCTAGCATAGCGAACACGCAACTTTCCCTCTCCGGTTCATCTGCCCGAAAACGCGAAACACCGGGGATACTTTCCCGGATGTTTCCCCCCTTCACCGGTATCACCTCATACCGTGATAGGGCACCCCTAGCACCGCTACTTGTCATGTCATTCATCGCTATGCATCTGTTTGCTTAAATATTTATTGTTTCTCCCCCCTCTTCTCTCGCTAGACACCGAGACTGACGCCGTTGCTACCCAGTACGACTACGGAGATGACGATCCCTCTCTCTTGCCAGAGCAACCAGGCAAGCCCCCCCTTTGATCACCAGATATCGCCTACTCTTCTCTATACTGCTTGCATTAGAGTAGTGTAGCATGTTACTGCTTCCCGTTAATCCTACACTGATGCATAGCCTGTCCTTGCTACTACTGTTGTTACCTTTACCTACAATCCTAATGCTTAGTATAGGATGCTAGTCTATCATCAGTGGCCCTACATCCTTGTCCGTCTGCCATGCTATACTATCGGGCCGTGATCACTCGGGAGTTGATCACGGGTATATACTATATACTTTATACATGATACATGTGGTGACTAAAGACGGGTCGGCTTGAGGAGCACCCGCGAGTGGATCTTTGAGGCGGAGCGACAGGGCAGGTTCCGACCACCTAGGAGAGAGGTGGGCCTGGCCCTGGTCGACGTTCGCGGATACTTAACACGCTTAACGAGATCTGGATATTTAATCTGAGTCTGGCCATTTGGTCTATACGCACTAACCATCTACGCGGGAGTAGTTACGGGTATCCCGGCGTCGTGGTATCAGCCGAAGCCTTCGTGACGTCAGCGACTGAGTGGCGCGCGCCGGATTGGACTGGAAAGCCACTAGGCTAGGTCTGCTTTCGGCCGCGTACGCAACGTGAAGGTGTGCTAAGGGCGATGGGCCCAGACCCCTGTGCGCATAGGTTTAGACCGGCGTGCTGACCTCTCTGTTGTGCCTAGGTGGGGCTGCGACGTGTTGATCTTCCGAGGCCGGGCATGACCCAGGAAAGTGTGTCCGGCCAAATGGGATCGAGCGTGTTGGGGAATGTGGTGCACCCCTGCAGGGAAGTTAATCTATTCGAATAGCCGTGATCTTCGGTAACAGGACGATTTGGAGTTGTACCTTGACCTTATGACAACTAGAACCGGATACTTAATAAAACACACCCTTCCAAGTGCCAGATACAACCGGTGATCGCTCTCTCACAGGGCGACGAGGGGAGGATCAGCAGTTAGGGTTATGCTATGTGATCCTACTTGGAGGACTTCAGTCTACTCTCTTCTACATGCTGCAAGACGGAGGCTGCCAGAAGCGTAGTCATCGAAAGGACTAGCTATCCCCCTCTTATTCCGGCATTCTGCAGTTCAGTCCACCTATGATAGCCTTATTCCAGTTGATACCAATGCATACATATGTAGTGTAGCTCCTTGCTTGCGAGTACTTTGGATGAGTACTCACGGTTGCTTTCTCCCTCCTTTCCCCCTTTTCCTTCTTCCTGGTTGTCGCGACCAGATGTTGGAGCCCAGGATCCAGACGCCACCGTCGACGACGACTCCTACTACACCGGAGGTGCCTACTACTACGTGATGCCCGCTGACGGCGACCAGGAGTAGTTAGGAGGATCCCAGGCAGGAGGCCTGCACCTCTTTCAATCTGTATCCCAGTTTGTGCTAGCCTTCTTAAGGCAAACTTGTTTAACTTATGTCTGTACTCAGATATTGTTGCTTCCGCTGACTCGTCTATGATCGAGCTCTTGTATTCAAGCCCTCGAGGCCCCTGGCTTGTAATATGATGCTTGTATGACTTATTTTATTTGTAGAGTTGTGTTGTGATATCTTCCCGTGAGTCCCTGATCTTGATCGTACACGTTTGCGTGTATGATTAGTGTACGATTGAATCGGGGGCGTCACAGCAGGGGTTATTATTGATTGCATCAAAGGCAATGTCACTTTTCATGTTAATGGTGATGAGCATACGGTACACTTTCCGAGGAAACAACCTCAAGTCCACAGTATCAATTCTATTGGGAAAATTCCAACAATTACTATTGGAGGTTTTGAATTTCCCCTTCCTACTATCAAGAAGAAATATGATATTCTTAATGTTGGGGACGTGCATATCCCCGTTGAGGTAACATAGTGTTATTCGAAAATTCTCCGGTTTCATGTGAATCGGAATGAGTTTGTTAACAAGACTTGATCAACCTTGTTAGTGGATTCCTTTTGATGAGCATGAGATGGATGAAGTTAGAAAGCACAACCTTCTGTTTCCTTGCAATAAAAAATACCCCGAAAATAAAAGTTCTCCAAATGCCCTGCAAATTTAATATGATTTTTCTGGAATATTTAAGAATTATTGGCACTGAGAACACATCAGGGGGACCCACCGTGTGCCCACGAGGGTGGAGGGCACGCCCTACCCCCATGGGCGCGGCCCCCTGCCTCGTGGACCCCCCGTGGGTCCCCTCCACTTATTCTTGCACCCACACACTTTGCCTTCCTCTAGAAAAAAATCATCCACCAGCTCAAACCCATGTTCTAGCTCATCTTGCTGCCATTTTCTATCTCCTTGCTCAAAGCTCCACTCACAAAACTGCTTTGGGGGATTGTTCTTCGGTATGTGTCTCCTCCAATGGTCCAATTAGTTTTTGTTCTAGTGCTTTATTTATTGCAAATTTTTGCTGCGTAGGTGACCCTGTTCTTGATCTTGCATGTCAAATTTATGTGGTCAAAAGTAGTTTTAATGCATGATATAGCCTCTAGACACTTGTAGGAGTAGTTGCTATTAATTTTTTTGAGTTTGGTTCACTTTTATTTTAAGTTACTAAAAATTTCAGAAATTTTCAGAAAAAAGATGTAGAGATTTTTGAGGGGATCATTGAGTCGAAGGTCAAAGGATAAGCAAAGTGAAGGGAATAAGAAGCCCAAGTATAATCTCCCTCGTACTGCGGAGGTTCGGCCTTGTGAATGGCCTTGTGATGAGTTCTTGAGAGAAGCCGAGATTTATGAAGATTTTTATTATTTGGTTGAGAATGCAGGCCTCACTGACTTCCTCCACAACTAGCGTGAACAGTATCTCCTACTCACCAATATTTTTGTGCAAAATTTTCATTTCCATGCTAGGAGATCGCCACCTTCGGTGGAATTTTATTTATATAATGATCATAAGGAGATGTCACTTTATGATTTTGGTCGGGTTTGTAAGATACCCTTTGAGGGCAGCATAGAGGAACCACATCGTAATGATCTGGAAGGATTCATTAATATGATTGTTGTAGGGGAAATGAGGAAGGTTTCTGATGCAAGAATTACTGGCATACATTTTCTTGTTCTATGTTACTTCGCAATATTTTCTAGTAGATGCTTAATTGGTCGCGGGAACTGTGGAAATCTTAGTGCCCCTGATATTGTTATTTTGCGCCATGCTTTGTTTCGTGATACCACTTTTCGTTTAGGCGCTATTGTTGCTAAACGGTTAAATCTGAACCATACAAAGGGTCGCGTCTTAGGAGGCATCTTCGCCTCGGGCCTTGTTACACACTTTAACATACCTATTAGGCACTATGAGAAAGAGGAAAAGTTGTTGCCTCATATTTTTCTAGATTATAAGAGTATGGTAGCACATGATTTTATTGTTAAGAAGAAGAAGATGCTTAACTATAGACTGATATTTGATAAGAATTACTTTGAGACTATTACCTTGCCTGCTCCATCTTTGTTCAACATATTTTCAGGCACGTACCTTGTTTTGCTGGAGGCCGTTCAGGCATACCACAGCCTGACATCAGCTCCAGAGCTGGAGCCACTATTTGATCCTCACTGTTAGTCTGTTTATCAGTGGGTTCCGGAGGAGATTGCCAACCAGTGGCAACCCGAGGACCCTCCTCAGTACACCGGAGAGGGCAGCTTTGATCCGTGGGCATAGACTAACTTAGGCTAAAGGCCTAAGCTTGGGGGAGTACGTATTTCTCACCGACATTACATTCATGTTCACACACTCATCTAGTTGTCGGTGCTCATACTTTTTCATTGTATTGTCCATGCTAATTTATTTTCTTTCCTGGCATTCTTCTTGTGTGTTTGAAAAACCTTAAGAAAAGAAATAAAAAAAAATTAGTTGTAGCTTTTAGCTAGCTTACTTTCCATGCTTGTAGTAGTAGTAATTAAAAAGAAAACCCATACAGATTTCTTGTTCTTCTTTTTGCTTGTTGGGAGCTTTCCCGTGTAAATAGTTTTGTTTCTTTTCTTTGGGGGTCGAGAGGAGAAGACCTTAATGAAGATGTTGAGTGGCTCTCATATGCATTATTGTTGATCTAACAAAGAGCCCATATTACCTTTGTCTTCTCCCTTGAATTGAATGCTTGCAGATTCTAGCTTAGTCCAATGCACGTGCACTATTATTATTATCCACACTATTTGGTTGTGCAAGTGAAAGGCAATAATGACGATATATGATGGACTGATTGAGATCAGAAAAGCTGGTATGAACTCAACCTCTCTTGTTTTTGTAAATATGATTAGTTCATCGTTCTTGATTCAGCCTATTATGAATGAAACATGTTTGTAATGACAATTAGAGATTATAGTTGCTCATTCCATGCTTAATTTGCTAGGAGTTTATAATGGTTTACCTACGTGCCAACATGCTATTAAAATGGTTGTGATGTGGTATGATAGGGTGGTATCCTCCTTTGAACAATTCGAGTGGCTTGACTTGGCACATGTTCACGCATGTAGTTGAAACAAAATCAACATAGCCTCCACGATATTTATGTTCATGATGATTTATATTCTACACATGCATGCATTCAGTGTTGATTAATTTTAATGCATGTTCATGACTGTTGTCGCTCTCTAGCTGGTCGCTTCCCAATCTCTTTCTAGCCTTCACTTGTACTAAGCGGGAACACTGCCTGTGCATCCAACTCCATAAACCCCAAAACTTATTCTGTTGGGGATATGACTACTGGAGGTAAACCGGCTAGGAATGGCCGGGTTAACTCCATGAATATAGAAGCCCATGAAGATGTGAGGATGGTGGCACTTTACGAAGGCCCAAGGCCCAAAGGCGAGTTAAAGGTTGTAGATATAAACCGACTCTTTCATGTAACTTGTATTGTAAGTTAGAAAGAATAGAGACCGAGCCGGACATGTTTATGATCCGGCCTCGGGACTCTGTAAACCGGCGGGCGTCAACCTATGTATATAAAGGGACGACCTGGCGGCGGTTTAGGGACAACAGACAACAACTCGAGAGCCAGGCAAAGCGGATTTGCTCCCTAGTCATCGAAACCCCAGCAATACCAATCACAACTAGACATAGGCTTTACCTTCATCGAAGGGCCGAACTAGTATAAAATCCCTCGTGTCCCTTGTCTGGTTTAACCCCTTCAAGCTAACCCGTAGCGATGGCTCCACGACTAAGTCCTTTCACGAGGACATCTGCCGTGACAAACCCACGACAGTTGGCGCCCACCGTGGGGCTATCGCACGATGGTTTCGAGTTCTTGAAGGGCAACTTCGAAGGACTCAAGGGATACGCTATGGGCTGGATGACAAAGAGTCGTCACGGCAAGCTCTACATCAATGACATAGGATGGGGTCCTGAGGCTGGTGCAATCGAATACGGGTACCGGGTCCCCTTTGGTGGGATTCACGTCTTCATCACCAAGATCGGCGAACCGGGCCCTGAGCCGGACACCTGCACCGACATCATCGAGACGGCTCAGCGTGCGAGCCCTGCTGAGGGAGTCCTGGATTAGGGGGTCTCCGGACAGCCGGACTATCTCCATTGGCCGGACTGTTAGACTATGAAGATACAAGATTGAAGACTTCGTCTAGTGTCCGGATGGGACTCTACTTGGCGTGGAAGGCAAGCTAGTCAATACGTATATGGATATCTCCTCCTTTGTAACCGACCTTGTGTAACCCTAACCCTCTCCGGTGTCTATATAAACTGGAGGGTTTTAGTCCGTAGGACAACAATCACAACATACAATCATACCGTAGGCTAGCTTCTAGGGTTTAGCCTCTCTGATCTCGTGGTGGATCTAGTCTTGTAACACCCATATCTTCAATATTAATCAAGCAGGACGTAGGGTTTTACCTCCATCAAGAGGGCCCGAACCTGGGTAAAACTTCGTGTCCCTTGCCTCCTGTTACCATCCGGCCTAGACGCACAGTTCGGGACCCCCTACCCGAGATCTGCCAGTTTTGACTCCGACATTGGTGCTTTCATTGAGAGTTCCGCTGTGCCGCCGCCACAAGGAAGGATGTCTCGTCCCGTCTTTAAAGACGGCAGTATCGCTAAGGGAGCTCTAGCTATCGGCCAAACTCTCTGGCTAGGTGGTTTTCTGATGACCGCCTGTTCAGCCGCTGTGCCGACGATGACTTCTCTGGTCATCGAAAGCAATCTTCACATCAACTCGGAACTCGCCGAACAGTTAGATCCAATGGAGCTCTCTTCCCCGAACGAGCTCTTGGATCGTATCGCCGCCCTGGGAGTCGCTACAGACTACGATCAGATTGGGCCTAAACCCGATCTAAGAGAAATTAACTCTCCCCAGGTCACCCACCACGTTGCAGTGGTGGAAGAAAAATGCGGCAAAACTCCATCTATCTTAAGGACTAGCCACGTCTGGATTCCCGATCCCCCCAAACCGGATACCCACGGAGGGGAGGACGTCACTCAAAGCCCAAACCTAGAATCAGGCAGCGGGCTAGATTTACCAGAAAACGTTCAAGAATCCAAGATTTCGAGTTCGGAAACTCCTTGGCCACTGAGCCTCAGATCGGGCGAGGATTCGGATTCAACACCACCCACCCACCCAAACATACGCGATCTATCCCAAATTAGGCAAGAGCCCGAAGAAACAGTAAACCATTACTGGGCCAGATTCCTCCTGATCAAGAATAGGATAAAGGACTGCTGCGAGGAAGACGCAATTTCATTCTTCTGCAATAATTGCACGGACAAGGGAATCCTCAACGCCATAAGTCGTCGCGAAATTACACGCTTTGCCGACTTGGTGTCCATAGTGCGAAAGTACTGTGCGATGGAAAGCACCTGGAAAAACGAAGTAAAATTTTGGGATAATTCGGCCCTGAATACAAACCCAGTCCAAAATAAAAGGGTGCATAATCACAATACACCTGGGTTAACTACCAAAAAGCAAAAGCCCTCTACGGGGCAAGGAACCGTACTGGAGGGATGGCTCAAAGGACCCTGCAAAATTCATAGTACAACGGATGCGATACCAACGCACAACCTTAGAGCATGCTGGATACTCCGGCAGGTGGCCAAAAGTGGTGAGGATCTACTCCTCCCAAAAACCAAAGAGCACCACCCCGAGGATAATAGTACGGTCTTAACGGTGTTCGAGACCTTTGCGTCAAATAAAAGACGGAAGCGAACACTCCGCAGCACGTCCGAAATCTGCCACATAGCAGAAACAAATCCTTGGAGGGATACGGCTATTACCTTCAATGCCAGTGACGAACCTAAATTCCGAACAGCCCGAGTACCAGCCGCACTGGTCCTCAGTCCAATCATGGACGGCTTTCGACTCACCAAGGTACTCATGGACTGCGGCAGCGGATTAAACCTCATCTATGAGGAAACTCTTCAAAAGATGGAAATAGACTGGAGCCGCAGTAAGCAAAGCAGCACAACCTTTAGAGGAATCATCCCTAGTCGGGAAGCACGCTGCGCCGGAAAAATCACACTAGACGTGGTATTCGGCACGCCGGATAATTATAGGTCCGAAGAAATTACATTCCAAGTGGCCCCGTTCAGCAGCAGATACCACGCTCTATTAGGGCGGGAGGCGTTCACAATCTTCCAAGCCGTACCCCATTACGGGTACATGAAGCTCAAAATTCCCGGGCCCAACGGAATCATCACTCTTGTTAGTAATCCGAACATAGCACTCCGCACCGAAAATAAGACAGCTGCACTGGCCCTTGAGGCACTATCCGAAGCCCTAGCGGCCAAAGAACTAACTGCGCTGCGCTCCACGGTAAACAGGGACGACATGATACTCGATAAAAGATCCAAGTGTACCTCCTTTAAGTCGGCGGACGAAATAGTCAAATTCCAAGTCCATCCAACGGACCCTATAAAAACAGCTTCCATCGGGGCACAATTAAACCCTGATGTTGACGTCGCACTGCGAGAATTCCTACGCGAGAACTGGGATATTTTTTCCTGGCACCCTTCAGACATGCTAGGAATCCCACGCAGGCTGGCTGAACACAACCTAAATATCATAAAAGGGTTCAAGCTAGTCAAGCAGGCTCTTCGACGTTTCTCCGAGCCTAAAAGACAAGCCATGGGAGAGGAACTAGCCAAGCTATTGGAGGCCGGATTCATCAGAGACATAAAACATCCGGACTAGCTAGCAAACTTGGTGATGGTACCAAAGAAGGACAAATCCTGGCGCTTGTGCGTCGATTTTAAGGACCTTAACAAGGCCTACCCAAAGGATCCCTTCCCCCTCGCCCGCATCGATCAAATCATCGATGCTACCGCAGGACACGATTCATTGTGTTTCCTCGATGCATACTCCGGCTACCACCAAATCAAAATGGCAGAGCCAAACCAAGCCGCAACGGCATTCATCACACCATACGGCCCATTCTGCTTCAACACAATGCCCTTCGGGCTAAAAAACGCCGGTGCAACATATCAGCGCATGATTCAGACATGCCTGGCAAACCAGATTGGCAAAACAGTGGAGGCCTACGTGGATGACGTGGTCATTAAAACCAAGCATGTCAAAACTTTAGTAGACGACTTGAGGCTCACATTCGATAACCTCCGAACATATGACATCAAGCTCATTCCGGAAAAATGCGTCTTCGGCGTACCAGTAGGAAAGCTCCTGGGATTCATTGTCTCCAGTAGAGGTATTGAAGCTAATCCGGCCAAAATCCAAGCGTTGTCACAGTTGGCTACCCCAACAGACCTCAAACAAATACAAAAACTAACTGGATGCGTGGCGGCTCTAAGCCGCTTTATCTCCCGCTTGGGAGAAAAGGCATTACCCCTTTATCGCCTCCTCCGGCGTACCGAACACTTCGAGTGGACGGACGCCGCCACGGCTGGACTCAACGAAATAAAAGCCATGTTGGCAACAAACCCAGTCCTGGCCGCGCCAAACATTGGCGAACCAATGCTATTATACATTGCGGCAACTCATCAAGTGGTAAGCGCAGTGCTTGTCGTCGAGCGAGAAGTGGACGGACACAAATTTCCCATTCAAAAGCCGGTTTACTATGTGTCCACTGTCCTTACTCCATGCAAAATGCAGTACCCGCATTATCAAAAGATAGCGTACGCGGTATTTATGGCATCCAGGAAGCTGCGACACTACTTTCAAGAGTGTTCGATAACGGTAGCCTCGGAAGTACCACTTAACAATATTATAAACAACCGCGACGCGACGGGTCGGATTGCCAAATGGGCCATTGAGCTCCTCCCATTCGACATAACTTACAAGCCACGGTGAGCTATTAAATCACAAGTTTTGGCTGACTTCGTCGCTGAATGGACGGAAGCCGAACTCCCTAAAGATTACGGCACATATTCAAACTGGATCATGCACTTCGACGGCTCCAAAATGTTGGCTGGTCTGGGGGCCGGCGTCATTTTTACGTCCCCAACAGGAGACACAGTTCAATACGTACTGCAGATAATGCATACGGACTCCAACAACGCAGCCGACTACGAGGCCCTTCTACATGGTCTCCGGATGGCAGTATCCATGGGCATTCAACGCCTAGAGGTGCGCGGGGATTCAAACCTTGCAATATCCCAAATAAATGAAGACTTTGATGCCAAGGATCCAAAAATGGCCGCTTATTGCAATGTCGTCCTAAAAATGTCAGCCCGGTTCGAGGGGCTCGAATTTCACCATGTGGCTCGGGAAAACAATCAGGCGGCAGATATCCTCGCCCGCATTGGCGCAAAACGCGACGCGGTCCCTCCCAACATTTTTCTGGAAAGGCTTTTCAAGCCATGCGTAGCATGGGAAGGGGACACCAGTAACAACAGTCCGGACCCGGCCAAAATACTCGATACCGAACTCTCTGACACAATCGGAGGCTCCGCCACCGAAATAACACAATCATCCCACAAGATAATGGCTATTATTGCCCCGTGGACAGAACCATTCCTGGCCTACTTAACTAGACAGGAACTCCCGGAGGACTAAAATGAGGCACACTGCATAGTGCGGCGACCAAAGGCCTACAAGGTCCACGAGGGAGAATTGTACAAGAAAAGCGCTACCGGAGTCCTTTGACGGTGCATCTCCGAAGAGGAAGGACGGATCCTTCTGGCAGAAATTCATGCCGGACTCAGTGGTCATCACGCCGCAGCCCAGGCTCTTGTGAGCAAGGCCTTCCGTACATGATTCTATTGGCCAACGGTCCGGGCAGACGCATAGGACTTAGTCCAGCGTTGCGCCGGTTGCCAGCTCTTTGCAAATCAAAGCCATATGCCACCCACCGCCCTCCAAACAATGCCCATGACATGGCCCTTTGCGGTCTGGGGGCTTGACATGGTTGGACCCCTTAAAGGTGGAACCCACAAGAAAAAATACTTATTGGTCATTGAGGGAGTCCTGGATTAGGGGGTTTCCGGATGGCCGGACTATACCTTCAGCCGGACTCCTGGACTATGAAGATACAAGATTGAAGATTTCGTCCCGTGTCCGGAAGGGACTTTCCTTGGCGCGGAAGGCAAGCTTGGCAATACGGATATGTAGATCTCCTACCATTGTAACCGACTTTGTGTAACCCTAACCTTCTCCGGTGTCTATATAAACTGGAGGGTTTTAGTCCGTAGGACAACATACAGAACAACAATCATACCATAGGCTAGCTTCTAGGGTTTAGCCTCTCCGATCTCGTGGTAGATCTACTCTTGTACTACCCATATCATCAATATTAATCAAGCAGGACATAGGGTTTTACCTCCATCAAGAGGGCCCGAACCTGGGTAAAACTTCGTGTCCCTTGCCTCCTGTTACCATCCAGCCTAGACGCACAGTTCGGGACCCCCTACCCGAGATCCGCCGGTTTTGACACCGACATTGGTGCTTTCATTGAGAGTTCCTCTGTGTCGTCGCTGTTAGGCTTGATGGCTCCTACGATCATCAATAGCGATGCAGTCTAGGGAGAGACCTTCCTCCCCGGACAGATCTTCGTCTTTGGCGGCTTCGCACTGCGGGCCAATTCACTTGGCCATCTGGAGCGGATCGAAAGCTATGCCCCTGGCCGTCAGGTCAGATTTGGAAGTTTAAACTACACGGCTGACATCCCCGGGGACTTGATCTTCGACGGATTCGAGCCACTGCCAAGCGCGCCGCACTGTCACGACGAGCATGATCTAGCTCTGCCGCTGAACAGTGCCCTGGAGGCCGCACCCGCATCGGCTTCGACCCTTAATTCGGAGCCAACTGCGCCGATCGAGGATGGGTGGTTGGACGCCGCCTCGGGGGCTGCGATCCCAACGGCAATCGAGCCGAACACCAGGCTGGCACTCCGCGAGACTCGTGACTCCAAGGAGCCGGACTCCTCTCCGGACTCCGAACCCTCCGCGCCCCTGCCGATCGAATCCGATTGGGCGCCGATCATGGGAATTACTGCCGCGGACATCTTTCAGCACTCGTCTTTCGACGATATTCTGAAGACACTAAAGTCTCTCTCTTTATCAGGAGAGCCCTGGCCGGACTACGGTCAGCAAGGTTGGGATACGGACGATGAAGAAATTTAAAGCCCACCCACCACCCACTTTGTAGCCATTGTCGACGATTTAACCGACATGCTCGACTTTGACTCCGAAGACATCGACAGTATGGACGGTGATGAAGGAGACGATGAAGAACCAGCGCCTATTGGGCCCTGGAAAGCCACCTCGTCATATGACGTATACATGGTGGACGCACCCAAAGATGATGACGAGGAGCGGAAGGACGCACCGAAGGCTTGTTCCCTCGAGAAGCAGTCAAAGCGGCGACGCAAGCGCCGCCCCAAATCCCGCCTCGACAGAAATAACGATCACACAGACCCAGCGCTGGAGTAGGGCGAACCGCTGCCGGACAACGGCAATCCGGATAATCAAACTGAACAAACAAATTCTATCAAGGATAATGGTCCGGACGACATAACGCCGGACAGGCACCCGGAGCAGCAGAATGCCCGTAAAAGGCTTGTTGCCACCGCGAGGAGTCTTAAAAAGCAGAAGCAAAGGCTCAAGGCTGCACAAGATACACTCCAAATCAGATGGAGTAAAATACTCAACACAGCAGCGAGGTACGGCGACAATCGCCCCTCCAAGAGCTACCCAAAGCGGAAGCTGCTACCTGAATTCGATGAGGAGGCCTCAGACCCCCCACAACCAAATATCAAAGCAGCCACCTGGCCGGATAGACGACCCCTCTACCAACACAGAGCGGCATACAACGCCACTCACAATACAACACGCGACCCATGCGAGGGCTCGCACCCAAAGGACGGCGCAACAAGATCCATCTATGGACCACGCAAGCGCGCCCCAGCATACAATGCAACACAACAAACATCCGAACAACGCGGTACACCCAGCCACACAGGTGTCGCACACCCCCTATGTTTCACCGATGAGGTGCTGGATCATGAATTTCTAGAGGGATTCAAACCCGTAAACATAGAGACATACGACGGAACAACAGACCCTGGGGTCTGGATTGAGGACTACATCCTTCATATCCATATGGCTCGAGGAGATGATCTCCACGCCATCAAGTACTTACCCCTCAAGCTCAAAGGGCCAGCTCGTCACTGGCTTAAAGGCCTCCCCGAAAGCTCCATTGGAAGTTGGGAAGAGCTCGAAGACGCCTTTCGGGAAAATTTTCAAGGGACTTATGTCCGACCTCCGGATGCGGATGATTTGAGTCATATAACTCAACAGCCCGAAGAGTCAGCCCGAAAGCTTTGGAACAGATTTCTTACTAAAAAGAACCAGATTGTCGACTGTCCGGACGCCGAAGCCTTGGCAGCTTTTAAGCATAGCATCCGTGACGAATGGCTCGCCAGACACCTCGGCCAAAATAAGCCGAGAACGATGGCCGCATTAACAAGCCTCATGACCCGCTTTTGCGCGGGTGAGGACAGCTGGCTAGCCGGATGCAGCACCAGCGACCCCAGTACATCTGAAGTTAGAGATGGAAATGGGAAATCATGGCGCAACAGCAATAACAAACGCCGGAATAAAGAAGACAACACGAAGGGCACGGCAGTAAACGCCGGATTCAAAAGCTCTCGGCCAGGTCAAAAGCTGCCCTCTAAAGGCACCAGGGATGAACTGTCTAGCCTCAACAAAATTCTGGACCAAGTATGTCAGATCCATAGTACCCCTGGTAAACCTGCTAATCATACCCACAGAGAATGTTGGGTCTTCAAGCAGTTCGGCAAGCTCAACGCCGTACACAAGGGGGAGGATACGCCAAGTGAAGACGAGGACGAGCCTCCCAAGCAAGACACTGGGGAACAAAAGAAATTTCCACGAGAGGTCAAAACAGTAAACGTGTTACACATGATCAAGGGAAAAAACAACGCGGCACTCCCAGGAAAATATACCCAAGTGCCTGTCACCGCGAAGTCCTGCCACTGGTCGTCTCAACCAATCACTTTCGACCATCGCGATTACTCAGCAAGTATCCGATGCGTAGGATGGGCTGCCCTGGTATTAGACCCAGTAATTGGCGGATATCACTTCACACGAGTCTTGATGGACGGTGGCAGCAATCTAAACTTAATATATCAGGATACAATCCGCGGGATGGGGTTAGACCCAACAAAAATTCGCCATAGCAATACTACCTTTAAAGGAGTAACGCCAGGCCCAAGGGCTCGTTGTACGGGCTCCCTCCTACTACAAGTTATATTCGGCTCCCCCGATAACTTCCGTCGCGAGCATTTAACCTTCCACATCGCTCCGTTCCAAAGTGGCTATCAAGCACTGCTCGGACGCGAAGCTTTCGCTCGCTTTAATGCAATACCACATTACGCCTCCCTCACACTCAAGATGCCCGGTCCACGTGGCATCATTTCAGTGAACAGAAATAGCAAGCAATCTCTGCGCGCCGAAGAGAGTGTGGCTGCCTTGGCAGCCGCACACTAAAGGTGCCCGGACCAGCGAAAGCATCCAATAGGTCGTCAAGACCTCAAACACAACTAATCAAGTCCGGCGCCACTATTTATACCGAATAAATGGTCACACCCCTATTTGTCAATACAAGGGGCTCAACGGGCGCAGACAAGTGGCGATTTCTTCTCATCTTGAACTATACATGGTTTCTTTAAAAACTATCTTTTTGCACGACAACTTTTTCACCTAAATTCCTCTCTTTTACAGATGATCATCGTGATACACCCGTCCAGGATACGGCACAACGGAGACACAGGCACAGACGTGCAGCAGGGACCCGCTCCAAGGATTCTTTTTAGATTAAGACCATGCGTAAACCTTTTTTTACTGTCTCTTGTTGATACATATCCACTGTTGAGAAGGATGCTGACGTCTTGGCATGTGCCACGCCAGAATAATGCACGTACCTGGACACAAGGGGCTTCTTACAAAGGCCATTATTTAGGCCCGGTTTATACCACAAAGACCGAATACCTTAGGGAGTGTTCGGCATCGCGAGTTTAGCCCTATATGCATCAGCCCGAATCATTGTCTTTGGTCAAATATTGGGTTTGCCCGGCTCCTGTGTTTTGGTGCCTTATGTTCCGCTTTACCGGCTAAGGTAGCACCAGGAGAACTACTGCGATTGTGACCTGGTTCATCCGGACGAGCACCTCAGTAGAGAAAGCCGAAAACCGACTATCATGATATAGCGTGAGACTGGTCAACCACTCGATGACCTGTTGGAATGTTAGAATTCCTCCGCCTTAACGAAGGGCCATTTTCCGGCCAGGCATGTACGCACCCCGGGATCGGGAGAGTGCGGAGCCACCAGGGGCTATCTAGTAGCCCCACTGTCAAACTCCTATGGCTAAGTGAAAGTGCTAAAGCAATATAATCCGGTTGCCTCGCTCGCTCCGCTATCACCTCCTTAATAGGACCAAGACGTTGGGTTAAGTGTGAACGCATGTTTTTTGCGAGCACCTCCGCATTATATGTGTGGGGGTTGAAGCCGACGGCCGCAATCTTTCGGGTTATACACATGTATACATAAACGGCCGCCCAGGAGGCATCATATTACTTTCAGGAAAAAGTATAAAAATAGCCTTATAAAAATTTATAAAAGCATTTCGCTTACAATGAGATTACATATCACTCAAACATAATATTTTTTGAGCACTGGGTCTGCATCAAACGAGCACCCTCAAGAACTTCTTCAAAGTAGTGCTCAGCAGCCATTCGACCTATGGCCGAATCCCGCGCTGCAACAGTGGTAGCATCCATCTCCGCCCAGTATGCTTTAACACATCAAGGAACTGCTGCACCAAGCTGAAATAACCGTTCGGTTTTGGCCTTTCCGGCCATAGCTGATCCACAACAGACCTCATGGCGAGTCCGGACAACCTATTCAGTTCGGCCCATTCGGCTAATTGGTCAGTCAATCAAAGCGGACGCTCGGGAGAATGGAATTGTGTCCAAAACAGCTGGTCCACTTCATGGTCTGTCTGACCCTGGAAGTACTTGGCCGCATCGGCAGCGCTCGCCGCCAAATCCATATACACATCCTCCGAACTCCACAGCCGATCCAGAGAGGCATACCGTGGATCTCCGAACTTCCTCCGCAACATAAAGGATTTCCTAGCTACAATATCCCCGGCTTCCCGCAGCTCCTCGTTCTTCGCCCTCATAGCAGAGCAGATGTATTTTCTCATCGCAGCAGCCTTCTCAAGGTCTGATGCCTTCGCTAGGTTTTCCTTTTCAAGAACCCAGCAACGGTCGGCGGCGGCTTTTAATTCTATGGCCATCTTGGCCATCTTATCTCGGCTCTCGCCATGCGCGGCCTTCTCGGCTTTCAACTCTTCGGCCGCCTTCAAAGCAGCCGCATTACCAAACCTCGCTTGTTCCTTGGCTCGGGAAAGTTTTGCCCGCAAGGCTTCAACAGTGGCAGCTCCATCTGCAGTCACAACATATTAAAGATACTGGCATCATGCTGCACTTACTATGTGGCGTTTACCAGATAATGACACTTACCCTGTGCCTCGTCAAGCCTTTTGTTAACAAGCTTGATGTCGGCGTCTGCCGCATCCAACTGCCGTTTTAAATGGGCAAACTCGCTAGTCCGGCTAGCCACTGGAGCTTCCATCACCTGCACATCGAGGCAGTATGGTTATTACCTGGGAATATGATCCTCTGTTCGTCGTCGTTTCCGACGACAACCAGAGTCTCAGGGGCTACTATCTACACAGGGCACACCTAGCATGTGCAGGACTATCATACATTATTTTACGTACCTCAAAGCCTGTTAGTAGACTCATAAAAACTTCATGCAATCCGCTTTCGGCGGACGAGATTCTCTCCATCACCGTATTCATTAGCACACGGTGTTCATCTGAGATGGCCGCTCGCCCCACCAACTCCCTCAGAACATCCGATCGCACACCAGACGGTGCTGGACTCTTTTTTCCGCTCTCTTCGGGAGCCGGACACTGGGAGCTTCGGGGGTTAATGGGATTATCTTCTGGCCTCACCGGACTCGGAGAGGCCCTCCGCGACGACACTTCGGGGTCGCCCGCTTCCGGAGCGGAGGAGTCCGGAGGAGGCATTTCGCTCTCCATCATATCTGGAAGAAGATCCCCCGAAGACGAGCTCATTTGAGAGAGACTAAGGCCCGAACTGCAAAGATATATGCGGTGGTTATTTTCTCAGAAGAAAAGGATGGCATATCTGTACTACTAAAGTATTTTGGGTCACTTACGACTCGCTGGAGAATTGATCCCCCCGCGGACTTTGTGCGGCAAAAGCACCCCCCAAGGTAGGACCCTCTGTGGGAGACTTCTTCTCCCGTTTGGAAGCTTCGGCTTCCGAATCCCCGGGCGCAGTCCTTTTCCTCCTCGGGTCGTCTTCCTTCATGGAGACGCTCGCTCCCTCGGTTAGAATGGGCAGCGTTGGGGGCCTGCGTCCGCCCGTATTATCCTCCCCAGTATCTGCCTTCAAGGGCTCCGGGCAAGGTGCGACCTGGAGCATCTTTTCCAATACCGGATTGTCCAAACCCTCAGGGAGGGGGGCCGAACACCGAATCAACTTCGCCTTTGTTAGCCAGTCCTGGTCAAAAAGCGAACTGTCAGAAATAACTTCGTAACAAATGAGAGATAGTATGTTTGGCCGGAAGGTTCCTTACCTGTTCGGCGGCACGGTTACTGCTCAGGCCCACGTCCTCGGTGATTTCCGGACACTCTACCTGAGGTTCGAAGAATGACTTGTACATCTCCTCGTGCGTCAGGCTGAGGAAATTTTGAATGACACGCGATCCCTCGGGATTGAACTCCCACAAGCGAAGGGTCTAGCGTTTGCAAGGCTGGACTTGACGAACCAGCATAACTTGTATTACCGCAACCAAACTAAAATCGCCATTGAAGAGATCTCGTATGCGGCTTTGCAGTATAGGCACGTCCTTGGCTAGACACCAGCTCAGACCTCTGCTGATCCATGACACCAGTTGTGGTGGAGGGCCCGAGCGGAAAACAGGGGCGGCCGCCCACTTGGCACTTCTAGGAGCCGTGATGTAGAACCACTCCTATTGCCACAATTCAGACACCTCTGGAATGGAACCTTTGGGCCATAGAGCTCCCGTCATCTTGCATATTGAGGCACCTCCACACGATGCATGTTGCCCCTCGATCATCTTTGGCTTTACTTCAAAGGTCTTGAGCCACAGGCCAAAGTGAGGGGTAACCCAGAGGAAGGCCTCACACACGACAATAAATGTCGTGATATGAAGAAAGGAGTCCGGAGCTAGATCATGGAAATCTAGCCCGTAATAAAACATCAAACCCCTGACGAAACGATCCAGAGCAAGGCCTAGACCTTGGAGGAAGTAGGAGACAAACACGACGTTCTCGTTGGGTTCGGTGGAGGGGACGGCCTGCCCTCGGGCAGGCAGCCGATGCAAAACCTCGGCGGTCAGATATCTGGCTTCCCTCAACTTTTTGATGAATTATTCCGTGACGAAGGAAGGCACCCATCGGCCTTGAAGGCTAGATCCAGACATGATTGAAGGTTCGGAGCACCTGACCTGAACTTTGGGTGTTTGAGCTTGAGGTGGGGGAAGGATTCGATTGAGCACGGGAGGAAAAAAATAAAAGCCTTGTCCCTTTATAAAGAGGGTGAATATCAAGCATCCTCTCCGTGGCCGTTTGGACTTGCCTATAGTCTAGGAGTCCTAGAAGCGGTTGGGTTACCCACGCCCGTATTGATGAGAATCCCGGAATAAGGGGACACGATCTCTGCTTCGATGAGACGTGCCAAGGAAACCACCTCGCATGACACGCTGAGGTGGGACAATAAAACGATTCGAATAAAGGCTTGGCCATGGTGCGATGTCCCACTACGGAATACGTCAGCAGATTAGATTTGTGTAAATATTATTCTCTCTATGGCAATATGTGGAAACTTATTTTGCAGAGCCGGACACTATCTTTGTGTTCAAAATCTTCTATGAAGTACTTGGAGGAGGAACCCGCCTTGCAATGCCGAAGACAGTCTGCGCACCGGACTCGTCGTCATTGAAGCCTGGTTCAGGGGCTACTGAGGGAGTCCTGGATTAGGGGGTGTCCGGATGGCCGGACTATACCTTCAGCCGGACTCCTGGACTATGAAGATACAAGATTGAAGACTTCGTCCCATGTTCGGAAGGGACTTTCCTTGGCGTGGAAGGCAAGCTTGGTGATACGGATATGTAGATGTCCTACCATTGTAACCGACTTTGTGTAACCCTAACCTTCTCCGGTGTCTATATAAACCGGAGGGTTTTAGTCCGTAGGACAACATACAGAACAACAATCATACCATAGGCTAGCTTCTAGGGTTTAGCCTCTCCGATCTCGTGGTAGATCTACTCTTGTACTACCCATATCATCAATATTAATCAAGCAGGACGTAGGGTTTTACCTCCATCAAGAGGGCCCGAACCTGGGTAAAACTTCGTGTCCCTTGCCTCATGTTACCATCCGGCCTAGACGCATAGTTCGGGACCCCCTACCCGAGATCCGCCGGTTTTGACACCGACAGTCATGGTGGATAAATTCACCAAATGGGTAGAGGCCAAACCGGTTAAAACAGCCGAATCTGGACCGGTGATAGATTTCATATCCGGGATTGTACATCGCTACGGCGTCCCCCACAACATCATCACTGATAACGGCACAAACTTCACAGCCGATGAGGTAAAACTCTGGTGCAGCAAAATGGGGATCAAGCTCGATTATGCTTCAGTCTACCATCCACAAACCAATGGTCAAGTCGAATGAGCAAATGGTCTTATAATGAGCGGCATTAAATCCAGACTAGTGCGCTCCTTAACAGAGTCTGACACGCACTGGGTAGAGGAGCTCGACTCCGTACTCTGGGGGCTGCGGACCACGCCGAATCGTAGTACCGGATACACACCATTTTTATGGTGTACGACACTGAGGCAGTCCTGCCGTGTGACATAATTCATGACTCACCTCGAGTGCGCATGTACGAAGAAAGAGAAGCCGAGCTCGATCGGCAGGACAGTCTGGACACCTTGGAGGAAGAGCGCGACGTAGCCAAAGCCCGTTCCGCATTTTAGCAGCAACAGGCCCGCAGATACCAAAGCAGAGAAGTACGAGCCAAAACTTATAACATTGGCGAACTAGTTCTCCGGCTGCCGGATAAGAAAAAGAACAAGCTAGAGCCCAAATGGGAAGGTCCCTTCGTCATTGACCAATTTCTGACCGGCGGAGCGTACCGACTGCGGGATGCATCGACTAGTCGACTCAAGCCGAACCCATGGAACGCAGCCAGGCTCCGAAGATTCTACGCCTAGCACTGGACTTTATGTTAGTCCCTTCCCTTTGTCCATTTTCTGCATATGCGTCGTCTGTCTTGTTTTCCTTTCTTTCTTTTATTCCTCTAGGTCTTCAAGGGTCACCTTGTGCCTCACTTGTACACTACAGAGGTGCTAGCCGCACTATCTACACATGGGGGCTTCTTTCACAGAAGCTTAAATTATTTACCTGGGCATCACGCCCAACACATGCGTTATACTTTCGCATGTAACTTTTTTCACCATTATATGCATCGATATGACTTAAGTTTTGGCCAAGCTGGGTTTCCTGGCTCTTGTATTTATGCCCTATGTTCCGTTAATTTGGCTAGGGCATAAGGGGAGCACCTCTGCGATTGTTACCGCCGGGTCAGCCGGACGTGTACCTCAGACTGGGTGAAGCCAAAAGCTAGCGTTCTTAAGAGAATATTCGGTCGGTGAACAAAAGATGACTTTTATTTATTAACCATATCTGCCCCCAGCCGTTTTTACTGCGCTTCTTGTCGCAGTCCGGACATGCACTTTAGGCATGCCTACCCAGGGAAAGGAACCCTTAACGGAACTGTTCTCTCTGGAAGATGTTTCTTACTACCCATGTAATATAACATAACTAGTTGGGCACTTGTCTGATAAAGCACTAATGACCCCTACGCCTAGTCTCCACGCATGCCCCGGTTCTTATATAACCGAGAGGGTATTCTGATACACTCCGGACTTTCAGGTCCCGAGGTTGGAGCGAAAAGGTCCGCCACGACAAACGATCTACAATCCGGATAGAAGGCATCATATATGTCACTTTACAATTACATAGTCAATTTGACTGGTTGAATTCCTCTTCAATGCCATCCAATAGGCTGTCTAGTCTACAGTCCTGTTGGGAATACTTTGCGGCCAATTCTACTTGGTCGTACACTAAATTTACAGGGATCTCCTTGCCATCAGGCCCCACAGGTCCGACTTCGGCCATGTGGTTCGGGTCAGCCTTCGTGTACCGTGTCTTCACCATTGCCCAAGCTTCCCTGGCGCCCTGACGGCAGGCCGATATCTTCCATAATCGGAAGCGCTGCCGTGCTCCCTTCAGCTTTTCTGCAAGCTCTCCAAGGCCTTCGGGTAGGGAGACGGACGGCCACAAGGCCTGGGCAACGCCTCGCATCACCTGCCGAACTCGTTCGTGCAACTGTGCGAGCTCGGGAAGAAGATCACCCGTCGAACTAGGCATCTCCTCGACAGGACGACCTGTTAACATACCTACAGACATAACTCTGTCAGTCAGCTTCCCCGCCGAACTCTTTTTAAGTTCGTTCTAAATATGCCGCGCCGAAGCCGTCGATTCTCCATAACAGAGTCTGACAGTTGGGCACGAACATCTTTCAGTTCCATGCCCAGCTTGGTGTTGGCATCTTGGAGATCATTCTTCTCCTGCCTCACCCATGTAAGCATGTTCTCACCAGCCTTCAACTGGCGTTTGAGCTGTTGCTTATCCAGATTCACTCCAGCGTCATCTGTAATTTTTTCGTCAGATTTGCATATAAGGCTGCACTCTAATATGATACTTATCATTTGACGGATATGTTACCAATGGGGGTCTCTTTGGGCTCCCCTGCGGCGGACAGTGCAGCCTGAAGTTGGGCTTTGCACTCTTCCAGCTCCTGGGATAGTTGAGTATTCTTTTCTGTAAGAACCTACATAACAAATGATCCTTAAATCAGTTATCCTAACTGTTTCAAGTCTCAGGGGCTACTAATATATATAATCATCAAATTTTCTCACCCGTATGTCTTTTACATACTGCTCCGTGGCTCTGGCTAGACCATCTTGAGCGGCACGGAGGTGCGCATCTCCCGAGTTGAAGGCATCCAATGCATCTGGGGAGAAACAAGCGTCACGAAGAACAGTCCGGCGACGCCTGTGGTTCATGGCACTTTCCACCTCAGAATGGGTGGCGGACAGTCTATCCGTATTCTCTGTCGGAGGAGCACCCGGCGCACGCCTTGTACTCGTTCCCACTTCCGAGTCCGGCCTTGGAGCCTGGCTTGTGGAGGCGCGATTGGTAGCCTCTTCGGGTATAGTCCGGCGAGCGCTCTTTTTCCTGAAAAGAAGGCATGGGCGTTAGTATGCCTGTGTAAATAATGTCTTGTAATAAAGACGGCCTCTTGGTGGCTAGTTGCCACGGGCTCAGCCTTTGCCCCGAGAACCTCCCCTGCAAAACACGGCTGTTATACGGCAATAAAAAGAGCACAAGGACGGATCCCTTTTTAAGTGCTGGGATTTCGGTCTCAGTCACCTGTGAGGCTGGAACTAGCCCAGCGTAATCGGCCGTAATGGCCACCAAGGTATTGTCATTACTCCCTTGGTAAAATACCCCGTCGATCAGCTCCACGGATATGTCCGGATCCTCCTGGGAGGCCGGGTTAAGGGACCGTCCAGGGTCCTCGGGCTGTGGGGGAGGGATGTTTATCTCCTTTACTGCGTGGCGTAGCTCCTGCGATGAAATCGCTAGAATGAATACTTAAACTACGGGAATACAAAACGGATGGGTGAGAAAAATCTCCGCTTACCCAGCTCGGAGGATTGTACATGGAGAATCTGCCCTGCGGGTTGACATGGAGGAATTCCTCCTCTTCTCCCTTGTACAAAGTGGACAAGATCTTTATTAGATCAGCAGCCGATCCCGGCCCTTTGCGGCCATGGCGGGTGGCGTCATCCTCCCCGTTGAAATCCCACATGGGGTGGCCTCTATACTGGAGCGGCTGCACCCCCCGCATAATGCATATAGTCATGACCTCGATCATGGTCAATCCGAATCGAGCTAAAGAGCTTAGCCGTCTCATCAGATAAAGAATGTCACGGTCGTCTTCCTCCAGGGGGCTCCGTGGACGCCAGCTCCGATGCTTCTTCAAAGGGGCGTTGTCAAACTCTGGAAGGCCGATCCGAATAGGGTCCGGAACGGGGACATCTTCTATATAAAACCATTCTCAAGGCCAGTCTTCGGACGTCTTCTTTGGGGTCCCGGGTAGGTATCCGGTCCCGGCGATACGGCACACTTCGGCTCCGCCCACTTGATATATTGATCCCTTCTTAGAACGGGGCACCAAACAGAACAGCTTCTTCCATAGAGGGAAATGAGCCTCACAGCCCAAAAACAACTCGCAAAGGGCTATGAATCCTGCGATATGTAGCAGAGAAGCAGGCGTGAGGTTGTGCAGCTGGAGGCCATAGAACTCCAGAAGCCCTCGAAGAAATGGATGGATTGGGAATCCGAGCCCTCTTACCAGATAAGGGACAAGGCACACCCGCTCTCCCTTGGAGGGATTGGGACAACTCTCCGCTTGCTCTCCTCCATTATAGGTGGCAAGCTCGGCTCGAACTGGGACCAGGTACGCTGGGGGAAGAAATCCCTTGGACTGAAGCACCACCAATTTGCTATGCGGGATGGAACATCTCTCCTCATATCCAGGCTTGGAGCTAGGGGTGCGAGAGGAGGAGCTGCGTCGACCAGCCATGGTGGAATGGATCTCTGTCGGGTACGCTCTGATGAAGACTCGGCAAGGGAGGATGATGTGATTTGGATATGAATCCTCGTCTTTTTAAATAGGCGGTCCATTTTGCATAGCTAGGGTGGTAAATGTGAAAACACCCTAGCTCTTCACATTCACTCGACACGTGGAAAGTGGCCATTATTGGGCGTGGAAGCCAAGAAATACAAACCATCATGAGGAACCGGACATTATTTCGACAGGTACATAGAATTTGGAGAAGGAACCCGCCTTGCAATGCTGAAGACAACTGCGCGCCGGACTCATCGTCATTGAAGCCTAGTTCGGGGGCTACTGAGGGAGTCCTGGATTAGGGGGTCTCCGGACAGCCGGACTATCTCCATTGGCCGGACTTATAGACTATGAAGATACAAGATTGATGACTTCGTCTCGTGTCCGGATGGGACTCTACTTGGTGTGGAAGGCAAGCTAGGCAATACGTATATGGATATCTCCTCCTTTGTAACCGACCTTGTGTAACCCTAACCCTCTCCGGTGTTTATATAAACCAGAGGGTTTTAGTCCGTAGGACAACAATCACAACATACAATCATACCGTAGGCTAGCTTCTAGGGTTTAGCCCTCTGATCTCGTGGTAGGTCTACTCTTGTAACACCCATATCTTCAATATTAATCAAGCAGGACGTAGGGTTTTACCTCCATCAAAAGGGCCTGAACCTGGGTAAAACTTCGTGTCCCTTACCTCCTATTAGCATCCGGCCTAGACGCACAGTTCGAGACCCCCTACCCAAGATCCGCCGGTTTTGACACCGACACCTGCACCGGTTCAGCCCGCAGGACGACATGTTTTCGTAGGTATCATCCATGGAGCGGAGTATGAGGATGGACCGACATCTAGTGGAGAAACCATTGTCTGTTCTGATGACGAGTCTTCGACTGGAGAGACCGAGTCGCTGTATCAGCTGCAGGACGGCCGGATTAGCGGAGGTTCCGATGGCAACAGTATTCCGGACCACCTCGATCTGCCAAACTGGGTCGCTGTCTTCATGGCCGGAACACAACTAGCGCAGCACTCTTCTACCGCCGTGGCGATGTTCTCCGGTTCAGCAACAACAACGCCAGCAGGAGCAGGGGGCTCTGCGCCGCCTCCTGCTTAGGTTTTGTCCAATTTGTTTGACGCTTTGGAAACATTGATGGCCGCGGAAGTGGATGCGGCAGCCCGAGATCAGTACAACGCAGAGATTGCAAAGGTGAACGATCAGATAACTGAGGCTAAAGCAGACCTGGCAGCAGTGCCAGGATGGCTACAAAACGGGCCGAGTTGGAAGCTCGGGCCTACCGGCTTAGGTTGGACCAGAATGCCTCAGATGAGGTCAAGAAAAGAAGATACCGGTCGCACCTCCCGCCGGGTTATGAGCCAAGAAATCTCTTCAACATGCCAGGAGCCGGAACCAGTAACCAGCCAGTGGTAAACCGGACGGAGTCGTCGGGAACAGGAGCGCCGGTTCAGCCGCGCACGATGGACCCGCCTCGTCAGAACAATGTTGTACCGCAGTATGTTCCAACGCCCCCGAGGCATTACTCCAACCCATTAGACAACATTGTGGCCGCTGCTTCACGATTAGCAGCACTCCCAGCTGACGTCGAGTCACCAGTGGCGATTGAGACACGACGGGCCAGAGAGCTCCTTCAAACAGCTTTAAACCAGCAGCAGGCTTATTCGCATAGTCATGAAAGGATTCATTCCACCCCCCGTCCGAGTCAGAGCTACAGCAGGCACGTTGAGGATGAACCGGCTGTATCAAGCAGTGCACATCACCGTAACTCGCCGCGAGGGCACAACCCGGCAGTTGGAGGTGCTAATGCGCAGGATGTGGTGGATCATGGTCATGCACGTCGAGAAGCCGAGTTATCAGCTCTGCATGCAGCTTGTCAACCTACTCCGGTTCTCCCTACCACTTCAGTGGAGCCAGGCGTGCTTTTCAGTTCTTTAGGGGTGCCGTGTCTTACCCCCGCTTTGTGTAATGTGCGACTGCCCAAGGATTTTAAGGGACCTCGTAAGGTGCCCAATTACACCGTCGATTTGTAACCGGAGTCATGGGTGGAGAGTTATGAGATGGCGATGGAGATGCTGGACGTGGATGAAGCAGTGTGTGCTAAATACTTCACCATGATGTTGGAGGGGACAACTCGAACTTGGTTAAAGAGCTTACCAGCTAACTCTGTCGGGTCATGGTCTGAGCTAAAGCACCGGTTTATCCAGAATTTCAAAGATACATGAAAGCAGCCTATGTCAATTGTGGACCTAGCCGCTTGTGTTCAAGAGGAGGGGGAGTCTACTACGCATTGGGTGAAGCGAGTCTTAGCTATTTTGCATTCATCAGACCGCATTAATGCAGATACAGCAGTTTTGACATTGGAGGGCGACTACCGGTTTATGCCATTAAAGTTGAAGCTAGGGAGGCTTAAGCGTCACTGCAATGACATGTCAACCCTTATGGCCGCTTTGGTGAAATACTCCGATTCAGAGAGTACCAAGGACCCTGAGTCAGAGGAGGACAAACTGGGAAAAGGGAAGAAGAACGGCAACACCAAGGGACAACAGCATAACCTGGCAGGTCATGGGAACAATGGTAAGCGCAAAGCAGACAATAGTTTGGACTTTGTGGCTAACACCAATGCTCAGGATAACGGTCAGCGTCGTAAAGGCAAACAGCCCTAGAGGGGCGGACGGTCAGGCCCCAATGTGGAGCGCCTGTTAAATCAACCTTGTCCAAAGCATGGATCAAAGGAGAGGCCAGCTTCACATCTTTGGAAGGATTGTTACATCATGCGAGAGTTCAAGAACTCCAATATGTTTCAATACGACAATGGCCCACCCGGCGGTTCAGGTGGCTTTCATGGGGCAGGTTACGGAGGCAGCAACTCCGGTTCAGGATTTCAAGGCAATCAAATCGGACATAGCAATCAAGGGAACCAGGGCAACCAGGGAGGTTATAACCATCAGCGGAATTAGCAGCAACAGTAGTCGGGTTATCAGAGCAATCCAAAACAGTTGAATAGTGGGAAGTATCATGTCTTCACCACTAGCTTGTGCAAGCGTCATCAGAAGCTTCACAAGAGGGCCGTGAACTCTGTTGAACCAGCAGTGCCTCAGTACTTGCGCTGATATGAGCAACCCATTTTATGGAGTAGAGAGGATCACCCACCTCGGGTTGATAATCCGGGTCATCTGGCCCTAGTGGTGGCACCTCAGGTTGGGGGGGTATAAGTTCACCAAGGTGCTTATGGATGGGGGAAGCAGTATCTATATTCTTTCCTATGATACCTTCCGCCGCATGGGTTGACGGATAAGAATCTTAAACCGTTGAACACCGTTTTTCATGGCGTGCTGCCTGGTAAGTCTGCGTATCCAGTGAGCAAGATAGCCCTAGAGGTGGCCTTTGGAGATGATCATGATTCGAGATCAGAAACATTGACTTGTGAGGTGGTGAAAATCAAGAGTCCGTATCACGCCCAGTTTGGGCGATCGGCTTATGCCAAGTTCAAGGCAAGGCCGTGTTATGTTTACCTGCAGCTTAAGATGCCAGGTCATAAGGGGACCATCACAGTACACGGGAGCAGGAAGATCGCTTTGGAATGTGAGGAAGGCGATGCGGCTTACGCTGAGTCGGTTTGTGCCACAGAAGAGCTGAAGTTTTATAAAGACAAGGTTGATCCGGCAGACATGACTTCTTTGAAAAAGCCAACTATGGAGCACGATCCGGCATTGAAGTTTAAATCGGCCACAAACACTAAGATGGTTGATTTTGTTCCTGGTGATTCATCCAAACAGTTCAGCATCAGCACTAACCTGGATCCCAAATAGGAAAGCGTGCTCATCGAGTTCATCCGTGAGAACCGGGAAATCTTTGCATGGAAGCCTTATGACATGCCAGGTGTACCGAGGGAACTCGCTGAGCACACACTTAATATAGATCCTAAGTTCAAACCGGTCAGGCGGTTTCTCCGCAGCTTCAACGAAGAAAGGCGTAAGGCTATTGGTGAGGAGGTAGCTCGGCTGTTGGCTGATGTCTACTACACAACCTTCTTCTTGTAGACGTTGTTGGGCCTCCAAGTGCAGAGGTTTGTAGGACAGTAGCAAATTTCCCTCAAGTGGATGACCCTAGGTTTATCAATCCGTACGAGGTGTAGGATGAAGATGGTCTCTCTCAAGCAACCTTGCAACCAAATAACAAAGAGTCTCTTGTGTCCCCAACACACCCAATACAATGGTAAATTGTATAGGTGCACTAGTTTGGCGAAGAGATGGTGATACAAGTGGTATATGGATAGTTGATAAAGGTATTTGTAATCTGAAAATATAAAAACAGCAAGGTAACTAATGATAAAAGTGAGTGTACACGGTATTGCAATGCGTTGAAACAAGGCCTAGGGTTCATACTTTCGCTAGTGTAAGCTCCCTCAACAATAATAGAATAATTGGATCACATAACTATCCCTCAACATGCAACAAAGAGTCACTCCAAAGTCACTAATAGCGGAGAACAAACGAAGAGATAATGGTAGGGTACGAAACCACATCAAAGTTATTCTTTCCAATCAATCTGTTGGGCTATTCCTATAAGTGTCACAAACAGCCCTAGAGTTCGTACTAGAATAACACCTTAAGACACAAATTAACCAAAACCCTAATGTCACCTAGATACTCCAATGTCACCTCAAGTATCCGTGGGTATGATTATACGATATGCATCACACAATCTCAGATTTCTCTATTCAACCAACACATAGAACCTCAAAGAGTTCCCCAAAGTTCTACGGGAGAATCACAATGAAAACGTGTGCCAACCCCTATGCATAGGTTCATGGGCGGAACCTGCAAGTTGATCACCAAAACATACATCAAGTGAATCATGTGGTATCCCATTGTCACCACAGATACGCACGGCAAGACATACATCAGTGTTCTATAATCTTTAAAGACTCAATCCGATAAGATAACTTCAAAGGGGAAACTAAATCCATTACAAGAGAGTAGAGGGGGGAAGAAACATCATAGGATCCAAATATAATAGCAAAGCTCGCGATACATCAAGATCGTATCACCTCAAGAACACGAGAGAGAGAGATCAAACACATAGCTACTGGTACATACCCTCAGCCCCGAGGGAGAATTACTCCCTCCTCATCATGGAGAGTACCGGGATGATGAAGATGGCCACCGGAGAGGGATTCCCCCTCCGGCGGTGTGCCGGAACGGGTCTAGATTGGCTTTCGGTGGCTACGGAGGCTTCTGGCGGCGGAACTCCCGATCTATTGTGCTCCCGGATGTTTTTGGGGTATATGGACATATATATAGGCGGAAGAAGTACGTCAGGGGACTGAAGGGGGTGGGGCACGAGGCAGGGGGCGCGCCCCCCACCCTCGTGGGCACCTCCCTTCTTTCGTGACGTGCACTCCAAGCTTTTCCGGTAGCTTTCCTTCCAAAAATAACTTCTCTAGTTGATTTCGTTCTGTTTCGACTACGTTTGATATTCCTTTTCTTCGAAACACTGAAATAGGCAAAAAACAACAATTCTGGGCTGGGCCTCCGGTTAATAGGTTAGTCCCAAAAATAATATAAAAGTGGATAATAAATCCCAATATTGCCCAAAACAGTAGATAACATAGCATGGAGCAATCAAAAATTATAGATATGTTGGAGACGTATCAAGCATTCCCAAGCTTAATTCCTGCTCGTCCTCGAGTAGGTAAATGATAAAAATAGAATTTTTGATGCGGAGTGCTACTTGGCATAATTTCAATGTAATTCTTCTTAATTGTGGTATGAATATTCAGATCCGAAAGATTCAAGACAAAAGTTCATATTGACATAAAAATGATAATACTTGAAGCATACTAACTAAGAAATTATGTCTTCTCAAAATAACATGGCCAAAGAAAGTTCAACCCTACAAAATCATATAGTTTAGTCATGTTTCATTTTTGTCACACAAGAATCCTCTCATCATGCACAACCCCGATGACAAGCCAATCAATTGTTTCATACTTTAGTAATCTCAAACTCATAAACTTTCACGCAATACATGAGCGCGAGATGGATATAGCACTATGGGTGGAATAGAATATAATGAGGGGGGTTATGTGGAGAAGACAAAAAGGAGAAAGTCTCACATCAACGAGGCTAATCAATGGGCTATGGAGATGCCCACCGATTGATGTTAATGCAAGGAGTAAGGATTGCCATGCAACGGATGCACTAGAGCTATAAATGTATGAAAGCTCAACAAAAGAAACTAGTGGGTGTGCATCCAACTTGCTTGCTCACGAAGACCTAGGGCACTTGAGGAGGCCCATTGTTGGAATATACAAGCCAAGTTCTATAATGAAAAATTCCCACTAGTATATGAAAGTGATAGCATGAGAGACTCTCTATCATAAAGATCACGGTGCTACTTTGAAGCACAAGTGTGGAAAAGGATAGTAGCATTGTCCCTTCTCTCTTTTTCTCTCATTTTCATTTTTTTCATTTTTTTGGCCTTCTCTTTTTTATGGCCTTTCTCTTTTTTGGGGGCCTTCTCCCTTTTTTTATGGGCTTTCTCTTTTTTATTCCTCACTTGGGACAATGCTCTAGAAAATGATGATCATCACACTTTTATTTACAACTCGATACTAGAACAAAGATGACTCTATATGAATGCCTTTGGCGGTGTACCGGGATATGCAATGAACCAAGAGTGAGATATATGAAAGAATTATGAATGGTGGCTTTGCCACAAATACTATGTCAACTACATGATCATGCTAAGCAATATGACAATGATGAATGTGTCATGATGGACAGAATGATGGAAAGTTGCATGGCAATATATCTCAGAATGGCTATGGAAATTCCATAATAGGTAGGTATGGTGGCTGTTTTGAGGAAGATATAAGGAGGTTTATGTGTGAAAGAGCGTACCATATCACGGGGTTTGGATGCACCGGCGAAGTTTGCACCAACTCTCAATGTGAGAAAGGGCAATGCACAGTACCGAAGAGGCTAGCAAGGATGGAAGGGTGAGAGTGCGTATAATCCATGGACTCAACATTAGTCATAAAGAACTCGCATACTTATTGCAAAAATCTAGAAGTCATCAAAAACCTCGGCACTACGTGCATTCTCCTAGGGGGATAGATTGGTAGGAAAAGACCATCGCTCGTCCCCGACCGCCACACATAAGGAAGACAATCAAATAACACCTCATGTTTCAAATTTGTTACACAACATTTACCATACGTGCATGCTACGGGACTTGCAAACTTCAACACAAGCATTTCTCAAATTCACAACTACTCAACTGGCACGACTTTGATATTATTACCTCCATATCTCAAAACAATCATCAAGCATCAAACTTCTCTTAGTATTCAATACACTCATAAGAAAGTTTTATTATTAATCTTGAATACCTAGCATATTAGGATTTTAAGCAAATTACCATGCTATTTAAGACTCTCAAAATAATATAAGTGAAGCATGAGATTTCATCTATTTCTTCAAAATAAATTACCACCGTGCTCTAAAAAGATATAAGTGAAGAACTAGAGCAAATGACAAACTACTCCGAAAGATATAAGTGAAGATCAATGAGTAGTTGAATAATTATGCAACTATGTGAAGACTCTTTAACATTTAAGAATTTCAGATCTTGGTATTTTACTCAAACAACAAGCAAATCCTAACAAAATAAATTGACGCTCCAAGCAAAACACATATCATGTGGCGAATAAAAATATAGCTCTAAGTAAAGTTACCGATAAATGAAGACGAAAGAGGGGATGCCTTCCGGGGCATCCCCAAGCTTAGGCTCTTGGTTGTCCTTGAATATTACCTTGGGGTGCCTTGGGCATCCCCAAGCTTAGGCTCTACCACTCCTTGTTCCATAGTCCATCGAATCTTTACCCAAAACTTGAAAACTTCACAACACAAAACTTAACAAAAAACTCGTAAGCTCCGTTAGTGAAAGAAAACAAAACACCACTTCAAGGTACTGTAATGAACTCATTCTTCATTTATATTGGTGTTAAAACTACTGTATTCCAACTTCTCTATGGTTTATAAACTCTTTTACTAGCCATAGATTCATCAAAATAAGTAAACAACACAAGAAAAACAGAATCTGTGAAAAACAGAACAGTCTGTAGTAATCTGGATCAAACGTATACTTCTATAACTCATAAAATTATCAAATAAATTGCTGGACCTGAGGAATTTTTCTATTAATCATCTTCAAAAATAATTAACTAAATATCACTCTCCAAATAAAAATGGCAGAACTTCTCGTGAGCGCTAAAGTTTCTGTTTTTTACAGCATGATCACAAAGACTTCCCCCAAGTCTTCCCAAAGGTTCTACTTGGAACAAACAATAATTAAAAGCATAAAACCACATCTAAACTGAGGCTATATGAATTATTTATTATTAATAAGGAACAAAAATAAAGTTGGGTTGCCTCCCAACAAGCGCTATCGTTTAACGCCCCTAGCTAGGCATGATGATTTCAATGATGCTCACATAAAAGATAAGAATTGTAACATAAAGAGAGCATCATGAAGAATATGACTAGCACATTTAAGTCTAACCCACTTCCTATGCATAGGAATTTTGTGAGCAAACAACTTGTGGGAACAATAATCAACTAGCATAGGAGGGTAAAACAATCATAACTTCAAAACTTTAAGCACATAGAGAGGAAACTTGATATTATTGCAATTCCTACAAGCATATGTTCCTCCCTCATAATAATTTTCAGTAGCATCATGAATGAATTCAACAATATAACTAGCACCTAAAGCATTCTTTTCATGATCTACAAGCATAGAAATTTTATTACTCTTCACATAAGCAAAATTCTTCTCATTCGGGAGAGTGGGAGTATCATAAGAGACTTGGATACTTTAAATTGTTTACACATTAAAAGAGTAATGTTCAGAAAAGGGGTAACCATAATCATGACTAGTTTTATAAATATAATCCTCACTACTTTTCATAGAATATGTATCATCACAATAATTATCATAAGTAGGAGGCATGTTATTATGATTATAAATTTGCATATCAAAACTTGGGATACTAAAAATATCATCTTCATTAAGCATAGCATCCCCAAGCTTGGGACAAACATTAATTGCAGCAAAAATATTCTCAAAAACATCATCTTCATCAAACATAGCATCCCCAAGCTTGGGCCTTTTCATATTATAAGCATAATCACTCTCATCATTAATAGTATGGATAGCACCAATAGTATAGCAATTATCATATTCTTCCAAGCAAGTGCCAAAAAGATTTTCAAGATCATAAGAAGTATAATTATCTTCCAGAATTATATTTTCATGAGGCACAATAGTAATGGAAGCAGCATTACTTGAGAGAGATATCTTTTTACCTCTCTTCTTTTTTTCTTTTCTTCTTCTTCACCACATCATGTGTGGGTTCAGTCCTCTTTTTGGAGCTCCTTATTAATGAGATTGGTTGAATAGGAGGATCCTCCTCGTTACCTGATTCATCATAAGAAATAATAGGAGGGTATTGGGCACCTCTTCCCTTTCATTAGTATTATCTTCATCTTCTATTTGTTTTCTTTTCTTTATGTAGTTGGCAATATAAGGATTTTCAATACAATTCACCGCACAATACATATAAATTTTCTCTAGATCAAAATCAAGAAATCTATCAAGATTAAACTTTGGAATACCCTCAGTTATACGTTTCATTTCCTCATACCCCAAAACCAGACTAAGCTCTTTATGATGCTCAAGGGTAATCAAATTATCACAATTTTTGGATACGATTCGGTCATGAAACAATTTGCATTGGAGATTTAAATGACCATGTTCATTGCAAAGTTCACAAGGGGCGCGAAAAATATTGATTTTTTCAGCACAATCATCAAGACTTTCTTGCAACAATTCAGTTTCTAAGTACTTATGCCTCTCGCAATATCTATCTTCCCTATTTGGTGTGTACTTACAAAGCCAATGTACTCCACAAAAATTGACATGTTTATAGGAGACATTTTCATCATAACTAGTGCAATCATCATTAGTATCATGGATATTCAAAGAATTCGTACTAACAACATTGCAATCATGCTCATCATTCAAAGATTTAGTGCCAAACGTTTTATAGATTTCTTCTTCAAGCAGTTGAGCACAATTATCCCTTCCATAATACTCACGATAGATATTAAAAAGGTGAATCGTATGAGACAAACTCAATTCCATTTTTTATAGTTTTCTTTCATAAACGAAACTAGTGTTAAAACAAGAAACAAAAAGATTCGATTGCAAGATCTAAAGATATACCTTCAAGCGCTAACCTCCCCGGCAACGGCGCCAGAAAAGAGCTTGATGTCTACTACACAACCTTCTTCTTGTAGACGTTGTTGGGCCTCCAAGTGCAGAGGTTTGTAGGACAGTACCAAATTTCCCTCAAGTGGATGACCTAAGGTTTATCAATCCGTAGGAGGCGTAGGATGAAGATGGTCTCTCTCAAGCAACCCTGCAACCAAATAACAAAGAGTCTCTTGTGTCCCCAACACACCCAATACAATGGTAAATTGAATAGGTGCACTAGTTCGGCGAAGTGATGGTGATACTAGTGGTATATGGATAGTAGATAAAGGTATTTGTAATCTGAAAATATAAAATCAGCAAGGTAACTAATGATAAAAGTGAGCGTGAACGGTATTGCAATGCGTTGAAACAAGGCCTAGGGTTCATACTTTCGCTAGTGTAAATTCCCTCAACAATAATAGCATAATTGGATCACATAACTATCCCTCAACATGCAACAAAGAGTCACTCCAAAGTCACTAATAGCGGAGAACAAACGAAGAGATTATGGTAGGGTACGAAACCGCATCAAAGTTATTCTTTCCAATCAATCCATTGGGCTATTCCTATAAGTGTCACAAACAACCCTAGAGTTCGTACTAGAATAACACCTTAAGACACAAATCAACCAAAACCCTAATGTCACCTAGATACTCCAATGTCACCTCAAGTATCCGTGGGTATGATTATACGATATGCATCACACAATCTCAGATTCATCTATTGAACCAACACATAGAACCTCAAGGAGTGCCCCAAAGTTCTAGCGGAGAATCACAACAAAAACGTGTGCCAACCCCTATGCATAGGTTCATGGGCGGAACCCGCAAGTTGATCACCAAAACATACATCAAGTGAATCACATGGTATCCCATTGTCACCACAGATACGCACAGTAAGACATACATCAAGTGTTCTCAAATCTTTAAAGACTCAATCCGATAAGATAACTTCAAAGGGGAAACTCAATCCATTACAAGAGAGTAGAGGGGGGGGGGAGAAACATAATAGGATCCAAATATAATAGCAAAGCTCGCGATACATCAAGATCGTATCACCTCAAGAACACGAGAGAGAGAGAGAGAGAGAGAGAGAGAGATCAAACACATAGCTACCAGTACATACCCTCAGCCCCGAGGGAGAACTACTCCCTCCTCGTCATAGAGAGCACCGGGATGATGAAGATGGCCACCGGAGAGGGATTCCCCCTCCGGCAGGGTGCCGGAACGGGTCTAGATTGGCTTTCGGTGGCTACGGAGGCTTCTGGCGGTGGAACTCCCGATCTATTGTGCTCCCGGATGTTTTTAGGGTATATGGAGATATATAGGCGGAAGAAGTACGTCAGGGGACCGAAGGGGGGCCACGAGGCAGGGGGGCGCGCCCCCACCCTCGTGGTCACCTCCCTTCTTTCCTGACGTGCACTCCAAGCTTTCCCGGTAGCTTTCCTTCCAAAAATAACTTCTCTAGTTGATTTCATTCTGTTTCGACTCCGTTTGATATTCCTTTTCTTCGAAACACTGAAATAGGCACAAAAACAGCAATTCTAGGCTGGGCCTCCGGTTAATAGGTTAGTCCCCAAAATAATATAAAAGTGGATAATAAAGCCTAATATTGCCCAAAACAGTAGATAACATAGCATGGAGCAATCAAAAATTATAGATACATTGGAGACGTATCATTGGCTGCAGGGTTTATCGTGGAGGTTTTTCTCCCAGAGTGGCTAGCTAATCCGATGCTGGTTCTTAAGAAAAAGGGCACTTGGCGTATGTGTGTGGACTACACAGACTTGAACAAGGCCTGTCCAGCTGATCCTTTTGCCCTCCCTCATATTGATCAGATTATTGATGCTACGGCAGGTTGTGACCGTTTTTGTTTTCTGGATGCTTACTCTGGTTATCATCAGATCAAAATGGCAGTTAAGGACCAGGAGAAGACTTCTTTTATAACTCCCTTTGGAGCCTTCTGCTATGTCTCCATGCACTTTGGGCTTAAGAGTGCCCAGGCGACTTATTAGCGCTGTGTTCAGAATTGTCCTCATAAACAGATGGGGCGCAATGTTCATGCATATGTGGATGATATTGTGGTGAAGTCCAGGAAGAGGGAAACACTGATATATGACTTGAGGGAGACTTTTGACAACCTCCGGGTTTATAAGATGATGCTTAATCTAGACAAATGTGTCTTTGGTGTTCGAGCAGGCAAGCTCCTAGGTTTTCTGGTGTCAAACAGGGGCATTGAGGCTAATCCGGAGAAGATCACAGCTATCACCTCTCTAGCTAAACCGGCATGTATCAATGATGTTCAGCGTCTGGCGGGCCACATTGCGGCTTTGAGTCGGTTTATCAATCGTCTAGGGGAGAAGGCTATCCCTCTATATCAGATGCTAAAGAAAACAAATGACTTTGTCTGGAGCGACACGGCTGATAAAGCATTTGAGGATCTAAAGAGGTAGTTAGCTGAACCGCCTGTGGTTGTGGCTCCAATTGATAAAGAGCCTTTACTGCTCTATGTGGCTGCTAATGCCCGGGCTGTTAGTGTGGCTGTAGTTGTGGAGCGCAAGGAGGCTGGAAAGGAGTATCCGGTTCAACGGCCGGTTTATTATATCAGTGAGGTGCTTATAGAATCAAAGCAGAGGTATCCGCATTGGCAGAAGCTGGTGTATGGGGTGTTTATGGCAAGCCGGAAGCTCAAGCATTATTTTCAGGGTCATCCTATCATAGTGGTCAGTTTAGCCCCTCTGGGAGATATAGTTCAAAACAGGGAAGCAACTGGCCAGATTGCGAAGTGGGCCATTGAGCTTGGACCTCACGGGCTCAAGTATACACCTCGCACAGCGATCAAATATCAAGCACTCGTGGATTTCATCAATGATTGGACAGAGTTGCAGGCACCAAAGGAAAAGCCAGATAACACTTATTGGACTATTCATTTCGATGGGTCCAGGCAATTGGAGGGCTCGAGGGCTGGAGTCATATTAACTTCCCCACGAGGTGACAAGTTTTGTTTTGTTCTTCGCTTAATGTTCCCTTGTACTAACAATGCAGCTGAGTACGAGGCCTTAATCCACGGTCTTTGGATGGCTAAGGAGATGAACTTAAGCCGGGGTAAGTGCTTCGGTGACTCGGACCTGGTGGCCCAACAGGTATCTGGCACATGGGATTCTAAGGACCCACTCATGGCTGCATATCGATGAGAGGTGGACATAGTGGCTGGTCATTTCAAGGGTTATCAAGTTGACCATATAGACCGGCGAAAGAATGAAGCGGCGGACGCTTTAAGTCGTCTAGGCTCTCAGCGTAAACCAGTGCCACCTAATGTCTTCCTCGACGTACTGCGTAATCCACTGGTCAAGATACCCACAGAGGAGGAGTTGGCTATTCCTGACCCGGAGGCCCAATTGGTGGCAGCTTTGCATGTTATACCAGATTGGACAGTCCCGTACTTAGCTTACATGAACTGGGGCGAGTTACCGAAGGACAAAACCTTGGCCCAACAGATAATCCGGCATTCCAAGTCAATGACCATAATCAATGGGGAGTTACTTCGTTACAGCGTCACAGGAGCAATTCAGCGTTGTGTGTCTCCTCAAGAGGGTTGTGAGATTTTGCGAGAAATCCATGAAGGAGATTGTGGTCACCACGCCGGTTCAAAATCCTTGGTGGCTAAGGCTTTTTGTCACGGTTTCTATTGGTTGACAGCTCATGCTAATGCTGAGGATTTAGTCGAAAGGTGTGACGGTTGTCAAAAATTTGCACGCCGCGCTCATGTTCCGGCTCAGGAGTTGAGAATGATTCCAATCACTTGGCCATTTGCAACTTGAGGGCTCGATATGGTTGGACCCTTCAAGAGATCCAAGGACAAAAGACCCACCTGTTAGTGGCAGTTGACAAGTTTACCAAATGGGTAGAAGCAGAGCCAGTCAGTAAGTGTGATGCAGCCACGGCGGTTCAATTCATCAAAAAGGTGATATTCCGGTTTGCTTTCCCACACAGTATTATAACTGATAATGGTACTAATATGTCAAAGGGTGAGATGGAGGAATTTTGCCAACGTGAGCACATCTGGCTTGATGTAGCATCAGTGGCTCACCCCCAGTCTAATGGTCAAGCAGAGAGGGCAAATCAAGAAATTTTGAGAGGTATTAAACCCCGGCTTATGGTTCCTTTAAAGCGGACACCAGGTTGTTGGGTGGAGGAGTTACCTTCTGTGTTATGGAGTATCAACACCACACCTAATAGATCTACGGGTTACACACCTTTCTTAATGGTTTACGGAGCGGAGGCGGTTCTCCCTAGTGACATCCGTCATGATTCACCCCGTGTGACAGCTTATGTTGAAGCTGAGAATGAGAAAGCACGTCGGGACTCACTGGACATGTTAGATGAGGAGCGTGATTCAGCGGCAGCACGTTCGGGGATTTATCAACAAGATCTCCAACGTTATCACAGCCGCCGGGTTAAGACCAGAACTTTTCAAGAAGGCAATCTGGTGCTCCGGCTCATCCAGGATGAGACTGATATGCACAAGTTATCCCCACCTTGGGAAGGACCTTTTGTGGTCAGCAAAAATCTGCACAACGGGTCATACTACCTCATTGATGTCTAAGAGCACAAAGACTCACGTAAATCGGAGGAGGAGACCAAGCGGTCGTGGAACATAGCCCTTCTTCGGCCTTACTATACTTGAGCCACAGGCTCTTCTTATGTACATACTTATGACAATGTATATATTATATAATAAACCGGAGCCTCAGCTAAAGTGGGGTCTCTGTTCCTTTTTTACATCATGCGTGGTTTCATTGGGGTTTCTACTGACAAAGCAGAGTTTTGTTAACCCGGCCCATATGGCCACACAGGTATAAAGAAAGTCACTATGGGGCTTGGTCATATCCGAACCATAGCTACACCTCTTGATCGGTTTAAAACCAAAAAGGGATATCACTAGGGGCTTGGTTGTCTTCACACCATAGCTACACATCTTGATAGGCTTCAAGCCAAAAGGAAATTATGTGGAACCAAAGAGAGTCTGTAGTATCAAGCACGACTCAAACATAGGTAACCACTGAGCATAGCTCAAATATTACCTGGGGGCTCCTTGCTTCTCCAAGAACAAACGAGCTTGCACCCTTGTAATAGGCTATCGAGCCAGGCTTGGAAGCCAGGTGTATTCACCTAAAACCCCAGGTTATCCTGCCTCTTTAAGTAAGCCACTCCGTCTAGGTAAACCTGGTATGACCCATCAAACGTTTGACAACTCAATCCCATGGACCCTGAACTTGTCAAAGTTAAATCGGTGATTGGTTAAAGATTGAGGTCCATCTTCAAAGGCTTTGCAAAATGGTTTAACTCAGCGGCCTGGCAGCCCATGAAAAGCCTTGTATATTTCTTTTTTGATTTGCTATTTTTTATATCTTTTGATAAGGGATTTACGAATATTTTCTGATAAACCGGTGTTCATTCCAACCCGGCGTGACTTTCAACGCTTAGTTGTCAGTAAATGATCAATTTTAAATCGGTAGTATGTTGCTCTGGTCTGGTTTTGACTAGATGTCACCAGCATCATACGAACAAATCAGGGGCTATCATAGCCGAGTATGATTTTATATGAACTGGCAAGAGGGCAAGGAGTCATCAACACTCCGGATTGGTGTTTTTCACCTTTACCATACAAGCAGTTGGTCAGCCAATGAGGTATGACACAAATATTATCTATTTTATCTGGTTAATACAAGTCTTGGTTATTGCTCCAAGTTATGTATATATTTTTGGGCATCATGACCCGTCCAGTGGTAAACCACTAGGACACTTTCAAGTTCTTATATGCAGGAACGCAAATCATAACGGTCTATGCATAAATAGATCTCAAAAGCGGAACAAGTTTTCAAGGTATCAAGCAAAACAAGAATGCTCGATGGCATGGCAGATAAAGGTGTTCCTGCTATCCTATTACAAGGCTCTTCAAACGGCTCAAATTGAATAATTTTTTTCAAGAAGTGGCAGACTGTAAACTGATAAACCGGCCACCGGTTTAAGATTCCTCATCGGGCCGGCTTGACGATTGAGGATCATCTTGTGCGGTCATATTCTCTTCATCCCTCCCCAGACGCTGGAAATCAACTCTCGACCAATCGATTCCGGTTAAAGCTTGAAAAACGGCCTCTTCGTGGATAAGACTGGAATGGTCAATATCAGGAACATAAGTATGCTTACGGATTGGAGGCACAAGATCTTCAACATTATGGATCACCGCGGGCTGTCTTTTTCCTTCAGCATCATAAACCGGCTGGAAATGAGATAAATCTGTGTCCTCCGCTAGTTTACTTGCAATAGGTCGCATCTCCTTTGTCAGCCTTCGAAGATCGTCGTTGTTGAAGTCGGAGCCGTCCTCTTTCACGCCAGGATACCCTTTGATGATATCTGCCGGTTCAAGATCCGGAATCCATGCCTTGGCCCGGATTAGCGCAGTCAACATTCCTGATCTTGCGGCCGCTCTCTTCAGTTCATTGATCCGGGCAGGTAGCATGGCCAGCTTTTCAATAGTTTCCTTTATCAACGATGGCGGAGGCTTGTTATACGTTGCAGTGCAAATGGCTCGCTAGGATCCCGAGAATAGCTGTTCTATCAAGGTGTAGGCCGCTTCTAAGTTTCATCCGCATATCAGAGCACAGATGAGCAATGCGGGTCCCTGTCATGGTTTAGCATCAGCAAGCCGGTAATTGATAAGATCTTATGAACTGCACTAGGAGGCACTTACCAAACACATCGGAAGTCATGGCGTTAATCTGCCGCTTCAAGCCGGTCAATTCGCCAACCACCGATTTCAGGGCTGCCTTTGTGTCCTCGGCCTTCTTTGTTAAACCGGCCTTTTCCGTCTCCCAGTCTGCACGCTCTTTATCACAGGTTTCTTTCAGCTTCTCCATAGCTTCTAAGGTATTGGTCAGCTCTTCTTTGGTTTTGGCAGCCTTTGCTTGTTGAGATTTTACATTCTCTTGAAGGTCTACGGTTTGAGCATCCTTTTTATTCAGCCCAGCCTACAAAGATGAGATATATCATCAAAAACAGGTTACGAAGTAGCTAGCGTATAACAAGTTATCCACTTTGTACTTGGGGGCTAATGCCTATTTGTTCTATCGTCAACATATTTTTCACAAGTCTCAAGTACAATGCAAGCATTATACTTAACACTTGGGGGCTAATGTACATCTGTTCAAAGCCGACACATTGATTCAAGACCCGGTTTACCTAGCAAAGCTAAACCGGCCCTTGGGGGCTACACAGGTGAAAAACTACAGGAATATAATGATCATGTCTGATTTTCTTCAAACGATCAGTTGGTATATGGAGGACAAGTTTGTACAAGTTAAGGCATTATACAGTCCCAGTTTATGATTGTCATCATAAACTGGCCCTTGGGGGCTATTTGGGTTGATGATTGTACTTTGGATTCAAGAAAGGAAAGTGATGAAAATACCTCAAAGCTCTCTTTCATCAGGTTCACCAAACCTGCTTCATAATCACGGTTTGAGTACAGACGGTTTAGAAAACCGGAGTGGAGTTCTTGAGCGCTGAGATGGGCGTAGCTTGACAAGTCAGTGTTCCATTTGCCTTTTTCCATGGCAGCATGCTCTTCCTTGGCACTATGTTTGGCCAAGATTACAGGATGGCTAGGAGAGGTGTGACCAATGCCAGTAATGATAACCTCACCTTCTTTGTCTCCAGCAGCTTTTTCTGGAGTTGATGGAGTTTCAGTAGCTCTCACCGAACTAGAAGACCTGTCATCAGCCCGGATTGGATCTGCCGGTTTAGCGTCAGGCACAGCAATGTCAACTTCTGGTTGTTCATCGATGTTGTGATCTTGAGGGGTGGCTCATCAAAGGTAGCTTCAGGATTGGGACCCTCCGGTTCAATAGTTTGCTCCGGTTCAAGAATCACCTGGTCTTCGGGTGGATTGTTCACCTGAGCCTTTTTGCTGGGTCTGGCTTTGGCTCTAAAAATAGAAAAGATGTGAAAGTTAAGCATAGCATACAAAGTATGGAAACATTCAAAGAAGGGGTTCAAGTACTTACCCAGCTACAGTTTTGAGAGGTGGAAGTTGGGTCGTTGTTGACTCGCCAGAGGATGAGGGAGGTGTCACATGATAATTTGAATCGGACGGATTAAGAGGTTGTCGGAAATAACCTGCCTTGGGATAAGAATTGTCAGAAGTGGGTGAGACCTCAGATCGGCGCTTTCGAACCGGGTTGTCACGTAAACCGGCGGACGTGACCTGTTGGACGCTATGCTGGGTGGTGCGGCGAGCCTCGTGCTACTGCGTCTTCAAAATAAATGTTGGGTCCAAATGAGCAAGAGGATGAGAAAAGCTTACTTTCCGGACTGCTTGACGGATTTATTGTGTTGGCACAGAGTCTGAACCGGAGGAAAGGGTAATTACCTCTACATCGTCAGCTTGGCTGCCCTCCACATCCTCCTGATAAATATCATTGTCAATGAGATGCATGAAAAGGGAACAAAGTGAATCAAGTTCTACCTCAACTTCCGGTTCATCTGGTTCGTCATCCAGTTCCATGCTGATGCGTTCAGCTGCCTTCCGCATTGAGGTTTTCTTGACAGCTTTTGTTTTAGGACAGGAAGGCTTTGCTGCTTTCTCCTGAGGCTTCCTTTTCCAGAACAGATCATCACCCTATTTAAAAGAGGGGGAAAGGATATTCAAAGCTTATACAGTACAAGGATATCAAGTGTAAAGCAAGGATAATACTTACAGTAGGCGGTTTGTTTTTAGTATAAAAGGGGTTTAACCCGGTTTGGCGACAGACAGCCTCCGATTCATTTAATATCTTTTTGACAGACTTTGTTACTTCTTCATTTGTTAGCTGTATGTTGATATGGCGCTGGGAGTCTTCTATGTTGCCAGTATACTCGCACATTAAACCGGTGCGGCGACTTAATGGAAGGATGCTCCAGGATATCCAGCAGCGGACAAAATCTACACCTGACAAACCATTGGCCATAAAGGCTCGGAGCTTGGCGAGTTGAGGGGCATACGAGGCCCGTTCCTGGGCACTTAGACGTTGCGGGAGTGGATGAGTATTGGCGAGCCGGTGAGCACGGTAACCCGGCAGAGGGTTCTCATCTTCAGGGAGGTGTCTTTACAATAGAACCAAGTTTGGTTCCAGTCTTTGGGGTGACTGTGCAGCTTAGCATGAGGAAATTCAACTTCTTTCCTTTTCTGAATGGAGACGCCGCCAAGTTCAGTGTTGGGACCGTCTACGAATTCAGAACGCCGGCTCAGATGGAAGAAGTCTCGGAACAACTCAACCGTTGGCTCTCCTTGTAAGTACACTTCACAGAAGACTTGGAAGTTGCATATATTAGATACCGAGTTGGGTCCGATGTCTTGAGGATGGAGCTGAAAACTGGCAAGCACATCCCGGAAATTTTTTGACCCGGGCGGTTTGAAGCCACGACCTATGGGATCAACAAATACCACTGCTTCCCCCTGCTTGGGAGTAGGAGGGTTCTCCGGTCCAGGAACTCGCCATCGGATCTCACTCTTTTTTGGTAAGGTACAAATTTTGACCATTCCACTAAGCTGTTCTTTGGTAACCCGGGAGGGAGCCCAGAAGCAGGCATAAAACTGCTTGTCCATTGCAAGTGAAAGGCTGAAAAGAAGTACTGGTTTAATAACTCATTCATGGTGGTGCATAAGGTACAATGGGATAAAGATATACAAGTATGTAAATTTCATAAACCGGAGGCTGATACAATAATGAATGACAAAGCAATAACGGAACAAGGGTATATACATACTGTTAAACCAGAGTATGACAACGGAGATAAAGGGATTGCCGGTTTACAAGGGGACTAATGGTATGTGATAGATTGCTTTCTACAAAGGTTAACCGCCTATGTGATAAAGAGGATACAGATCTAAGGTAAGAACGACTAAGTAAGGTAAAAACAGGTTTCACAAGGTTGCATGGATATTTTGGATCTACCGTAAGACAGGAAAGCAAAAAGATTTAGGCCTAAAAAGGTTGGTCTCGAAGCGGTTCACAAAGGTCCAGATCAGTTTTTATGCGCATAAGGGTTTGTTGTGGTAAAAGAAGATAAGCCATTACACGGAATATATCAAGCTTGAGGTTTTTATCCATGGACTAAGGAGGAACAGGGAAGAACCGTGCCGGAGCCTCGATGAACTTTGATGAACAAGGAAACCCTAGACAGATCTACAAAGGAGGAAAGGAAAGGACTTAAAGCGGCTGTTGAAGCAGCGGAGGTACGGCGTGGCTCTCTGGTGCAACCAGGTTGATGCAGCGGCCAACGAAGAGGCGGAGGAAAAGATCGGCGACGGCGGCAGTGCTCGGTTGAAGAGGAGTCGCAAGGAGGAAGAAGAAGCGAAGGAGACGAAGGGGGAAAAGGGAATGCCCCTTGGGCCTATTTATAAGGCGAAGCGATAAGCAACTAGTGCGTAAATCGAGGAGCTTAAAATGGATAATTAATAAGGGTGTCGCCTCGATGGTTGGATATTCATTAATGAAGGGTATCTTTGAAGGAAATATGCCCTAGAGGCAATAATAAAGTTATTATTTATTTCCTTATTTCATGATAAATGTTTATTATTCATGCTAGAATTGTATTAACCGGAAACATAATACATGTGTGAATACATAGACAAACAGAGTGTCACTAGTATGCCTCTACTTGACTAGCTCGTTAATCAAACATGGTTATGTTTCCTAACCATGAACAAAAGAGTTGTTATTTGATTAACGGGATCACATCATTAGTTGAATGATCTGATTGACATGACCCATTCCATTAGCTTAGCACCCGATCGTTTAGTATGTTGCTATTGCTTTCTTCATGACTTATACATGTTCCTATGACTATGAGATTATGCAACTCCCATTTGCCAGAGGAACACTTTGGGTGCTACCAAACGTCACAACGTAACTGGGTGATTATAAAGGAGCATTACAGGTGTCTCCAAAGGGAGATGTTGGGTTGGCGTATTTCAAGATTAGGATTTGTCACTCTGATTGTCGGAGAGGTATCTCTGGGCCCTCTCGGTAATGCACATCACATAAGCCTTGCAAGCATTACAACTAATATGTTAGTTGTGAGATGATGTATTACGGAATGAGTAAAGAGACTTGCCGGTAACGAGATTGAACTAGGTATTGGATACCGACGATCGAATCTCGGGCAAGTAACATACCGATGACAAAGGGAACAACGTATGTTGTTATGCGGTCTGACCGATAAAGATCTTCATAGAATATG